>NC_090437.1:380252987-380561122 GCF_031143425.1 Pleurodeles waltl | reverse complement strand
TCATAGGCTAAAATGGGGAGACGTTATTTTAATTTTTAAAGTCCCCTTAAGTAATGGATACCAAGAGTTTGGTATCAAATTAAGTTGAAGCCAGGCAAACTCCTTCTTGTGGTGAAGCCCAAGTGTGCAGCTGGTGCAGTCCTTCTGAGTGCAGGCTCCAGGTGCAGGCCAGGGGTCCAGCAGGGCAGTCCTTCTTCTTCTGTAGTTCTTCCTGGTAGGGATGTGGTAGGGAACTGAGGTGTGGGTGCAGGTCTGCTAGTTTTATCCTTGCTCCTGGGTGAAAAGCAGGGGGGTCCTGGTTCTCCAATCAGGTGCAGGGTCTTCCCCCTGTGATGGCCACTTCCTGGGAAGTGTGGCATAAATCAATCCCAGGAGGCAACATTCTTCAAAAATCCATCATGGCTGAATCAGATTTTTGGAGGTTACATCTGGCTGAGCCCACCCACTGGTGTGGCTAAAAATCCTAAACACACCCCTCTACTGCCCTCCCCTAATCTAATCAAGGAGGCACCTAATTGTCTTGGTTTGCAGGATGTGAGGGTGTTGCTGGGTTGCTCCAAATGTCCTTCTCTGCCTTCGCTGCCTTTGAAGACCAGTTTGGCAGCCCTCCCCCTTCCCGCCTCACCATTTGCTGAGGGGAGACCTCCTCCCCCAGGCACATCTCTTTGTGTGGAGCCAGGCCACTTCACACCTCATCAAGGCAGCCTGGCCAGGATGCCAGAGGCTGGCCAATCAGAGCACAGCAGCAAAAACACTGCAGGGCTGAAGTTGGCAACTTTTCAGGTAAAGTCTAAAACTCTTTACCTGAACAAGTTATATTAAATCCAACAACTGGAAGTTGTAGGATTTATTATAACAATTAATTTGATACCAAACTTCTTGTATCTGTTACTTAAGGGGACTTTTAAAATTAAAATAAAGTTTCCCCGTTCTAGCCTATGGAGGCCCTTCACTACAATGAGGGAAAAACGAATTTGGCCGTTTTACCTCACCAGGGCTTATAAAACTATTTTTATAAGGTCCCTGCTTATAGTTACATGGCACCCAGCCCTAGGGGCACATAGGGCATACCTTAGGGGTGACTTATATGTAAAAATAAGGTAGTTTAAGTCTTTGGGACTACTTTTAATTCGAAAGTCGAATTTGCATATAACTTTAATTTAAAAGCAGCCAGCAAGGCAGGCCTGCCTTTAAAATGGCACCAGGCACCTCAGCAGTGCACCTATGGGGGCACTACATATGCTGGGGTACCTAAACCTCCATGCTCTACCATTTACTAGGGACTTATAGCTAGGTTGACTTAGCCAATTATAATTGGCCTAATTTGCATACTGATTTTACACAGAGCACAAGCCCTGGGCCTGGTTAGCAGTACCCGAGGCACCATCAGAGTCAGGAAAACACCAGCAAAAAGTGGAAAATGGAGGCAAAAAGTTGGGGGGCCTCTGCAATCAGCCCTGTTCTCTCACAATAAACCAATATTTTTGTTTTAGATATTTAAAACTTAGATATTATTGTGTAAAATTGAATCTATCTATCTATCTATCTATCTATCTATCTATCTATCTATCTATCTATCTATCTATCTATCTATCTATCTATCTATCTATCTATATAAACACTTACTAGCTGTAATACTTACCTCAATATAATGATGCTGTTGATATTCTGTGCTTGATATCCTTGGTATTTAGTATTATTGGTATTTTGACTCTGATATTAAGGGTGTACACCCAGGCAAGATATTGGCACAAGACTGGTTGAAGCAAAAAATGCCATTTGGTGAGACATTATGGGGGTCATTACAACCCTGGTGGATAGTGTTAAAGCAGCGGTAAGACCGCCAACAGGCTGGCGGTCTTTTTTTGAGTATTATGACCATGGCGGTTACCGCCATGGTCATCCGCCGCTTCCCCATTCCGCCCGCTGGGCTGGAGACCTGGGTCTCCAGCCCGACGGCCGTGACAATACCGCCGCTGGTATTGTGACCCGGCTTACCGCCGTGGATTTCCGGCGGTAGGAACCACCATGAAATCCATGGCGGTAAACACTATCAGTGCCAGGGAATTCCTTCCCTGGCACTGATAGGGGTCTCCCCCACCCGCAACCCCCCCAACTCCCTCCCCTACCCCCCACCACCCCTGCCACCCCCGACATTACCTTACACATACACACCCGACACGCACGCAGACACCACCAACACACACACACACCGACATACATGCCAACATCCACACACCCAGTCAGACACGCACACCCACATTCAAACATACATGCACACATCCATTCAGACATACATACAGACACGCACACATTTCCGAAATACGCAACACCCCCGCAAGCATACACGCACTCACACCCCCCCTACATACACAGACGCACACCCCCATGCACCCACACAACACACAACACCCCCCTCCCCTAACGGACGATCGACTTACCTGTTCCGTCGATCCTCTGGGAGGGGACGAGAGCCATGGGGGCAGCTCCGCCAACACCACACCGCCAACAGAACACCGCCGGGCAGAATCACAGGACATGATTAGCTCGGCGGTGTTCTGTTGGCGTGGCGGTGGAGGTGGAGCAACCTCCACTTCCCCGCCGCCCGCACGTATGGCTGTTGGCGGCTCTCCGTCGGAAAAAACGACAGAGGGCAGCCAACGGTCATAATACGCCGAGCGGCAAACCGCCACTACTGGCGGTCTTCCGCACGGCGGTCTTCTTAAAAGACTGCTGAGGTCGTAATGACCCCCTTTGTGTTCCAACTAGTCTCCTGCTTATATCTCATGAGACTTTGGGCCTGATTACAATCTTGACAGATGTGATACTCCGTCACAAATGTGACGGATATCTCGCCAGCAGTTTTACAAGTTCCATGTGATATAATGGAACTTGTAAACTGTCAGACGGGATATCCGTCATGTTTTTGACAAAGTATCCTATCCGCCAGGGTCGTAATCAAGCCCTTTGTCACCAAGGTGGAACTTCACTCCTGTGTTGTCTAAGTGAGCTGTTTTAAGTGGAATGGGTGTATCCTTTTCTGGGTCTTGAGCTTGCTATGGCATAGTCTTAAGCTGCACCACTCAGATAAAAAACAAAAAGTAAAAAATAAATATGGCATTTATTTCATCTGCGTCCACGGGGGGCATGGCTCAGCAATTGGGCCTGGACTGTCTCTTTTGAGAAAGGGCCAAGTCTTTAGTGCATATAGTTGGTCCGAGTCTGAAATGGCATAGATGACCTAAAATCAGTGCAATTGAATGGAATAGGCCCAATGGTTCATATTGATTCAAGCATTTGAATCCTTTAATTTTGTGCTGTCCATACCCGCTCATCGGCAGTTCAGATATTGTGATCCTGCTACACTACTTTCTCTGGCACACCCACACTGTTGATCCACCATGACACTTGTGAGAGATTTTCACATGTAGGTTTGCTGTTACACTTTTGAGTAACATTACTGCTTTTAACTATTCATAAAATCTGAGTGTAGAGTTACTCAAAAATGTAGACGTACGTGTCTCCACTACCTAAAAAAGAGGGAGGAGTAAAATGTACTAATGTAAGTTACTACTGACAAAAAAAACAGTAGTAAATCCAGCACCACAAATGGCCAACCAAAGGTACTGCAACACTCTCCCATAGAAAATAATGGGTGTGGGGACTTCAAATAAAACGCCATAGGAAATAATGGTAAATTAAATTACATTATTTAAAATAGTTAAAAACATAAATATAAGTTAATGTTAAAGATAAAAAGAAAATATAGCTATTTTTGATTTATAAAATATTTTGACAACCTTCTTGAATTTAAAAGGTAAATGTAACATTGTTTTAATCAAAATATAATTAAAATACGTTCAGTAGTTTTATTCATCACTAATAAGTGAGACATCCGCCCTGGCTGTACAGTCTTGCTGTGATTAAGTAGAGAGAAAAGGAAAAAAAGTTTATTTAATTCAGGACAAATTGGTGAAATATGTTTTGTTAAATAATAATTTTGATAACTTTTTATATATCAATTTGAAATCGAGAACAGAATGAAAAATACGTCAGCACTAATAATAAAATTTTGAATTGAACCTTTAATTAATAAAAAAATATTAAATAAAATGAACATTATTTTTCTGATGTTTGTATAAAAAATATATATATTACCACATAAATATTCTGCATTAATAATTAATAAATGTGATGTGTAGAAATAGTTTAAAGTAACAACTATATTTTAATAACAAAATAATGTTAGATTAATTTATACATTTGAAAAAGGTTGTTAAAATATTCATACTTAAATACTAAGGGCCATATGTATGAACACTTTTTCCCATAGACACAGAATGGGTAAAAATCTTTGCTACATCTGGCTCTAAATGTTTTATTCCTTGAATATGTTTATACTTGAATAATAAATATGTTTTAGTCCTATGCTTTTAACATTAAATTATATTTATTTATATTTCTACCTATTCTAAATAATTAAATTCTACATTATTTCCTATGAACTTTTATTCTAAGTCCCTGTGTCTATCATCTTCTATGGGACAGTGTTGGAGGACCAGTGGTTGGCCATGTGTGGTGCTAGACCTACTCTGGTGCTGAAGCAATTTACTACTATTTTGGGTCTCCTTTGGCTGTAGACACACAGTTTGTTAATAAGATGGGCTCACTGATTTGTGGGTGGGTGCATGTGCCTCTCTAAAATAAACTATAAGCCTTCCTAAACCCCTCCCTACTTCTACATAAACCCATCTCATTTAGTAGTTTGTCTCTTTTTCCAGCCACTCATCCTGGTCCCTCCCACTTTCACCAATAAGTAGTAAACTTACTTGTGTGAGGATCCCCCCCATGGAAGAGAAAGGAGACGTGGATTTGAAAGTGGAGATTTACACTCATAGGTTTGTGTATAGCATTTTGTAGTACCTTGTTAGTACTATTCTAGTAGTAGTAAACATACTACAGCATGCAGTTTGTAAATAGGCTCCAGACTGTTCATCAGACTATGCTCCCCAGTTTGTCCCACAGCACCCCACTCTGCTGTGTCGTTTCAGCAAGGAAGCCATGGGGAACTGTTGACCTGAATCTCAACAGCTGTGAAGGCAACAGATAACTTGGTACCTTAGCAAAGATATTCATTTGCTTTCTTGCTGAAACTTTGTTCTGCAAGCTAAATTCAAGTCAAAGTCAAATCTACAGACCAAATAATTTCATTTACTGTTTCAGAAGTCTTAGATTTACCTTGACACATCACGGTTATGCTTTCTGAACTTATTGTTCTGTTTCTTTCATTTCAGTTTCCTCTAGCTCAAATTCTCGATTTAAAACTTACTGTAACTATAGGTCTGCCCTCCTGGGCTTCCTTTTAGGTCTGTAAAGTGCATTAAGACGCTTTTAGGACCACTAAGATCAATATAAAACGTTCAATCCATTTTGCAGCTCTTAAATCATTACACAAACATAAAGGACTATGTTTTACAAAAAAGCCCTCAGCATGAAACACTGTCATTTGTCATTTTCCCTGCATTCTTACTGTGCCATTTGTTTCTCTGTTTTAAGGATGCAGTTCCCTCCCAACATGTGAAGTTGTGTATAATTTTAAATCAATTACATTGCAGAACGTAACCCAGAAATATTATTTAGGCTTGGTGTTCACAAGCAGCTCTTGTGGCGTTTCAATGTCTTCCATGAACAAGGAGGAGGCACTGTAGCCATTCTGAGTCATACGTTATCTTGGATAAAGAGCAGAAAATAACACACACTTTTCCCCTGATAGGGAGCCTGACTGTATCAACACTCGCCTTCAGAAATATTTAAATATTTAATTGGTTGATTTGTGAATCGGTTGTCAAAAGCATTTACAGCAAGCCAAATATGAGTACATACACCAAAACTAATAGAATAGGTTTAAATGTGTTGACCCTCATTTAGAGGATGGTAGGAATGGGACAGAAATCCAAAATAGTGACTACCACGTATGTCCACTTCTGCCCAGTCCCTGGTTTCCCCCTCCCAAGTAGAGGACAGGGGAAGGCATCCTCCTTGTTGTTCGTGCTACCCTCGGAAGTTATGATGCTGTTGTAAAGAGGTTCACAATGGCTGCCCACAGGGTGGCTGATCAGACACCATTTCTGGCTCCTCCCCGATTGTTCAATACCACCATGTGCACACTAGGGCCAGGTTTATCAAAGGATTGCCTTGCCCTTGCATCACCCAAGGTGGCACAAGGGCAACTCAATCCTTAAGTTACATTTACCAAGCCACGCAGAGGCACCATGCGCAGCCCTGCCTTGCTTGGTAAATCTGGAGTAACCCAAGGCAGCGCAAGTCGCTGCCTTGTATTACTCTGCCCACGAAGGCATTACATGGCTCCCACACATCCACCCCTGTAATTTGGCGCAATCCTTGATTTACCAAGGCTGGTAAACCTGGGAACGCATTACAATTGTACACCTCTAAGATAGAGACAGGGATAGAGACAGGGAGAAATATGTTTATTTCCCTTTGTTTTCCCATCTTTCTAAGTATTCTGCTGACTGCATCACACTTAGAAAGAGGAAACTGCCTAAAAAGATTGATTTTGTGCAGAAAGATGTCTCTTCCTGCACAGAAACAATGTTGCCTGCAATGCAGGCACCCTTGCGCCGTGGAGCAAGAGTGACTGCATTGGCTCTGAGCAGCACATTTGCCCATATTTATACTCTGTTTGCGCCGGATTTGCGTCATATTTTGTTTATGCAAATTCGGCGCAAAGCTAACAGCATACTTGACTTTGACGCTAGACCCGTCTAATGCCAAAATATCCCAGTGTGCATCATTTTCTGGATGCGTGAAACAGCCTTGCGTCAATGAGATGCAAGGTAGGCGTTCCCTTCTAAAAAAATTACATATTTATCCAGTAGCACAAAAATGGCGCACGGTTGGGAGGCGGAGCCGATAAATGACGCAAATCCTGATTTGCACCAAAATATAACACCTGAGTCAGGGCAGGTGTTAAAATGGGGCAAACACACCAGTACTTAAGGAGAGCTCACAGAAGCAACATCAGAGCTCAAAAAGGAAGATATGGAGGTGCTATTCATCCAGCATGCATGAAGACGTAGAGCACTGGAGCAAAAGCACCAGCTTCCACCACACCAACAGGGACCCCAAAGGCAATGCAGAAGGCAGGAGAGGATATTCATGACCAGGACAACCCTTCAGGGCCTCAGGGAACATGACATCATCCAAAGGTACAGACTAAACTGGCAAGCTATACAGCAGCTGCTGCGCCACATTGAGCCACAGTTGGCACCCAGCTTGCAGACACCCCACATCACTCCACCGGAGACCAAGCTGTTAGCTGTCCTCCACATGTTGGCAAGTGACTCTTTTCAAACCACTGGTGCCCTGGTTGCCGGGATCTCACAGCCCTCATTATCTGCCTTCCTTCCCAAGGTACTTGTTGCCATCATCTCCCCCACACCCCGCAACATCAGCTTCCCCAACACACAGCAGAAGCAACAGGAGACCAAACAGGGATTCTATCAAATCAATGGCTTCCGGCACATGCTTGGTGCCATTGACTGCACATATGTACGGATTGTGCCACCTGCTGCAACAGAGCATCTATACCGCAATAGGAAGCACACACACTCCATCAATGTGCAGGCCATTGTGGATCACCGAGGATTGATCACCAACATCGTGGCAAAGTAGCCTGGGAGTGTACATGATTCATTCATCTTCCGCCACTGCACCATCAATCAGCACTTCCAGGATGGACAACATGGCAATGACCTACTTGTTGGTAAGTACAGAAACCTGGGAATTTACACATAGCACAGCAACCCTGTAGGACACACAACACATACACCACTACATTGACATGTGGCCAGGAGGACACTGAGGTTGTGACACTGGTAGTCATGTTTGATAATCTGACCCAATGGGATACACACCTATGGACAAATGACAGATGCAAATAACAAGAGATGCCACTCCAGAGCCACACGTGACCGATTTACAACCACACAGTGACAATGACATGGCATTAATTGGCAGTACAACTTGGAAGATGAATCTTCCAATATCACATCAATAACACTCAATCACACACCCTTCCAAGCAATACGTACTGTGTAAGGGGTGTGGAATGTGTTTTGCTGAAGGTCAAACACCATGAGACACATAGCATGATGATGCTGACTCTAATGAAGGTGACATGGAATCATTGAGGCAGTACCAAGATCTCACATCACTCCTGGTGTGACATTGCCCGCCAGCAATAAGTGGACTGTGCTATGAAAACATGTGGATGTGACACTAATGCCAAGTGCACACTGCAACACATATGGATTGAGACAATTCCCCATATACATAACAGATGTACAGGCACATGGACCTTCTGACACTAAAACCTTCACCCCCACAACCAAGTTAGCCAGCTTACCAGGAGCAAGTTCAGTAATGTAGGTACATGTTTGCACAGGAGCCAACTCGGGGAGGGCACAAACATAGGTTTGCCTAGAACTTGTCACACATGGGATTATTGTGCATTGCCAATTGTGAACACTTCAGTGCTGCCAACTTATGGAGATGTGTTGTACATTGTCACCTAGCCAAATCATAGAGCCTCACTGTTGCATTTCGCATGCAATTACATATATCAAATTGGATGGGATGTTCAGCCATATAGTGCACCACAGTGGAATCGATTGTGTGTGTGGAAGTATTATGTCACCTCCAGTGAAGGCACACGGACACTTCTTTCACATTACATAACACATGGGATATACACACTGAACAGCAAGTTTCAAAATATACCACTGATATCTGGTCAATCAGCCAAACACCAGTTTTGATAGTTAAACAACCCAATGCAGAAAGAACATCGCAAAAGCCTAGGATCCCACACAATACCACAAACACAGATGAGTCACAGACGACACAAGATAACAACTGCCATGCAAAGTGATAATCAAGTTGCAACCAACAACCAAATATTTACCCTCATTTTCTCTTTCAGCTGATCAGGGTTACGGGATCCAGCCATGGATCATGACCCCATTTGCCAACCCAAGCACAGCAGCACAGCGCGCCTATAATGAGGCACATCGGAGGACGCGCACCATAGTTGAGAGGACTTTTGGCATCCTGAAGTCCAGATTCAGGTGCCTGGACATCACCGGAGGCAGCCTCCTACCTTCACCTGAAATGGTCTGCAAGATCATTTTGACCTGTGCCATACTGCACAACATTTGTGCAAGGAGGAACATTCCCCTCTATGAACCAAATCCACAAATGCCTGAAGAGGAGGAAGAGGAGGATGCTGTCCATGATTGCGTCGCATACAACACATCGAACTAAACTTCTTCTAAATATAGTCACCATCACCACTTTGTTATCAAATGTCATTAAACCCCTAACTTCATCACTCAATCATGCTCTGGGTAATTGTTTATGCATCACATGATCCCAAGGAATCATAATCAGAGTTTAGCATCATGGAGCATTACAGAAATACAGATTAGGATACTAAAAAAGTCACATCACATTTGATGGGTATGAATGTCAGCCAATATCACACACAGTGTAAATGACATATGTCCTGTATATTTCACATGTGAAGGGCAATACAGTATCAGAGGACCACAGCTATGATACACATCCATGTTGCCAACATGGTCCATTGCAGCAAATGACACACAACTAAGACACGATCAATCATAAGGAAAAAAGGGTCTCATACATGAGGAAGTGGATGTGCTATTGCCATTGTAACAGGGATGTATGGCCAGACCCTTGACAGCAGTAAGTGTGACATCAGCTATCTCTGCAAGGAGCATGTGTGACAAGAAGTCTAAGCTGAAAATGGATAGCACGTGTGCCCCAGGTATGACAAGCATTGCTCACAAGACATGCCAGGCGCAGACATCCCAGGTAATAAGTACTGCCATTGCCATGTTTTAGGTCTCTCCCCACCCTTCTCTAGGGGGCCCTGTAAATGTACTATCTGTACCCTGAGAATCTTCAGCTATACACACCCAGACTCCCATTCTGACTCCTGTGTGCTTCCCCCTTCAGTATGGCATGCCATAGTCATAGTTCATCAGTCTGCATGGACTTCAGGTCACATAATGTACTGCCTGGTAGTCGGTAAGACATGTAATCAGCTGTCCATTGTTTCCCATGTGAAAGATCCAGTTGGCCCTTTGAACTTGATTCTCAACTCCAGGACTTGTAAGAGACTGAAGGTGCACACACCTGTGAGCACTACCATGCAGACCAGCCATTTGAACCTGCCCTGCCCTTGCTGCTGCCTGGAACTGCTTAGAAATTGCCATTTTCAGAATTTCCTTGTTGTGCATTGGTGTACAAATCACTTGTGTACCAGAGCGCTTGGGGGATTGTGTAACATTGCAGACCGCAGCACAAACTGTTTTTAGTTCCCACAGTGGTGTACCAGCTTTTCCCAGTCAGAGTCTGCTCACTGTGTATTTGTCTTGTTCATGTTTGTTCCTGACAGAGCCTGCATCCTGTTAGCCAGACTGGTTCCTGTCTTTGCGTGAACCATAGAGGTTACCTGTGGCTACATTTGTCTCATAGTTGCTTTCCATGTCCTCTCTTTCCTCATGTGGTATTGTGCTTGGTAGGTCTACAATGAATATCAAATAGATAGTATAGTTTAATCACTTTACTCATCGTAATCAGTTCTGGGACATGTATTCAAATGGCATAATCCAGCCCCCATCCCTTGTCTGGTTTTGCATGTATTCATTGTTGCCAAACAGTGACAGTGTGCTATGGCTGTATGCATGGATTTAGTACGGTGCCTCCAGCACAACAAACAAGGCTTGCAAATGTGTATGTGAGGACAAAACATGTTTGTGCCCTAACGGTCCAGACACAGATTCACTTCTGCCGCCACCTTTTGATGGTGCTTGCATGGTGACTACCTGTGAGATTAATTAGCATAGAGGCACAGATGTTCCCTGTAGCAGTGGGAATTTTCAAGACCACCCTGTGTACACATGTTGTGATGAAAGCTACCTGTTACCTATTACTCATCCATAAAGTTTTTGAGCAAACTAAGGTTGCCCTGTAGTCAGCCTTATCAAAGTTCTGCAGTGCCATAGCTGGACTATCACCATGTGTGTCGTCAGTTGATCTTTGGCGTTAGGTCAAATCTGCTTTGAAGGACACTCAATTAATTGAGGGAATGGCTCCACAGACTCATTACTAGACCTTCACGTAACTATAACATGGAGGCCAATACTGACACAGGGTACACATGGCCACACACTTGAACTGGACACCTTTGTGCAATGAACCACTGGAAATATGTGAACACATGCAGCATGGCCTGCAGGTCCTCCACAGCCACAGGAGAAACATAGGTCATGCACCTGACTCAAACTGTGGTGTATAAAAAACATTTTTAGATTGGATTTGAGACTCTGTGTCACAAACACTGTACCTACCTAGCATGCTCAAATGCCTGACTCATGGGTAGTATACACACAAGTGGCCATGAAGTGGTATCCAACATTTAATTAAATGTGATGGGTTACATTTCTGACATTGCCATTATCAACCGTCCTCTATCCAACCTGTGTATAGTTTGTCATGGGAGATGTTTTGTCCCCAGAGTCAGGGAAGTTCACACAGCATAAGATGCAACAGATATAACAAACACATATCATGACTGATGTACCTCAATGACTGACATCTGATGGTTATTCACAATTCCAACACATTCATACATGCACATTATGCAAAACACTTCTTGTGACATTCAGACAGAGGCAGAGTTAAGAGAGCTAATTAGGCACAACAACATGAGTATTATGGTCCGCAGTAGTGTGGTCTTACACATGTGCCCAAAGACTAGAACACACACAGCAGGTCATAACATCCTATCTTTGTATAGCTATAGCGCTCATATATGATAAATAATAGAAAAATGACACAAACACAGTTATAGACTGATTTTTTTACACTAATGCGTCAAAAAAGATCCATATGCGTCAAAGTATGACGCATATGTGTTAAAAAAGTACGCCCACTCCCATAATACAACGATTGGTCCCTAGCGTTAATTCCAACACTGCACCCCATGAAATCGGTTATCCATAAAAAATGTATTGATCCTTGAATGCGGGCGAATTTTTAAGCATAGGCGTAAAACAATATTGACGCAAAGCCCGTACGCATTATAACATTTCACGCATTATAATAAAAACGCACCGCATTTGAGACAGGAAGTGATGTAATAGGATATCCTGTTTACAGAAATTGTACGGTGGGTGTACTTTTAATTTCACTTTGCAGTCTGTGATTCTTCTAGACTGTGTGGCTGTGTATAGAGTTGTGTCTGTGAATATTGTGCTTTTGTCTCCTGTGTGCTATTGCCATTGTCATCTGTTGTTTTTGTGTCTGTGTAAATCAGTGTAAGTGTGTTTTTGTCTTTTTTTTTTATTATATTTGTCTTTGTACTGTTGGGAGTGTGTTAGTGGGTATTGTTAGTCGGGTATTGTTTGGCTGTTCGTGGGTTCTTTAAGTTTCTTTTCCATACCTCCTTTCCCTGATGTTCCCTCTTTACCCTTTCCTAACCTATTTTTTTGGAGATGGTGGGTAGGCCACATCTGGGGAGAATAGGTGAGGAGGAGCTGGGGGCCTTTGTGCGGCTGGTGTGCCACTTCCTCACCCTGATGTTGGAGGCTGGTGGCAGGGTGATACAGGGGAATTACACGGAGGCTAGGAGGCTCAGGTGGGCAAAGGTGCTGTTCCACCTAAGAGGACTGTTCAACAGCCAGCGCAACGACCACCAACTGAAACATCACTGGGCTGACCTGGTGGCCCGAGAGCAGGACCTGCTGGACCACCTGGGCGTGGTGATTGGTGGCCCTGTTGGTGAGTACAAATTAGACTAATGCGTACAGTAAAATGCTCTGTAGTGACAGTAGCAGATTTTGTGACATGCTGCATGCAATGTTTGTGGACATGTGGAATGCAAGTTGAACAAACAGGGGCCCTGATTTATTCTATTTTTGCTATGCATTACCGTCATTTGTTGACGCAAAAGCTGCACAAACTTACAAAAGACAACCTTATCTTGTAAATTAGTGCTGCTTTGACGTCAATAGAGGATGGTAATGCGCCACAAACAAAAGTATTATTCACGGCCTGTGAGTGTACCAGGAATAAGATGTATTTCACATGCTAATGCAAGGAACCAATGTAGTCCCCAAATTTTTTAATACATGTCTGAACAGTATTCATGGCCAAACGTACAAAGATCTTCCTAACCTCTGGTAAGGCTGATATTCGACTTGGTTTATGCAGCATTTAAATTAATTATGGATGCCAATGTAATGCACACTTGATAATATCTAAATATTTTGTGCTACTTTCCATAGCTGTAGCGTAAGCAAATGAAGCAAATGCTACACATAAAAAAAAGAACATCTGGCCCTAAGTTCATTGTTTCTGTGTGTTTACGTCTGGACAGATAATCTTTCACAATGGCCAAACTTAATTGTGCCCAGATTCTACCAGATTGCAGTAGCACTAAACAGGTTAATCTTGTGGCTTTTCGGAGTAGGCCTAGAAATCCTATCATTGTGTAGTATGGCCCAACAACATTTTTGCCTTGGGCACAATTGCTGGTACAGAGCTGGTGCATTTGCCATCTGTGTCACTTTATAGCAAAAGAATTATAAAGTTATTGGGTCATCATGGGATCCCTGAACTTTGTGAATGCATGGTCACAGATTATTTATTTGCATGATGTTGTGCAAGGGACCACTGACTGCTTCCATCATACATTTAAAGTGACAGAATAGTTTGCTAGTTTACGTTTGGTACACCACTGCTGATCTAGTGCAGCATATGTACAATTGATAACTGCTCAGTATGAAGGCTATCACAGACATGGTGATATGCTAAGATCAGCAGAACAGCATTCTTGTGAGCGCCACCATTCCCAAGGTGCTTACAAATAGAGACCTACCTCATCAACATTGCAGAAGTAGGACATTTGCTAAACCATGTTTCAATTAGCAGACAGTGTCAGTTCAGTTGTATAACCACAGATCATCCAACTTGGCAAATGTAAGCTAATGAATGTGGCAAACTGTGATCTACTATACCTGATATAGGTACACAGGGCCCAGAGGAACACATTTCAGGTGCAATGACTACACCTGTGCCATGCAATCTGTCACAGATAATCAAATTAGACACTGTCAGCATATATTTTGTAGTTGTTTTGATTTAGATAAATGGCCAATCCATGTTTAGTGTAACATTGTCATCAAGTAACACACAGGATCCCTGCCATCATGGTGTCATAGGGGGCATATACTGCTCTGGGTACACTGCCAATGTGGCATATGTAACCTACATACAACACAGACACACATTTAATGGACCATTGAAAGCACAATAATTCCTGAACAAAACTCTACCCACATGAGCATCACACAGTAACTCATTGTCCCTTGATGCACAAGCAACAATGCCTGAGTCACTGGTATTGCAGTGCACCAGGGATGTGGCTTTGCATGTCTCTCATAATAACAAATGATGAAATGGAGTACCCTCTAGAAATAATTCAGCAAAAAATTAAGCAATCATGTTTGGCACCATATGATTGTTAGGGCCAGTGCATGTGTGCATATGTGTGTCTATCACTCACTGGAGTGACAGTGTCAATGCATGTTTGCAGTAGTACGTATGTTGGGGTGTCTACATGACTGATGTGCTGCTCTATCATGTAAAATGTCACACACAGTAATTTGCTGTTCCAAGCTTTGTACAGGGAGCAGATATTGAGCACATTTCATCCTTCCATGTTTTACAGGTGAACCCGTCCCATATACAATTGGTGAAGTGGTTCGATTTGCGGACCCAGATGTATCCAGTAAGTGTTAATATGTTTGTCCTGGCTTGTCTTTGTAGCTGTTGTGTGATTGACTGCTGTGTGTTGGACTCATTGCAAGGTATGATGTGCTGGCACATGATGTGATGTGTGACTTGACTGGAGGTTGACATTTTGTTCCATGTTTGAGTTGGACATTCTGTGGCGGAGAGTCATATATTGGGAGTCGAGTGCTGCGCTATAGGCATGGGCAGGCGAACATGGCGCTTTTTTGCTACATGTATGTCAATGATTAATTTGGAGGTGGCCAGTTTCATGATTTAGTCAACAAGTCATACCCTGATTCACACAAACCAGTGATGCCGAAGTCTTACCCACAGACCTAAGCATACCTGTTAAGTAATGAACATGTAGGACTGTATGTTTGACTTCCTAGCAGCATCTAGCTCCACATGTTGTGCTCCGTTTATGTGTCACTTGAGTGAAATGTTATAGGCGTGCATGCAGGCCAAGGCCAGATGAGTGCTTGCATCAATGTGCTTGTTTTTGGAAAGGTATCAGTGAGATCTAATGATGTTGACAATTGTCCGCAATTAGAATAATAAATGTGGATGTGATTGTCCAATGTTTGAGTCAATCCTAGTTGGCAGGCCTCCTTACCTGTGGTGGACTGACTAAACCCATGTACAGCTGTCCAAAGCTTTGTGGTTGTCCTTGATGTTTGAAAGTATGTGTTGCATGTCCTACCCCCCCCCCGAGGCACAGGGTTAGGGTTAGGAAATATGTGTAGCTAGGTGTGAGGATCCCAGTGTAGAAGACAGACATGTAATTCAAACATTCATGGGTTCCAACCTACGATGCCCCCTCGTGATTAGCAACTACATACCATCCAGGCAGTTCCATTTACAAGTGAAGTACTTGCAGCATTTGTTGTATGACAAATAGCAGTACAAAGATGCACAGATCATTTAATTAGGTACACACCTTGTTGTGCATTGCTGTGCTGTTAGATAGTAGATGTGTAGGCTGTGTTGGCATGTCATTCCTCAGGGACATTCTATAATCTGTACTGTGATTTGGACTGTATGTGCTTTTTTTTTACAAAGTGTTAGAATATCATCTGTAGATCTATCATACAATGACGTCACTAACGTTTGGCTTTCTCTATTTTTACAGCTGCCAACATGAATGTCAGGGAATTCCAGAGGCGGGAAATGCGTTAACGCCACATACTAGATGTGGAGGCTGGGTTCCGCAATATGGCACGCCGTTATCGCCATGAGAGAGCCACAGGGGTCTGGAGGGCATTTGCCCAAGGGGGGGCAGCCTTGCCCACAACAGCCACCACTACAGCTCAGACAATAGTCACCCAAAGTATGACAGCCACTGTAGCAGGTCCCTCAACCTCATTTGCTCCAGGCCCACAAGCAGCACTTCCTGCACCTCCCCCTCCAACCACGGCACCAGCAATGGCATCAACAAGTGGACCATAAACAACCCCAGCTGCTGTGATAGACAATGTGGAAATTCAGACACTGAGACATGACATGCAACGGATGTTGCGCAGGGTGGACAGGCTGTAGCAGGAGGTCCCACAATAGCAGGAGACTGCGGCTATTAAGAAGATCCTGCGGAGGGCCAATTTGTGACTTTTGGATCCTCACCCATGATTCCCTGCCCTCCCTCCTCTTTCCTCATTCTTATCTTTAGTGGGTTTACGGGGCTTAGTGTTAGGTTAGAGTAGGCTGTTAGTTTAGTTAGTATAAGTGGGTTTGGGGTGGAGGGGGTTATATTATTGCTTGTTTTTTTTGTGGGTGGGTGGGTGGTAGATGATGTTGGGGTTTATGTGCATATAAAAAAAATATATATATATATATTTAAAAAAATACCAAAAGTATATATATTTATTTAGGGTAAGTTAGTATGTGTTTAGGTTAGTATATGTTGTCCTACATGTGTCCCATCATATATGGGAGGTGTGGGGTTGATGTTTAGAGTGTTTAGTTAAATGTGATAAGTAAGTTTAGCTTAGGGAAGTTAGGGCCAGTTGTGGGTAATGTGTAGTTAAGATAGGTTCAGTTAGTTAAGGTGTTTCCCCTAGTTCAGGTTCCTTTATTACTGTGAAATAAAGTTTTAGGTACTCCTTTACAGTATGTGTCATATGCTTGGGGATCAGGGCCTTGGCATGGCTGTACAGCGTCAATTTAGTATTTGCATTTCTGCATCAGAATCCAATTATTGACATGGTTGTTTCCAATTCCAAATGAGCTGGCACATTGGCAGCTACACCAAAGCTACTTCTCTATGCATCTGCCATCCATTGCACCCACCACTCAAGGTTACTATGGTTCCCAATGTGTTGTGAAGGTTGGCTGAGTTTTTAAATCTGTCAGCGTTTCAGTCCTCAATTGGAATCTTGGGAACTGTGGGAGGTCTGCATGCAGCCTGATGTTCATGTAAACCCTGATAAGCTCAGTGATGTTATAATCTTATGTAGTATTGTATACATAAACCACACCTATCATTTCTTACATTGTATTCTCAGGTTACATATTTGTCCATACACTTGTACACATCCTTTCCTGCTGTATGGTGTGTGTGTGTGTGTGTGTGTGTGATGAAAGTTTATAGTCAAATGTCACATACACAAAGATTGTCTTGAAGGGAATGTTGGCCACATTGAGTTTCAGCTTATACATACCTTGAAGCTGACTGTTTCTGTCGTACACATCATTACACTGTTTGTTTTCATTTCACTTCAGAAATAAGCACAGTTGATGATAAACTCCAGACCCCAGTGCATAGTTATCAGCCCACATTCTTTCTACACTGTTGTATTGACATTCTATGGCTATTGACATGTGACATACATCACTAATCTCCTACACATTTGATGTGTCACATTACACAGAGACAAAGTGGTTGTGTAAGTGCTATTTATTTTAAAGTGCTGTAGTGCACTATTTACATAGTCCAGGATTGTGAGTCCATTAGTGTAACACCTTCTATTATGATGCAACACAAGTGCAATGGGACATGTCTTTGGACATGCTGGGGTGAAGTGTCATACAGTGCAGAGGAACATGAAATGCCAATGAGGTAGTGAGAGACAATTACAGAGCATGGTGTCAAGGTAAACAGTGTGCTGGAGAACAGTGCATGTGACCAACTGTAGCAAGACTGGCATGTTAAAAAGCACAGGACTTAGGATATCAGTGCCCATGTGGCATGGACTGGTGCTACCGGGTACTCCTACGGGTGAAGGTGATCTGTTCCACGTCTTCATCTTCTGATGTGTGTGTCATCTCCTCTGCCCTTGGTGCTGGTGTGTTTGAAGAGGCAACACACACTTCAGTGTTTGAAGACATGGTGTCAGAATTCCCAGTAGCTGCCAACTGGCGGGCTATTAAGGGCATTACTGCAGCAAGGAGGAGCTGCTGGTTCTTGAGTATAGCAGCTACATCACTGTGGTAGGCAGCCAGGTCGGCCCTAAGGGGGTAATGATTGCATTCATGCACGCAGTGAAAGGTTTGGGATGCCAGGTTATGTGGCAACTCCCTAACTGCTGTGGTGAATTCCCTTACACATTGTTATAGTCCTTGCAGGAGGGATGGTAGCGCTTGCATGGCTGCTGCCTGTTCTGCAGATGACATCATGCACGGGCGCATCCCCTCAAGGCTGGCTGCCACATTTTGCATCCCCACCCGTACCTCCTTGGCCAGCTCCTGCTGTACTCCCACTACTGTCCTCTCAAAGGTGGTACCTGTGTCCTCAGAGTCCTCAGCTGGTTTGGAGCTGGCAGGTCATACTATTGGGTTGGTGGGTGGGTCCTCTGTGGTGGCTGCTGTATCTGTACTCCTCCTTGCGACTGAAGGTGGGGTCTGGAGGGTTCCAAGGACATCTTGGAGGGTCTGCTAGCTAATGTTTGTCAGCTCGTCATAAATGTCATCAGGGAAGTCCAGGACAGGCATATGCCCAGGAGAGCCATCGTCCTCTGCAATGAGATATTGTACAATTAGTGTGTCTGTGTTGTGGCAGTTGTAATGTGATGTTACTGACTTCCTATTAGTGGAACATTGTAATCTTGGTTCCTGTTCATTGTTCCTGTCATTAATATTAGCATTCTCCCAAGCCTATGCCCCGCCTGCATGTCACATGTAGTGTGGACAGGTTGGAGAATTGTCTGCGTCACATCCTCTAGGTGTAGGTTCTGTCCAAATTGTATGTTACCACCTTCTTGTCCTACTCAACCCTCCGTCTACTTCCATTAGCATGGTGAGGCCTTGCAATGGCTGTGGGTGTTCTGATGCCACTTGCACCACGCTTAACAATATGGAACTGGCCCAGTCTCGGATATTTCACATACACCTATATGTTGCTGAGACCTAGCATATACTATGTATAGCATTGGCATGGCACCATACAGGTGTCAGCATTGGTAGTGTGTAATGTTGATGTTGGGGAATGTGTGCTACATTGGATTGCAATAATGGTCCTGGCAGTGTTCCATTTCCTCTTATGACGGTGCGGGTGTGTTTAACTAGCTAGACACATATGTCCTCCCCCTCAATGCTGTTGTCATAGCAGTATGACAGTTGAGATATTGCAAGGTAACATTGCAGCTATTGTAACACAGGCACGGGATAGACCCTGAAATGTGCAGTCTGGGTATGACATTACTGCTGTGTACTTCATAATGTAAGTAACAATACCTGATGTTTATAGTGCCTATAGACATGAGCATTTGACATGATTTGCACTTTGTTAGGAATTACAGGGGATTGATAACGTCGTCATCCTGAACCCTCTATTTTGGGTGTGTTTGATCCATGGGCACGTAACTGCCATTAGCTACTTGACCTAAACACACAGCACAGGTGGTAGTGGCAACTGTTGTCAATGGTAAATACCACTTGCAGATATGGCCTGAGACTGGAAATTGAGCCCTATTTCATGTAGTGACAATATGAGCTGCCGTATGACAGCAAGCTAGTTTTACGTTGTACCCTACCCTCCTGTACTGGCTTTGCTTTTCCAACATCCTTGGCATGGCAGAGTATCCCCCATGCAAAGGTTGTTGGTGTAGTGTTGTGCTGTGCCCCTGGTTTCCCTGCACAGCCCTTGCACCCATGCTGTGCCCCTTTGCCCTTTCCACTAACTGATTTTCATGGCTGACATGCATTGTGTAGTAGGTATGTCCCCCCCTTTTACTGTTAACATTTAGGCAGTTTTGTCCCCCATTCAACTTATCCTGCATCTGTGTGGTTTCCTGGTAGTCTGAGCTGTCCTGTCCTTGAATCCCTGTGACGATCTCCTCTGGGATGACGGCTGCCACCATCTCCTCCATCTGGTCCAGGGCCTCCTGTGGTGCTGGACTCCCACCTCCAGTCTGCAGTGCTGCATCTTTTCCTTGGTCCTGCGCTTGCAATCAGGCTAGCGTTTCTTGCACTCAGTGACTGTTCTCCGTACTTCTGCAACACTGTTTATCTTGTCCACAATTTGTTGCCAAATTGCCTGTCTCCACCCAATTGTCAATTTTGAGGTGACAAAAAATTGATGCTGGTGTTCTGTCACCTCTTTCACCAGTATTTCCTGCTCCTCTGCACTGAACCAACACCTCCTTTTCTTCTTCTCCCTCTCCTGTGTCTTGTCTGGGTCCTTCTGGCTGGTTCCTGGTTGGTTGGAGTCTTCCTGGGGTTTCTCATGGCTTCTGGGGTCCATTTTGGGACTCCTTTGCACATTTTGCTGCTTTTTAACGCTATGGAAAAATGGCCCGTATCCTGTTTCCAACATCGTAAACCGGATTAAAGTCATTTTCGCTGCGTTAACGTCATTTTTCTTTACGACGTGGCGCAATGGTTAGAGTAAAAAAAAATGACTCTAACCCGTGGTTTGCGCCACGGAGTGTCAAAGTATAAATTTTATGCCCGGGTGGCGCAAAGAATGGCGTTAGCCGGCGTTAAAGCGTCAGCGCAGTTTTGCGTCAAAAAGTATACTGCCAGTGCAGTGAGAAACCAAGGCCCATATTAATACTTTTTTAGCGCCGCAATTGTATTTTGTAAGTTTGCGCTGTTTTTGCGTCACAAAATGACGCAAATGCGGCCCTAAAAAAGTATAAATATGTGCCCAAGAATCCTCCATATGTTGGTAAATAGTGCATTCCTGCCCTCTCCATTTCACACAGCGCAGCAAGTTGTCAAATAATGATCAATCTGGTCCCTAGTTTTGCCGGAAAAGCATTTGAAATGGCTTTAGTGTGTTTAGGGAGGTTCCCACACACCAGGAATATTTTTTAATGAAAGTGCTATAAATGTAACCATTAATTCGGAGTACAGTACCCACATACATGATGAAAGCTGTGCAACGGTACCAGGGAACTGTGGACCTGCTGCTGCATACCTTTATACCCGAGATACCTCGCGCTACAAAGAAAGAAGCTGGTTTGGCATGTCTTCGTGGCAAGGAACTCAAAACTGGCACGATTGTCCTTCGCTGGCGTAGCGGATGTGTCTTCTCCAAATCAACGGATTTGCTGTTCATCCGAATAATTAACAATGCTCATTATAGCCTCTAAATGGAAACCTATTTAAGTTGTAATAGTAGCACTGAAATGAATAAAAGAGCAAAACATGATATGTTGGTTACAGAGAACTGGCCTAGAGGGAGTGGGGACATTATATAGTGTGCACTTAACTATTTTTGTGCCCAGTTTGTTTTTTTGAATAGTAATGAATATTTTTTCATGACACAGGCCAGGTTTTTTTAAGGAGATGTTACTCACCTGCGTCCCTGGCTCAGCCTGTCATGCTATGCTCAGTAGTAACTGGATGAGGTAACTTTGAATCCGCTGGTCGGGCTTGTTAGTTCATCAAAGCAAACAAGCATGATGTCATCCGGCTACAGACTTGTGAAGTCTGTCAAAACTGGGGTCATTCTAAAGTACGCAAAAGAAAGCATGGCTATCAAGAGAGGCAGAATAAAGAAACACTGTCCTGTATACATGAGGACACCTTTGGAAGGCTTTGGAGCTGAACTCATTATATTATGATGTCCTACTTCACAATCCCTTCAGAATTATTACATCATCTCTTCAAATGCCACCTCTTTTGACCATAGCAGCTTTGCAATCTCAGTCTTGTGTAGCTATCATTGTGTTCTTTTTGAGGGATGGGGTTAAAACACCCATCCATCCAACCATCCATCCATCTATCCATTCATCAGTTCATCCATCTACCCATACATTCAACATCCATTCATCCATCCATTCACAATTATACTTTTGGCAGCTGATGTGAAAGGTATGCATTAATTAGAGGGTTTACTTTGACATATGTTTTTCAGTGCAAAGCTTCTCCTCAAAGTCCTATCCTGAACACTGCAAATTTCTACCCAGGCTTACACTGCAAATCTCTCACCAGACTCCTCTACAAAGTCTGATCCAGACAAAGCTCTGTCTCGGCATTCCTTGCAAAGCATCACCCAGATTATACCCACAATGCCCTACTCAGGTCAAATTTTGCAAACAAGATCCAGACATCCATTGATAAGTCCCATTAAGGGACAATTCTACTTGACACCATTTATATCCCCTCTTTAATACCTCATCCACAAAGTCTTTTTAAAACCGCATTCAAATATCCTGCTGAAAGCTCCATCTGAAAACTTCTCTTCAAGTGTTTGTCCAAAACACTTCTAAAAAGTCACATTGAGTTGCAGTCATTACAGCCACAATCAGGCCTCATCTTCAGGATCTCATCCAGACCTCTTTGCAAAACCCCTCTGCAAAACTCTATCATCACATCCCTACAAATCTCTGTCCTCACACCTTCTCCTAAGTCCCATCCAAACATTTCCTACTAAGGCCACTCTTCACCGCTTCTACAAAGCCCAATCCAGACATTCTCTCCAAAGCTGCATCAAAATTACCTCTGCAAAGCTGCAACCCATACTGCCTCTGTGGAGGCCTCTCCTCCCCTCTACAAATTCCCAGCCACAGATAATCTAAAAAGCACTAGGTCCTCCATTTCCAATCCTCATTAAAGTCCCTTTCAGATCCGCTTCACATTTGGTACCTCGTTTCAGTCAATGGCACAGGAAGTGTGCATTGGGTCTGAATGCAAGCCAGTAAAATGCCCCTTTTCATCAGCATGGTAATTCACTACAGTGCAACACCAGTCCAACAAAGTGTTCCCAAAGCAGGTTGTTGTAACCACTTGTGTGGTAAAGGAACATGTGGTAACAGCACGTTTGTTGTGTTGCCCATGTTGGAAAGGCACTGCGTCGTTCTGGCTGCGTGGTAAAGGCTGTTTCCCTTGGCATATAGCTGTCCCCTCACACTCCTCTCAAGTCCGCCCACGAATACCGGGCTCTAGTTCATTTTTTGTTTTGAACTCTGAGCCTTTTTATAAAGGGCTAAACAATACTCCAAGTCCCAGAGTGCAAAAACCTGGATTAGAGTAGATAGTCATGCTTGCACTTGGAATAATTGACAGGGCTGTAGAAAGTAGAAAGATACATACACCCATTTCAAAGACCTATCCTCCTTCAAGCCAAACCAAAGGTACCCCTGCCCTTCTTTCCCTGTACAAACTACAGCTCCTATCACATTAATACATTAGTATAACTCCACAATGCCACAAAGTCTTGTGTCAGGAGTGGCTCCTCCATGAGTGTGGAGGAACATCGCCCCACTACAAAAATGCCCCAGAGCAGCAGAAGAACAAAATGATAATAAAGTTTATTTATTACAGAGTGTTAGGGGGAGCTCTGCAATAAACAATATGGCAAAAAAACATCATAGAACTTGGAAGGCATCAAGCCTCTCATCAGAAATGCTTTAGGATACCTTGACACATAATACAACAGGATCCAATCATAATGGCAGACCGAGTGTGATGGATTCAGTGACCCCATTACATTCTTTCATAAATGCTGAAAAGGTGCATTAGATGCAAAGGACACATTCATAAATTCCAGTGGCTCTTCAACTGATGGACACGGTATTGTTGTCTGGGGATATATGTTCCTATTGAAAAAAAGACAAGGGAAGAAAGAGCTGTGGGTCCACCCATGACTGTGAGACAGCTGCAGCAATTTACTATGGTATAATGCTAATGAAACGATTGGTGATTTGCAAATACACTCATTTTGACCTACAGCCCATTTTACATGAAAATAATTTCCTCCAGCAGAAGTGAAGCAACTCTTCTGTTGATGACTTCTATAGAGATGTTGGTAGCTGCTTGAGTTTGATTGCAGACATTGGATTCCTTGATTGAATTTAATTAGATCATGCTTTGATTCTATGTGTAAACTAGAGTTATTTATGAGCCTGGGAGTTATTAATCCATCAGTAAAATATACCTTGAAGTGTGTATTTTAAGAATGGTGTGATGATGTTAGGGTAATGAAAGACTTGTGTAAACCATCAGTGCAAGCTGATTCTCTCCTTTCTACTACCAATACCATAGAACCATACCTTGCATGTGTAAGCAATACTCAGCATAGATTTTTATTGACACATTTAAAGGTCAAATATTGTATATTTTTAGTTACTTTTGTGAACGTTGTTTTTTAAAGGTTGGATTTATTACCTTGCCTATGCACTTGGGGAACTTCACAGTACGCATTTAGGGCCTCATTTACCAACCCTTTGCACCACTGGTGCATCGTTTTGATCATAAACAGCGATGGCGTTAGCAGTGCACTACACAGCTCCATATTTATAAACTGACACATTGGGCCCAATGTGTCAGTTTGTAAAGACACCCGTCACATTATACCTGTGCCAGTCCAATTTATGCAGGGTATGCGTTCCCACAGGAAAAGTCCAGCAGAACTGACACAGTGAAATTTACAACATTTCTCTCCGTCATTCTGCGACTTCACTGTGTCAACATTTTACTGCCTGCTCAGAGCAGTCTTCAAATTGACACAGAGCTTTCACCTGCGGCAGACTCCTCGCATTGCTGGAGTTGTGTCAGTTTAACAACACTGATCTAGCAATGCGTGACTTTAGCGGCAACAGATGCATCAGAATTTCTGATGCATCTGTGGAATTGTGCGCCATGGATCTTTGTATTGTGAATACAGTGCATCCATAGCGTCATTAGGGGAGGTGCGGGAAGCGCAAGAAATCTGACGCATCAATGGTGATGCATCAGAGTCTTGTAAATGAGACCCTTAACTTTTTCTTTTTTGTTAATTTTATACCACACAAAAACAGTTTGCAGTACCTATATTGTGCATAATGAACATGAGACAACCTTGCATTTTTTGTTTGCAACAATATTCTACAGAATGTATCAGTTCAACAGTGGTTAGCTTCATTCTTCAAGTTATTAGAATCAGGAGACCAATATCACAATAATAAGAGGACAGTATGGCATTTTTATCACTTTATCAACATGATCTGGAATGAGTTAGCAATGTATGTCACTATGTAGTATTCTCTGAGTGTTGTTCTTGACAGTAATGAATTATGTCACATTTGCTTTGATTTATTAGTAGGTCAAATGAGTTTTACATATTTATTGCTTCGTTTTAAATTGGTCCTCATGTTATGCATCTCTTATGGCTCTTAGTAGCCGAATAAATATTTGATTGAGTAGACTAGACTTCTTGAGGGAAAATCATAGGCTGTGATTCCTTTGTTGTTCCTCACTAAAGGTGACCGCAAATTCCTCAAGGTTATATTCTCCTGGGTGACTAAAATGGGCCTTTTCTTGAACAGTATGGAAAAAGTTACGGTCTTGATGGAGATTGTACCTGTACCTTTCTCTCATTGCTGTATTAACAGAAACAAGTCTGCTGACACCACTGATCCACTGAGTTTATGAATTGTGATAGAGGATCAAACTATAGGGACTAATAATTACTGGTAAGGTTATGATGTTCTTTGTTACAACCATGAGCCTTTAATTATTGTCTTCTTTGCATGACAACATTTTTCTTATACTCTTGTATTAAGGTCATCACAGTCCTGACCAAGGGCTTGATTTAGATCTTGGCAGTGATGGTCCCGCTGGCGGTTTTCAATTGGAAAACCCGTCCGCATCCTTGGTGGTCTGCCCACCTGATTCAAATGTTGGCGGGACCATAGGCAAAAGAGTGCCCGAGTCCTGCTGACTCTGCCAAGAACCTCCAACCGCCTTGACAACAGCATTGGGAATAGGAGCTGAAGACAGGACTTCAGCCACTTTTGCTGCCGAGCAGATTTGGATGTGCCTTACCACCAAGCCATCTGTGGTGGTCTGACCTCCACACCAAAGTTGGCAGATTGGAGGGGAAGTGGGGTACAAACCAACCTTTTTTCTCTATTCCACTTCTGTATTCAACTGGACACGACTTGAGAAGACCTTCTGTCGCTGCTGCCACTGGACCATGGAGAAAACATGACCCCCCTACCCACCATGCCATGCTTAAAGGTAGGGAACCCGCATTGGCTGTGTACATTGTGTGGTCACCGTATATGAGCTTGGGACCACTGCAGTCACATACATCACAGTAATTTCTTTGAATGACTGTGTCAAGCATATGTCAGGAGAACGTGTGTGGGACTTGGTTATGGTCACACTGGTACATGATACAGGTCGTACACATAGCCAACTGTCATTTTGGACTCAGTATTCATTGCCAAATTAATGCTGGCACCACACTGACAATACATTCATACCCATCAGCTATGTCCATAGGTGCACATTGCCAGGGGACCTGTCCTGGTGATGTTGTGGCTCCAGTTGTGTATGTGAGTCCTTAGTCTATGTGTGTGTGCAATTTGATTGGCTGGCTGTGGCAGAGGCAGGAGGAGTGGGTGATGTGGTTGTGCCCATTTGTGTGGCACCTGCATGTGGGTTCAATGTTGTGTATTTTTAGTTGCGTGTTGTGTTGCTGTGTGGAACATTCAGGTATGTGTTGTTTTGTGGTTGTCGTGATGTGTGTAGTTGTGCTTGTGTGTGAGTGTGTAGGTGGGTGTGTGGTTGTGTTGGTTGTTGTGGTTGTGCTGTGTGTGGGTGCAGTGTCAATAATGGGTGTGTTGTGTCATGGATGCATGGCAATGTGTGTTTTTGCCATGTACGTGTTGCGTGGTGATGAAATGGCAATGGATTATGGTGTGTATCTGGTGTGTTGTATTGTGTGTAGTCCAGGGGGACACACATAGCTAAGGTTCAGTGTATGTACATGGCTTACCTATATTACATTGACACTGCCATTGTACAATGTCCATTAGGTCCAGGGAAAGGCTCCCTCTGTCAAAAAACCACCACCAGTGCACTGGCTGCTGGACTGAAAAATCTAAACAGGGTCACCGGAAACCTGCCAGCCTGATGGCTAGGAAGAGCACTCTGTTGTGTAAGTTTGCGGCTCAGCTGCAATACATCTAAATACGGTGGGTGGAACACCGTTTAATTGGCGGTCACAATTCAACGGAAACCACCGCCACAGCAGATTGGCAATAATACCACCAAGCTCTAAATCAGGCCCAAGTGTTCACTCATTAACAGTATGGTCACAGTGGGAAAGCTACTCTAGGGAGACCTCAGCTACAAGAAAATGCACAATAAAGGCTGTGGCTATTGTAGGGACTGGCAGTTCACACAGCAAGCGGCTTCTCCTTACACTAACACCATGCATGGAAATGGAAGCTGCCGGCAAGCATGTCTGCTTTTACTGTGCAGAACTCGATGGTTGGACCTTGCCACGCTAACCCACACCCATCAAGCACACTCAAAACAATTAGCAATGAGGGAAAGATCTACAAATAGGCACAGCATAAGAAGGGCTTAAGAAGGACAGTGTCTCAGCAACATCCTCTGTAGGAGATACAACACGCTAGTGTAAGGATAAGAGATGGGTGGAAGGACTTAGTTGGTGTGTCAGTGCTTTTTATCATTGAAAGGGCCTATTAAATGGATTGCTGCTATGTGTGAGTCCCAAAGGTTGACAGCATAAGATACAGTGAAACCCACAGAACCCATGTAGGAACATTCACAGTGTTAATCCACACTGGAAAGTCCACGAGAAACAAAGTTCAAGTACATGAAGGTACCTTTCAAATTGAGAAACATTAAAGAAGGCAAAAGTCAGTGGTCAGGCAATTCAAATTAAAATACTCAAAATGCAGATAAATATGCTTCAGCATATGCAGTGGACGCTTAGCCCTGTTCTAGTCAATAGTCAGAACCAAACGGTCTAGCACAAGACAGATAATAAATCAAAGAGCAAAAGGTCATGAGGACACCTCAGTTTAAATGCAGGAGGGAGTTATGAGGACATCTCTAAGTATGAAATCAAGTAACCGTCTGCCCTGGAGATTGCCCTTGCAATAAAGGCAAAATACATTAAACTCTTTAAGTATGTAATCAAATTACAGTCTAACTTAGACTGTGTCTCTATAGAAAAGGGAAAGATCATTGGCTCACATCCCAAATACAACAGCTTGGAGAACATTTAAACAGCGGAGATCCAAACCCTAACAAGGATGTGAATGACACCATGGTGTATACCGAACACTGCGATGATTCAAGCCAAACATCATTTAGAAACTAAACTATGCAAAACAAATTCATTCTAGAAACCCTCCCAAATGTAATCTATGAGTCCCTTGTGCCTACAAACAATTGGATATGACCCTTCAGTGCTAAACAATAGCTGATTTACAATATGAATAGATCATCTTTTACCAGCAAAACATCAACCTTAAACATTTAAACAGTGTATGCATGTTCTTCTGGCAGAAGGCACTGAGCTCCTAAATTGTTACAGCTAAAATAGACATTATCACTGGATGGAGCATATTTCTAATATTTAATGAAGAGAGGGAAAACACTAAGCTTAAAATTTTGAAATGCGGTGCACAGGGCAACTTTTAAAAGCCATGTTTTTAAATGCGATCAGTCTAAGGCTAAACATTAGCTTTGTAGTATACTTATGCTAACTTAAACACATAATTTATTAAATATTGATGGACATTTTAACTTTTAGTGCCCTTTAACATATGCACTGTTTGACACTGTAAATCAGTCTGATGCTTATTCATGTCAACTTTAAATGAAAATACAACACACTTATTTGCCAAACGTTTATGTTAAATCAGCATATAATTTGAACAATTCTAAATTTGCGCTCACTGGTACAGGATCACTTATGGGCAAAGATGTGGCCACAAGTTATGGTGGATGGGCACATGGGGCTGGAACAGCAGGTTCAGAATAGTGGAAGGGAATCACAACTGAGTTTTAGGATGGGTGTTGGAAATGGGGTCTCTTGTAGTCTGGGTAATGTCAGATACACACTAAAAGATAACCTGTGCTCACCATCTGCCAGCTTGGCACAGAGGTACCCCTGCCCTTCATTCCCCGTAGAAACTACAGCTCCCATCACATTAATGCATTATGTTAGAAATGGGGTCTTTGGTTGGCAGTACGATTACCCCCTGTCCTAGCAAGGACCATCACTCTAGTCAGGGTAAGTCACACAAAATTCAAATTATGCTGTGCCCACCCTCTGGTAGCTTGACACTGAGCAGTCAGGCTTAACATAGAAATCAATGTGTAAAGTATTTGTGCAATAAATCATGCAATAACACAGTAGTACACCACAAAAATACACCACACATTGTTAGAAAAATATATAATATTTATCTGATAAGATGCAGGTCAAAACGATTAAAATGCAATAAGTATATTTTGGAATATCACAGTAAAAAGCAATACATGTTTTTTTCAAGCACAGAGAACATGCTTTACGTTCAAAATCTTGGCAAAGAACCGCAGAGAAGGAGATGCGTGGAAAACAGGGAGGTGTTCATCGATTTCTCGGGCCACACACGGCATTGCATCATTTAGTTTTCATGCAGAGAAGGCTTTGCGTCGATTTCCGGTGCTCGGTCTTGGATCCTCTTCGGGTTGCGGGGTTTTCGGAAGCCCTGGGGGCGATGTGTGCATTTCCAGCACTGACAGGACAAAGTCACAGGGGCTGCGTTGATCTGGTGGGCATTGAGAGGAAATTTCTACCGCACGGCAGGCGCTGCGTTGATTCCTCTCTGGAAGTCGGGCTGTGTCGTTCAGGCTCGGCTGTGCGTCAATCCAGTGGGCAGTGCGTCTAATTTCCGGTCACTACGCTGGCCCTACGTCGATCTTCTCGTTGCGAAGTCGGGCTGCGTCATTCCGGTTCAGCGTGCGGTGAATTGTTTACCGCAATGCAGGCTGTGCATTGTTTCTGCCAGGCTGTGCATCGATTTTCACCACACAAGGAGTCCTTCTTGAAGAGAAGTACTTTTAAATGCCAAGTCGAACTGGCAGTGAAACTGCACACACAGGCCTTTCAATGGCAGGCCTGAGACACCGTTAAGCAGCTACTTAGGTGGGTGGCACAATCAGTGCTGCAGGCCCACTAGTAGCATTTAATCTACAGGCCCTGGGCACATATAGTGCACTTTACTAGGGACTTATAAGTAAATTAAATAATCCAGTTGGGTATGATCCAATTTTATCATGTTTAAAGGGAGAGAGCATATGCACTTTAGCACTGGTTAGCAAAACCAGCAAAAACAGTATCCAAAAAGTGGAGGGAGGCAGGGAAAAAGTTAGGGGTGACCACCTTAAGGCTGTCAGGTCTAACACATTAGCATAACTCCAAAATACCACAAAGTACTGTGTCAGGAGCGGCTCCTCCATGAGAGTGGAGGAACATCGCTCCACTAAAGAAATGCCCCGGAGTAGCTGAAAAATAAAATGGTAATAACGTTTATTGATTACCGAGTGTTAGGAGGGGACGGGGCAATTGTTGCTGAGTGGTAGCAGGGAGCTCTGCACTTATGTTTAAAGTGTGCATGTCCCTTTGTCCGACCATCTTGTGACAGCCAGCCAGGCATGCACATTTTAAACTTCTCTAACTTAGCTGTGATAGACAGCTGGGATAAAGAAAGCACAGGACTCCAGTGTTCTGAGGACTGCTGAGAGAGGCTGCTCCCTCCAATCCTGATACTTCGCTTATGCTGTTTGACAGCATGAGAGCAGTGCCAGAATTGAGTAGTGCAGTGTTCTGGGTCCGGAGCTTTGAGGAGAGAAGACACCCGAGCGAAGAGGACATAATGGGAAGTCAGGAAGGTAAGTGACATGTTTTATATTATTATTTTAATGCTAACCATACTTTACATGTTCCACCACTCTAAATACATGCCAGCTGCCAGTGTATTGTGTCACAGGTTTAGAAAAATTGATTTTTATATTCTGAACAAAACAAAACTAAAACCACAAAAAAGCTGGCTACAGAACCCACGCAGGGACCACTGGGCAAAGTACCTTAATCCTGGTCACAGTCACAAGATGCAATGATTTTCCTTATCCAGTGCTGGAGATGTATCGGTTCCACAGGCCAAGTGCCAGTGCTGCAATACGTTGGCTCCAAAGCCGATGCGCCGGGTCTCTTCATGCAGTGAAGGGATGTGTTGGTCTTCCTTCAGGTGCTGCAGTGATGGAGTGGTTCCTATGCAATGTCAATTTGTTGGTTCCAAAGATAATGTGCCAGGTTTCTCCATGCAGTGAAAGGATGCACCGATCTTCCTTCAGCAGTGAAGGCAATGTGGTGGTTCCAATGCGGCGATGATGTGGTGATGAAGCAGTGGATCTGAATGCAATGCACCGGTCCTACTCCCAAAACAGTGGCGATGCATTGGTACTACCACTCACAGTAGACGATGCAGTGGTTCTCACTAAAGCAAGTATCTAGGTCCATTTTCAGGGAACTAGGCATAGACGTAGGGGTAGGGACCTTGGTATCCTTGAGTTTCACGCAACAGGAGGCAAGCCAACAAGTCCTTGGAGGTCACTTTGGGGTACAATGCAGAGTCCAGATCTCCCTCAGCAAGGTCAGAGGGTAGCAGGCAGCAGGACAGCACAGGAGAAAAGCAGTACTTCCAGGTCAGCGGTTGCGCAGAGTAACAGTCCTTGATGCAGTACAGCAGTTCTTCTGAAAGAGTCCAGTTATAGGTCAAGAAGTGTCTGAATAGTACTTATACTCAAAAACACTTTTGAAGTAGGGATGACTTCAAAGAAGGCTCTGTGAAGTGCACAATAATCTTTTCTTCCTCAGCCCTGGCTCCAGTCTACAATAATCAGCCTTTTAAGTGGAAAGAAGTACTGCCTATTCAGATGAAAGTGTCACCCCCCCCTTCCGCGGCCTGCCCAGAAAGAATGCAGATGAATGCAAATGAGCACTCAGACACACCTGATCTTCCTGTCTTTTTGGCTGTCTAGAGGGAATACACAAAGAGTAGCTGTCACTCCACCCCAAACGCGTGTTAAAGACATGCTGCAGGCACACAGAGTTTAAGAGCAGAAAAATGCCCACTTTCTAAAAGTAGCATTTCTAAAATAGTAATGTTAAATCCGACTTTACCACTAAAGAGGATCTATCACTACCATTCCAATGATATGAAATATGATATAGCTACTCCTTCTCAATCAGGAATTACCACCTAAAGATGAATAGGAAATTCCCAATGCTAACCCAAGAAAGGAGTAGGCTTCACAGTGGTGAAAAATGACTCTGAGTTTTTCACTACCAGTACAAATAAAACTTAAGTGTGTCTCCTATCTTTTAGTTACATAGCACCCTGCCATATGGGCTACCTAGGGCCTACCTTAGGGGTGACATATATGTAATAAAAGATGCGTTTAAGGCTTGGCATGGGGTTTTGAATGCCAAGTTGAAGTGCCAGACAAACTGCACACACAGGCTCTACAGTGGCGGGCCTGTGACACATTTATAGGTCTACTTAAATGAGTGGCACAATCAGTGCTACAGGGCCACCAGGGGCATTTAATTTACATGCCCTGGGTACATGGTATACCACTTTACAAGGGATTTACAAGTAAATTAAATACACCACTTGCGTATACACCAATGTTACCCTGCTTACGGGAGAAATATGTGCACTGTAGTACTGGTCAGCAGTAGTAAAGGGTTTAGGGTCCTAAGGTCAATAAAAATAATCAGAAATATTATAAGGCAAGTAGTAAAAGTGTTTGGGGGAAGACCCCCTAAGGCTGACAGGTCTAACAAAGGGGCTTCCAGGTTAAGACGGCACTGTTAGATTGAAGTACCTTGGAAACTGTCTCAGGGCACTTGACAATACTTCCTATTGTGTGGCTCTCCTGCTTCCATTTCAGATTTTTCTTCTGCTCTGAATCCTGTACACTTTTTTTGTGTTGCCCTTTCCTCATCTGCTTGGGATGTTTATGAACTAGATAAAAGCATTTTCAGGCTTTCCTCTTTGTTCATACTACAGGTCTGCATTGTGATTATTCAGACTGGCCTTTGGTGTATAATGCTATACCGACCTCTTGTTAACTACTGAGTGCAGGCTGCACTAAAACCCCTCTGCTTTTGCTAGCTTAGGTGGATTACCTCCCTGTATGAGTAAGTGAGTTTCTTATTTCAAAAAGCCTAATTACCCTGAAATACGGAATCAAATCTTAAATATTTGGTACTTTCCAGCTCTATTTATATCCATTTTCAGGTGATCTATGGCTGTCCAGTCTAATTTAAGTGCAGGACTATTACCAGATCCCCAGTTTATTTTAAATCGTGTGTTTACTTGTCTGTGGTCCACTGCCACTTACTCTCTGGAGAATGTAATCTATACTCTATATTCCCTTTGCATACACCAGTGAAAGACGAAATCTACTAGCTGTAGGGAGGGTTAGAGGCCTTTTATTGACCTCGTTTCAGTGCCTACTTTATTTATCTTCCACTGTAAAGAAATCTCCTTGCTTTCTGACTACTTTAAATCCTCTCCTTACCCATCCATTCCGACCCATTTCACTCTTGATGCATCCTATCATCAATCAATTCTCTGAAGTTGATGATGGTGAGTAGATGTTATTAGCATCAGTAGACTAAGACTCATCTAATTAATTTGGGAGGTGTGTTAGCGGGAGTTGGGGGAGTTAACAACTAGATAGAGCCCCATTGTACCATATGAAATCTTACTGATTATTGTCTTGTCTCATTTCAGTTGTTTTCTATCACTGCCATCTATTCCTCTGTATATGGAGTCACTTTTTGCCATCCAATGTGACATACTTGTGAGGAGATCAGGTCTCTTAAGGGGGTAGTAGGGATCTCATCAGATCAACTTCTGAGGGTTCATGTTTCATGTCCTGATCACCAGTGACAGGCACCCTATTTCAAAAGACGCCAATAAAGTGAATAAACCACACCACAGTTTGGAGCTGCCACTATTTTTAAATCCTTGTGTAAAAAAGCCATCTCCTTCGGTGACGCATACAGAAGTATATTCATACAAATTTGAGTATTTGAACCAAAACGCACTAATCACCAGAGTATTTCTTTGCCAACACAGTTGAGAATAGTAGCCCCATTCTATACACTCAAAGATTTGGCCACCGATACGAAGTACGATTCCTCTTCAGATGTTCTTTCTTCTGCTTTTACTGAAGCAGTACGAGAGCCCTTGAATCTAGTTGTTCTTGTTTATAGTCCTCCAAATTATGATATCTCATTTAAAGTGAGAAAAAGATGTCTTGATTTCCCATAATGCTCCAACATCCTCCAACATCAAGCACATTGGCATGAGGAGGACACTTTACTAAATTCCAGAAAACCAGGTGGGTAAACTAGAATAATACTTGATACTTACCTGCAGCAGTCTTCTGTAATAATGTAGGCAGCATGTTAGGATGACATGGAATGTAGAAAATGTATTCAATCAATTTCGATGAAGCCTTGCAGGAATTTTCAGGATATATTAGGGCTTATTTATGAGAAAGTGGCAGATCGGTCCCAATGCACCACTTTTGTTGCATCGCCCTTGACCCCAAAAATGTTGATGCTAGTGCAACAAAGCACTGTGAGGCCCATTGATTTTAATGGATGCATCATTTTAATGCCTGCCTTGAGCAGGCATTAACAATGACAGAAAAAATGGTGCAGTGAAATGTAATACATTTCACTGTGCCATTTTTTCGGGCCTCCCTGTGTCAGAACATCCCCTGCATAGATGATGCCTGGTGCAGGTATAATTTGGAACAAGGGGTTGCAAAAAGGCACAATGCATGCATTGTGCTACTTTCTAAATCTGAATGTGGGGGAAAGGCCACCTAAGCGCTGCCTTAGCTTAAACAAATGATGCTATTGAGGCACAAAGTCAGCGCAATGGGCATGTAAATATACCCCATTGAGTGCCTAGGTCATTTTAATTGAAGAATGTTTTCTATTTCCCTGTGGTCAATTTTTGCCCTTTTATTGCTCATACTGAGGTGCTTGATGTAGTGGCTGTTGCCTGCCGAACAAGATCTTGAATAACTTTCAGTTTTCTCCTTCACCAGATTGTAGGCCCAGCCAAATTCCACTTCTTCTGCCATATAGTTTCCCTTAGCATTCCATACTTCTATTTCTAGGTTCAACCTTTGCGCTCTATAGATTAGGGCATTACCCCTTCTCTATAATTTGCCAGAAATGTATAAGGATGTATACGGTCTCCTACTTACACTCCATCCCCTTCTATACAATACTTCTGTACAATCGAGGTTTAATGAATTTGTCTCTATCTGTTGTCAAGATTTATTGGCAAGCTCCTTGCTATGGCCACACCCAAGGTTCCTCATTCAGATCATCAATATCAATACTCTTTTTAATAAAAATGTACCACTCGGAATCTTCCATCCTGAGGAATTCAAAAAATAGGTATGACAAATGCTAAGCAGTGGTATATTTTAATGACGGCTCACTATTTAAAGTCAAATGCATCTGCTCCCAAAGACCATGAGCTCATGGTTTAAGACATGAGGTGGACATTAGAGGAAAAGATGTGGCGTAAGAGGTAGAACTGCCAACTTTAGAAGTGGAGAGCCAAGTTCGAGTCTCAACGTTGTCTCTACATCCTCTGATTCTTGAGCGAGTGTCTTGATTTTCCCTTATCTTAAAAAAAGAAATCAATGTTTCCTTATGTAATGGCAACCAAGTATAGTTAAAATGTGCCCAAGGAAAATTATGTGCATGACAGTACCCCACTGATTAACCAGCTGGCACATTCCATGTTCATTTGTGTAATGCCTAAACGTGAGGTATCGAAATATTTGAATTGTGATTTGAATTGTGATTTAGATGAATCTATTCAGCTCATTCATTCTATGATGAACAAAATCACATTTAGGAGTATTGTTCCTACTAACCCCTGGGATTCTGGCTTCAGATTTCACTCTTGGGTGTGCATTTTAAGTGTGAGTGGCTGCTTTGGGTTTTTTTCTGAATAAGAACTAACAACCATTGACTGGAACTGAAACTGGAACAGGAACAGAAATTAGACGCGGGGACTTAAAAAAAGTGTCCCATTAGTGAATTTGCTAGCAAAAAATGTGCCCCATGTTTGTAAATTGGGTAGTTTTGAACTTGTAATAGTGCGCAGTATAAGTGTTTTTGCAAGATATGCAAGACTGCTTTTGAGCTTGCTACAGACAGTATTTGTTTTATTATCAGGGAAACCAACAGAAAAAAACGGCCCTGCAGACCATAAAACAGGCCCACAACTGGCTCAAAAAACGGCACACACATTGATCTACCAGAGCAGCCCATCGGGTGCTGCCTGATTGCCCTATAACCCAGTGCGACCCTGAAGACTTCTTAAAGTAGGGGAAATGTGTTCAGTTTTTGATCTGTGGTTACTACTCTAACTACATAGGCCCATGTTTATGGATTTTGCTGCAAAACTGTGATAAAGCAGTTTTGCAGCAAAATCCATAGCGCCTGCTAGCGCCATTCTTTAGCACCATATTTATGGAATTGAGCACAGTGGTGCATAGGACAGGCTAGCATCTAAAGAAAAGACGCTAGCTGGGGGGGATGGGGAGAGGGGAAAAGGTGTCAGTGGGACAGAAATGACGCTAGGCTGGTTAGCGGCAATAAATATGCCGCTAACCAGCCTAGCTTCATTTTCTAATGAACTACCACCCAAACATGGCTCCTGTCTTAATAAAGACAGAAGTCATGCCCACCACCCTAATGGCCAGCCCAGGGGACCGGTGTCCCCTGGGCAAGGCCATAGCCAGGCCATAACACCCATTGCAAGACAGGGAGCCCCATGTAAGGACCCACCATTGGCACTCAAAAAAAATAATAATAATACCTACCAATACTTTCCTAGGATGAGGTCCCCGATCCTATGACACCCCTCTGGTGTGGATGGGGGTGTTCCTAGGGCTTGAGGTGGGTAACTGTGGGACCATTCAATGGTGTTTAGCCATGGAAATGGGTCTACAGGTCCCCTAGGCGTTAAATAATAGCGTTAAGCAGGCTTAGTGCCATTATTTGGGTTCGCCTACTCGTAAGTTGTTTTTGCGCTTGAGTATAAATAAGGCGTTAGGAGGTTTGCTTCATATGGTGGATGGGAATGCCTACCTTGCATCTAATTAGCGCAAGGTAGTTTGCCGCATCCACAATATGACGCTAACTCCTATATTTTGATGCTAGATGGGTCTAGTGTCAATATATAAATATGGAGTTAAGTTAAAAATAAATGACGTTAAAACGGCGCAACCCTAGTATAAAATGCCCCAAAATTACCAGAGGCTAACACTAGTCAAGTGCCATAACACATCTTCTACCTATGTGATGCAAAGTTGATTTGTGTGTCGTAAAACACCTTTACGTGTCGCAAAGCAGCATTACATCACTAAGGATTGCATTGCATTGTGGGAATGTTTGAAACTGCAGAGTAACGTAATTTACACAACCAATCCCCCGAAGGAGCCTCAGGAAGCCAGGAGGGCAAAAACCCAAACCATGAAGATCTGCCAACATCCCAGGGGGAAAGGGAGAGGAAGTCAAACTTCAATCCAGAGGGGAACCACATACTTATCAGTGAGGTAACAAAGAATAAGCACCTACTATTTGTCACATACAAATTTCCATTGGCAAAGAGAAGGAAAAGGACAGGAATACCCCACATGTAATCTCATTCGGTACTTAACTGTCCTTACAAGGGGATGTTAAGAATCTATTCTGTTTAGCGCAGCTGAATCTGATCAATGTCAATGGTTAAAGTAATGACAACATCCCTGCCGCCAGAGCCTTTAAACATGATAACAGTAATATGCCCATCAGTTATGTTTTTGTTCCAGTTCATCAGTTTTTTGGTTGAAAAATTGTAGAGTTCTTGATTTAGGGCCAAGTGACCATCTTGCTCTTAGCTTGGAGTTTAAAGACTCTGGGTCTGATTTAAATCTCGGCTGAGGATTACTCTGTTGCAACATTAACGGAGATCCCGTCCATCAAAATCTAAATACCACTATTTTCTATGGTATTTAGATTTAGGCAGATGAGATATCCGCCACGGCTGCGACGGAGTAACCCCTCCGCCAAGATCTAAATCAAGCCCTTAGCCTTGTTTTGTGCACTTAACACATTGTCCACTGAGGAAGTCTACCATAGGAGAATTCATGTTTTGATTACCAAAGACGCTTTGCAAACCCTCTCATCAATGGATTTTGAGCTTTTAGAGCTGGAAACCAGCAAGGATGTGATGGGTTGGTTTTGCAAACTAACAAAGCAATTGTTATCCCAATTCAAATTGGCAATGGAGGGCCCTCACCACCAAGTGGGATCAGAGGTAAGAGTAACAGCTGGTTTGATGTCAAGAGAGCAGAAGAGTGGTGAATAGGAATTCCTGGCATTTGAATTTAGATCCAAGCAATACCAGCCAAAGCGAAGCTATGGTGGCCTAGATAAACCGCCTATGGAAACCTGTGTGCCCTCAAAAAGAGGGAGTTTTATAAGTCAAAATGGGAATTAATTCTGACTGCCATTGTGGACAAGAGTAGTAGGTAGTTTTTGAGGCTGGTGAATTCAATAACCCTTTCATTATCAACTTCTCTTGCGGCACAGATTAGTGAGGAAGACTGGTATACTTTTATTTACTTACTTTATGGTGGCGGAGATTCTGAGAACTGGCTAGCGATCCTGACCTGTTCCCAAGCTCATGTAGAGGTGATTGCAAGTACTCAGACACCAGTAATTCTGTCTGAAATAATCAGTAATATGAAGGCCTCTAGGACAGGTGGCCCTGATGGTTTGCATTTGTGATTTTTAAGAAAGATCCTAGGAAGTGGGATCTAAATCAGAGTGCTTTCTTTAAGTAGCTAAGGTATACAGGCTCCCTCCCAGATTCATGGAAAGGAGCCATAGTGAAGCCCATTAATAAAAAAGGCAAAATGGACCAGCCTGCTAATTATTGCTTGATCAGTCTGTTAGATATTACCTCTAAATTGCTTGCTTAAACTTTGTTGAAGCACTTAGCTTCTTGGTATTTTGACTCTGCTGTGATCCACATTGAGAAAGGGGTTTTTAGACCAAAGTATTGAACAATGAATCACTATTTCACCATGTGAGGAATCACAAGGAGGTCAATGGAGCTGGCAGGTGGCTGGTTCTGCTGTTTCATTGACTTCCGGGCAGCCTTCAACAGGGTGGACAGAAGTACGCTCTAGCACAAACTCCACCATTGGAATATTTCTGGGGCTCTGTTAGGCCTCCTGATAAAGCTCTACAGTAATAACTCAGTTCAGGTTGACATGGATGGGTTAGGCAGTTTGTTGAGGAAAATCCGAGTAGAGAATGGTCTGCACCAGGGGTGCGTTTTAGCTCCCTTGCAATTTAGTCTGTTCATTGTGGACTTTCCCCAGATGACAAGTGCCACTCATAGTTTTTCACCGATGATTCGGGACAGGCATATAAACTGCCTCTTCTATGCGGATGATCTTGTGATAGATCCTACTCCTATTAGGCTTCAAAGAAACTGAATGCTCTTAACACCTACTGCCTCAAAAATATATTCTTTGCAAAAAAGAAAATGACCTTTACTTGGTTCCTAGGGAATGTACAGCTCAAGCAGATCTGGGAATATAAGTATTTGGATATGACTTTTTCAGATAATCTGGGATAAAGTTATGGCCTCTTGGAAACTCGTAATCTAAGCAAAAGTGAAGGCCTTGAAAAAGGTTTGACCATAGACGTGGCAGAGATACCTTTGAGCCATTAAGTAAGTTGATCCACGGCAAACACATTCCCCAGGCTCTTCGTTTTTTTAAAGCTGTTTTAATTGATTTTTTTAGTACCATAATATTACAAATGATAGAAAATTCACCTTTTCAATAGCCTTAAACATTATTATAGCATGAGCATAATTTAGCATTACAGCAATGTCCATCAGTATTATTACTTTAAAAAGTACATAAGTCCACACCTTCACCTATATGAAGATGGGGAAGGGATATAAATTGTGTATGTAACAGTCGGTGTAGACACATCAGCATCTTGTGGTGAAGGGGTCTAGGCAGTGGGCGATACAGCCTGTGAATCAAGTGGGTTCTTTAAGAGGTACTCTTGCAGGGGTTGTCATATATCTTTAGGTCTCGATGGAGGGGGTTGCAGCGTGGCATAGACTTTGCTTGCGGAGTCACAGTAAATCAAACTGTGCATCCAAGCCCTTACTGTAGGTTGCCTGCCACTTCCCCAGCAGGGAGCCAATTCTTGTTTGACCAATAATAGTGCAATTGCCGTATATCTACATGTCATCATGGGCACGTCAGACATATCACAGCAGTGCCATCAGAAGAGCAGGGTTTAAGTCCACATCTGTCATTAGTGTATATATCGCCCCAATGTTGTTTGACAGTGGGGCAACACCAAGTCATGTGTGCAAAGTCTGCATCTGATCCACCACATTTAAGACAACTTCATGACCTGGTGGAGTCAAACTTTGCCAGCATTACCAGAGTGACATACACCCGGTGTAGAAACTTAAAGTGGAGCAGTTTATGGCGGTGTTTCAGGGATATGAGTTTTGTTTGAGTACAACAGTATTCCCAGACCTTATCAGGATAAGAGGAAATACAGGCCCTGAATACAGCAAGTAAACATTGAAGGATAAATAGGTCCATTGGTGTGGCTGTGTAGGATGTGTAGTCCCCAGTGTGCATCAGGCCATGCCCCTGGTGGAAAAAGTCACCAACCGTTGTGATATTAAATCTTAGGAGGGTAAATTGTACCACCCTTTCCCGGGGAGGTGGAATCCAAGGAATTTTGAGTAGTGGAAGTGCAGGAGAACATAATGGCCCCAGTAATCAGTTGAGCTTCTGCTAAGTCCAGCATGTAGTGGAAAGTGGTTGTATGTCATTAGGGTCTCTCTTGATGCCCTGTGGAAGGAGAGAGGATAAAGGAATGGGATCAGCATGATCCCTCTCAGGTAGATTGTGGGCCACCCTGGCATCCCCATTAAACCAGTGCACAGCAAATTGGGCCTGTGCAGCAAGATAGTAGATTTGGAAATCAGGCACTCAAAACCCCCGTTGTCATGCGGCAGGACCAGAGTCGCCCACCTAATATGGGGCAGCCGACCAGCCCAGAGCAAGTGGGTCAGCAGGCCCCAGAGCTGGGCGAAGAAGACATTGGTTAGTGGTATGGGAACATTTTGAAAAAGGTAGAGAAACTGAGTGAGTAAAATCATTTTGATAAGGGCCACCCGCCCAGTCAGAGACACTGGTAGCCTTATCCACTTCTTAACCTGCGCCGTCAACTTCTCCATGGCCGACCCATAGTTGAGACGGCTCATTTGCTCCCTGCCTCTGTGTATAACAATACCCAAATACCTGGCTCTGTTCTCACACCACCTGAGCGGACAGTTGCTTGGTTCCATTGTGGTGGCGGTAGTGAGCAGAGATAGCTCAGACTTTGTCTAGTTATGCAGCACTGAAAACTCTCCAAAGTGCACAATTCCAGAAATGAGGGGGCAGAGGTTGGACTGTGGGTGTCGAACAAATAGTAAGATGACGTCTGCATACATGGTAAGTAGTAGTGGGCCATGTTTGAACCCGAAGCCTCCCCTGCATATGCTTGGCTTGCAGGAATCGAACCAAAGGGTCCATAGCTATAATAAAAAGCAGGGGCAACAGGGTGCATAGCTGCCTGGTTCCCCGGGCGATCGGGAATGCATCTGTAAGCACCCCATTTATCCTTAAACGGGCAGTTGGGCATGATTAGAGGAATGTGATGAGTGTTATAATCCCTTAGGAAGACCCAATTTCTTCAGCACTGCATAGAGAAATGGCCACTCCAACGAGTCAAAAGTCTTCTCCGCATCCAGCAGTGCAACTGCCACCGGCATAGTGGGAGATATGCTGTTTATAGATGAAAAGAATGCGAAGATTGAAGGCTGTGGATTTGTGGGGGACAAAACCCGTTTGCAATGGGGAAATAATCTTGTCAATAAGCAATGCCAGTCGTGTTGAAATGACTTTTGCTAGAATCTTATTCTCGAAGTTTAAGAGGGAGAGGGGCCTATAGGATGTGTACTGCTAAGGGTGTTAATGTGGCTTTAACAGAAGTGTGAGTACTACCTTCCGTACGGTAGGCAGAAGCACCCAAGGGTGAAGAGCCTCAGCATACATCTCTAAAAGATGGAGGATTGTTATAGACTAAAATGCTTTGTAAAAAGCACCTGTGAGGCCATCCAGGCCCTAGGCCTTGCTCCCATCCTACGCTCTATGACCTGCATGATCTCTTCAGGCAAAATTGGCTCGCCGGAAAATTGTCACTGTGCATCATCTACCCACACCATTGCCACCTCCTGTAAATATGCTGCCCTATCCGCGCCATCCCCAGAGAGAGTGGCAGTGCCGCACTCCGTCATTTTCACAACTCAGGGATGCACCGTATTTAAGTGAATACACACCCCTGTTTTGTCCCCTGCACTGGCACTATATTTAGCTGCCAGCGCCACCGCAGGCATCCTTGCACCATTGTGCAAGGATGTCTGCATTGAAGAGTGTGATTGTGTCCCTTCCCGCACATAAACAATCAGTAATGGCGCTTTGGCACTACTGTGTGTGCTGCAAAATTCAGCACACACAGAAGTGCCGAAGTGTCATTTTCAACTGATTGTTTTTGTGGAGGATGGGACACCTTCCCACACATAAACAATCATTTCTGGCATTTTGCTCTTTCTATGCATGTTGCAGAATGCAGCACGCATAGAAAAAGCAAAAAACGAGGAGGAATAAAAGCATTCCTCCTCGTTGTGCCTTGCTAATGCCACCCCTGGGGTGGCGTTAGATTTTGGCGCTGTTTGGTTTCGGAAATCTTGTAAATCTGAGGCAGCATCAAAATGCAATGGGTGTTGCTGTGGTATGCCCACAGCAACACCCATTGCATTCCTCTCTGATGCAGATAACTGCGTCTGAAGGGCCCATATTTACAAGGAGGTGTAAGGCCACAAAAGTTGGCATTACACCGCCTTGTAAATATGGAGCCGAGGTTAGCGCCACTGGAGTGTCACCTAAGGTGATGCTCCAGTGGTGCTAAGGGCTCATAAATATGCTCCTTAGTATCTGTGGCCCCAGGGCCCTCAGGAGTGTTGATCTCCGTTATGTATGTGGAATGTCGCATTGGTCGTATGAGGTTGGCCAACATTCGCCCAGGTCGTTTCCCCTGTTCATAGTGACAAGCCCTCGAATACCTCCCAAAATAAGCAACCTCCTGCTCCACTAACGAGAGAAAATCCTCCAGCAGTTTTTAACATTTGCCAAGTAATAGCTCCCCATCCTTTGTCACCTCTGGACTATTTAGCTCTCTGAGATGCTCCTCTACCCGCTTGATAGGACAGTGGATGTCTCTGAGTACTCCCAAGTGTTTAGAGATGGATATTCCCTGGATTTATGCCCTAAAGGCCTCCCAGAGAGTGGCCTGGCGGGCCACTGATCCTGTATTTGACCTAAAAAATTCTAGAATTGCTTCCCAGAGCTCTGTATGAAACACTGTGTGAAGCAGGATGGAGCTGGGGAACGTCCATCACTTCTCCAAGTCACATTGAAGCAGGTCACGAAGGTCTATCTGAACTGGTGCATGATCTGAAAGTGTAGGGGGCATATAAGGGATCATGCGCATTCAAGGAAGGGCACGGTCGGACAACATTGACCAGTAGTCAATACAAAACCATGTTGCTTGTTGGGAAGAGTGGAAAGAGAAAATGGGGATAGTATGGTGTAAGTGCTGCCACTCATCCTGGTTGCGAAAGGTATCCCCAATGCTCCAAAGCACTGTAATAGCCTGCGGCTTGCTAGTGGGGTGCATGTCTGTCGAGTCAAACAATGGGTCTTGTATCATATTAAAGTCCCCCACAGCACAGCATGAACATCAAACCTGTCCATAATGAAGGCGTTAGTGTAGAAAAAACCCAGGGAGTCTGTATTGGCTGCACGGAAATTCACCAGGATGACCTCATACTCGAGGAGACGTCCATGGAGTATGATATATCTACTTTCTTTGTCTATGAAACTAGTGAGGAGTGTAAAGGGAAGCTTTTTGTGTATAAGCATGGATACCCCTCTGGAAGAGGAGCTGTAGCTGGAGAAGTATCTGTGTTGCCCCCCCCCCCCCAGAACCTGGAGAACGCTGGTGAGTCCGTCAGACAAAGATGCGTCTCCTGGATAAAGGCAATCTTGACCCCGTGCCTATTTAAATAGGTTAGTACCTGTTTCCCCTTTGTGGGTTATACAACTCCTTTACATTCCAAGTGAGGCACAAAAGGTTGGTAAACGTGTCTTGATCTCCATCAGTAATGTCCCAAAGTAGGATACCAAGTTTGATAGTCAAGTGTGCAAATCTCTAACATATGTGTCATTGCGTGGGTAGTTGAGGATGAGCGAGAACATTTATTATAAACATACAACAGAACAACAATCATCCCAACAAACACTCCCCACCCACACAGAGCCTAATCAGCTCAGTGAACTCCTGTGGAAAACGCAATAAAACACGCATCTTAGAACACTTAAACCGTGGTATAAACCAGAGGGAGAGCAAAGCCCCAGCCATCGGTGGCCAGAGTTAGGGGTGAGATGTAACAGTGTGTTCATTGATATTCGGCACAAGTAGGAATAGAGGCACAGCAATATAGTCAAGTAGCAGGCTAGTGCGATACAGCCTGGTACCAGTGTCCATTTGTGTAGGGGCCAGCAGTGAAATTTGCGGCAGTCCTCCTTTACCATTAACTTGAAATCAGGATATATTGAAACAGATGTTCCCTGATAGTTCAATGGGCCACTTTCATGCCCCACTTTAAATGCCGTATCTCTATCCCGGAAGTTAAGCAGCCTGGCAATTAGGGGCTGAGGGAGGGTACCCGGCGGGGGTCGAGCGCCCAGGGATCGGTGTGTCCTCTCGACCAAAAATGTATCTGTGAAACTCTGGTGGTCAAACAGGTCTATCAGGAGCCGCTCCACGATCTGGTCGGGGTGTCCCATGTTGGTGGATTCCACAATGCCTCTTATACGGATGTTATTGTGGCACGATCTGGCCTTCAAACCCTCATACTTGAGTGTCATTGTTTTAAGGAAGCATTCATTTTATCCACTCTTCTAGTGAGTGATGTATTGTGATCTTCCAGTCCAGAAATGCGTTCCTCTGCTCCGTCCAGGCAGGTGGAGTTACAACAAATTTTCTCTCCCATACTGTCTAATCTGCTAGTCAGTGCATAAACCTGGAATTAATTGAGCAGAAGCCAGCGTGCAGCTCTGCCATTATTGCAGTTGTACCATTCATGGACTCAACCTCAGTCTGATCTGGGTTGCGGGCAGTTGCCCAGGTGTCACACCAGGCTTCTCGATCCGCTCCACCCTTTCGAAGGCAATTTTCTGTTGGCGCATGTCACCCTTTCCCATGGTGACTGATCAGCAAGGACTGCACTGCAATGGCTCAGGCCTCCACTGGGGCACAAAATGCGCCAGGCACTGCGGGGGAGGAGCGCCTGCCGCGGAGCCCCCTATGTGCACTGCCTTGGGGACAGACGGTGTGGCTCAAGTGCTTTGTCCAACCACTGCCAGGGTCGCACGCCAGTGATTACATTGCCGGGGGCTCTGCAGCACCTTCTGTCACCAGTGTCTGTTGGAGGTACGCTGTCGGACATAGCCAGCGAGGGCAGGCCACCACCGCAGTCACTGTCACCAGGGGGGCCCCCGTCTACAGTACAACTTAGGGCGATTTGGTGGCAGGGCTCCGTCTGACCCAGACGTCGAACCCGCCACCCAAGCTAATGTAAAAGCCCACATGATGTGCCGCACCCCCGTGGGGAGCCACCTTCCGATGGCCCAGGGATGTCCACAGGGCCCCCCTTCACCACCACTCCTGGGCATTCACCACCTGCCTCCCGGCCTCAAATTTCTCCACCACTCCCTCCAGGGCCTCGGCATCGCCCTGGGCCCAAGCCATCAGTGTAATGAGCCACCACCTGCAATGAAGGTGCCCTGGGATTGCCAAGATCGCATTGCTCATTGCGTGGGCTAAATGCCCGCCTCCGGACCCCCTGGCCATGCACGGCCCTGCCTAGCACTCTGCTGTCTCAGGTAGAAGTGGGCAGGCCGGACGGCTAGCAACCCAAGCGGCCCCCATCAGTTGTAGGCCCCACTAGGCCGCAAGCACGCCACAGGCGGCATCGCTGTCTTGGGCTGAATCCCAGCCCCATCTGCCTAAAAGGCGCGTGGGGTGGCCCAATTTCTACTTTGTTGGGCACCCTCAGCTGGAGCTTCACAGCCATGCAGCCATCTTAGTTGCCGGCGAGGCCACACACCCCTCCTATTCTTTATGGGGAAGAGGTGCTAGCAATGGATAGGCAAGTCTCATGCAAGAGCTTAGAAGGTTGCACTTTGAAATTGCTCCTTGACCTACCCAAAAATGAGATGATCCATGCTATAAGAAGGGAGCTGGCAACCGTAGCCTGGAGTGCCTTGGAAGATGCAAGAGCGTTCTTGATGAAAATCTATCAGTTCTAACTCTACCTGAGGTAATGTGAACTTTTTTTTGCAAGAGGAACTCTGTGTCAGTAATGCTAGAGTGCATGGGGTCCCTGGTTTGCACCTTGAGAAAGGTGAAGTAATACAGATTAGTTTAAGAAAGTGCATCCTTGGGCAATGTGCTTTTGAAACTAGCAAAAGAGAGGATATGCACTATCCTAATAACAAGAGCTCTGTACTCCCTTCCTCATCTCTCGAGAGCGTGGACTTTTTCCTGTACCTATATAAAATTCTGCATACGTTTATGAAAAAAAATAATTTTGTGGTTGAGGATGTGCATTGACCCTAGATGGTAGTTTAAAGTGGAAAAAAGAACCTGGACCATAGCCCCTGCAGGCAGGGTTTGAAAGTATTCAGTGAGTCACCTTTTGATGTACTGTGTATTCTTCCTTGAGAAAAGGAAGATGATTTTCTGTCCTGTTTTTAAAACATATGGTGACAAGGGCCTCAGTTTGATATGTGGTCTGAGTTTCCAGGATGTAGCTATTGCTACTGGTCAATTCTTGCACACAATTATAACATCTTATGGTAGGCTCTCCTTTCCTTAGTGATTTGGACAGAGAATATGATTTGTCCTCCCAGGTTGTTAGTGACTTGCCTTGTCAGCTAGGCTGATCCTGACCAGGAGGTTGATAGAATGGGACTCTAGGGATTGTGATAGCTTGTCTTTCACACTGCACTTTACAACATGTTGGTCATCAAAATGAGGTACATGCCCTAGGTAATCTACTACTGCCAATGCTACTAATAGGTATGTGATAATGGGCTTGGTTTGCATTCTGCATTTTATATTACTTTAGTTGGCTAAATGAGCTGCATGCCCGGGGTAATCCATTCTCCTCTTCCAAATGCTTTTAATAGGTATGTGATAATGGGATGTGACCTTTTATTGAGTTTTGTCTCTATTAGATAGACGAGTGTTGATCATGTCAGAAAGTAGACTGAATAGGACTCCTGGGAGAATGGCCTTGCCTATTGCACTTTATAATGTTTTACCAGTAAATTGAGTTGTGTGCCTTGGGTAATTTATTTTTCAAATGTTTTTAATAGGTATGTGATGATGTGCTGTGACCTTCGATTGAGTTTTAATGTGAAGAAATCTTAAATTTGATAGTGTTTGTATTTATTTCAGGTTGATGAGAAGTGGTGGTGGTTTAAATGTAATTAAGTGTTATGTATGGTTTTTGTGGTGTTTGTAATTGTGTATGTCAATTGGGGTACATGTAATATTTCTATAAGAAATTATTTATTGGAAATAAACAATTTTTGAGTGACTGGCTGCACATAACTGACCTTACTTTTGGCAGCAGCAACATAGTAGCCTAGTGCCAATGCAAGCCCCTTTACACCATGACACAAGTGTGCTTGTGTTGGGGCTAGACAGCCAAAAGTGTAATGTAAATTAATTCAATGTTGCTTTGTAGAGGGGCAACTTGTCATCCGAGAGGGTATCCAGTCTCTGAGTAGGTGCATGCTCTTCAAGTACCATTGGTTGAGCAGCCAGGTGTACAGTCCCTTGAACAAATCCATATGTGACGCAGCTGTCCTCTTGTGCTGGTAGAGGTTGTTCCAGGTGTAGGCTGCCATGTATGAGAACACCTTGCCTCCTGTCTTGGTTTTATGTAGATGGGGGGGTGGGTGAGCACAAGGGATGAAGATCCAAGGCTCATGATTGGTTGGTGAAAGTGTAGATGGTGGGTGAGCTAGGTGGGAACCTGATAGTGTTGTGCTTAGTAGGTCTGGATGAGCATCTTGAACTGGCCGTGTTTCTGAATGGGGAGGCATTGTATTTTTCTGAAGTGAGGTATGATGTGCGTGCTGCGAGGAAGGTTGAGTACTAGTCTGGCAATGGTGTTTTGGGTGGTTTGCATCTTGTGTAGAAGGTGTGCAAAGATGATGTGGTAGAGGCCATCCTGGAAGTCCGTGTCCCTATGTGATGAGAGCCTGGGTGATGGTCTTACAGGTGTATGGAGGGAGCCACATGAAATCATTTCTGAGCATGAAAAATATGTGAAAGAAGGTTTCGATGGTGGTGACTTGATTTCGCATGGTGAGGTTGAGGTGAAGGTTGATGGACAGGTTTCTGGGGTGGTTGAAGGATGAGGGGATTGGGAGTAGTCATGTGGGCCACCATGTGGAGTCCCAGGATGAGTTAATGTTGCAGAATATCAATACTTCTGTCTTGTCAGGTCGAGTATGAACTATTTCTCTCACATTTAGTTAGCCTTGTTGGTCAATAAAATGTTGCATTAACTCTTGGTGATGTTGGTGTCTCCCTAGGTCTGTCTGTTATTGGTGTAAGAGATGATTTAGAGTCCTTGGTTTTGAATAATGCTTGCTGGGGGAGCGTGGCCGGGCCACGAAACAAGATGGCCGCTTAGAGCGAGTGCTCCGAGCCGCAACGATCCTGGAGGGGTGACGGGGGCGAGAAGACAGCCGGACACCACACCGGGTCCGGAGCCCCCCCACTCCCACAACAGCGGCGACGCAGAATCATGGCCGGGGACCCCCTAAGAGGCGTAAGGCAGGAAACTCGCGACTCGCCCCAGGCCGATAAGGCCCGGCAAGAGGGGCGGAGTCGCGTCTTCAGACGACCGGGGTCGACGCACCCGCAGCGGCAAGGAGTCAGCTGAGCAGGCCGTGGGGACTGCGGGAGCCGTGATGACCCACGTCCACCTCCCTACAATGCCAACAAACACCCGCGGAACTTCGGCCTTCCACAGGGAGACGGGGAGACGCAGCAAAGGGGTGCAGTCCCCTCGACAGCCGGGAGAGGAATTCAGCCAGAGAGGTAGGATCGAACCTCTTCAAAACAGAACGGCATCACTGGAGGCAGAGGTACGGCTCCCCCTCTCCCCTCTTTTCCACCACAGAGGGACAACAAAACCCTCCCACGTGGGACATCCTAATAAACCCTCACCCCCCTCAAGTCAGCTAATACTGAGGAGGGCGGAGGGGGAAGGAGGAGAGGGGTACGACAGGAGGGATAGAGGGAGAGGGGGGAGACCCGAGGAGAACGGGCACGTGGAGACAGAGAGGCGCGGAGGGTGAGCGACCGGAGGAACCGCGGAGATGAGGGGAGCCAGAGGGATCCAAGGAAACAGAGACACAGGAGAAGGGAGAGGAGAAGGGACGGATGTACTGACGAGAAGATTATGCCTCTTCCCCCCCTCTTCTGCTACTTAACGCAAACAACATCAACTACTGAAGAACCAACGTCGGCAGATACAAGACACAGCTTCTCAACAATAAGGGCCACAGTAGGCTCAACAACGACCCCATGGCAACTGACCTCTCCTTGAATATACCCTTCTCTGCCCCATAGATATTGACAGGCCTCTGTGATTCACAAAAAAAGATAGGGGGATACACTTAAGAGGATGAGGGCAAAAAGATACATGGAGAACAATAAATAAGTGGACGTGGAGACAGGAGGAGGGAAAGAGGGGAAAGTCAAGTCGAACACCAACAACCAAGGACCCCGAAAAACGAGAAGAGACAATATAAATACGAGATCTGGCTGGCACAGAATATCTATATCCCTAGGAACTTGCAGAGGGAGATCCGGGCACTACGTGGCCATACTCTGCAAACAGTTGAGACGATGCCCGGCAACAAACCGAACCATAAACCTGTCAGCAAGCCTGCACGACAGCTATTATTCTCAGAAGCGCCACAACAGAAACGCCTAACCCCCACAAAGATAAATCCTCAAACATCGCCACTTTTAAACGAGCCTACAACAATGTCTGATAAAGACCAATCCACGACTATTGACAGGATACTACAGGAGATCACCACTGTCAGTCGCCGCATAGAAGGGATGGACGCCTCTATAACTTCATTGACACTAGAAACTAAATCCATGTGATCTGACATTGCAGGCTTTCAATCTAGAGTGACAGGGCTAGAGCAACGCATGGGATCACTAGAGACGCAGATCAACATGTCTCAGGAGCGAGAACAAGACCTCCTCCACCTCAGGAGCAAATTAACGGACATGGGGGATAGGAGTCGGAGATACAATATCCGAGTACTTGGGATCCCGGAAAATGAAGAAGGCTCGGATATGCAGGCTTTTCTGACCTCCACCCTTCCAAAAATGACTTTGTTGGACTTTGATCCGCCGCTAGAATTCCAATGGGCACACAGGATAGGCCCAAGACGCTCTGATAACTCTTCAAGGCCCCTTCCAATCATCGCATGCTTGCTGCGGCATAATCAAACCCGTCAAATACTCCAAGCAGCACGCAACCACTGCCCTTTTCGAATAGATCATCACGAGATCCTAATAACAGCCGATTACTCCAAGGAGACCAATGAACGTAGAAAGGCTTTCCTAGCTCTACGACCCCGGCTTCGCAAATTAGAGATGAAATACGGCCTCTTTGACCCTGCAAGAATGTGGGTTGCCAAAAATGGAGTATCCAAGGACTTTTATAACCCTGACGAACTGAGACTCTTCCTTGACTCTTTCCAATCTCAGCCTATGGACTCTCTCAGCACAGACTGTGAGCAGGACATTGTAGGAGGCAGTGATAGGGCCAAAACCCCCCACTTAGGAATGGAAAAGACGATGGCGGCTTTATACGACGCCGGAGCCAGTCACAGAGGTAGAGACATGGAGAGACTAACCAGATCATATGACGACAGGGGTCAGATTTTACACGCAGTAGTAACCCACACTCAAATATCGGAGAGAGACAAATCCCGCTCCCCTTTAAAGCCAACAACTGGATCTCCTTGAGAAGGCAACGCGACAAGATGACATGTGGGACCATCGCTAGAGAGTCGAAAACAACAGCTGTAGACCCCGAGGACGGATGAGTACCTTTCCAGATCATATGTGTATTACTAATGTAACTGTCCAAGACTGTTAGTATCAATGTTAAAACTAGATGCTTGAAAAGTCCATGTTCTTTATGACTAGAGCCGAGGACCTATAATGGGAAACTATCAGTAAATCGTTATTTGCCCTCAGTATACGACAGGTGAGGTTTACTAGCACAGGGTCCAGAACCCACCGTCTCCCTGTACGTCGAATAAGGACCCAGTCCCGACCCTACAACCCTATAAAAATGTAACGGGGCATTAAATAGATAAAAAATAACAAACAATAGCCAATTATTATGGAACCTGCCCTGAATCCCACACACTATAAAAAACCTCACAGCAATAAACAACATAGTAAGTGAAACCTCCCTAATACACACCACACTCGACCAGCGCCGACATCATAACCGTCTAAGCCCCATTATCACTCCCAGGGATGGGGCTAGAACACGTAAAGATAAATTAATCTCAACACAGGGACACACAACACAACATAACCTGAGACATATTAACGCCCCCACTACTTGACTTTACTTCATTTCGCTATAAGAAAATGGGGAAAAAAAACAAAAACAAAAAAAAAACAGAACACAAGGACATAATACAACATAATGCCGCATAACAAAGCGAAACAATATGATATCTTACGCTGTCACACTACATCACATTATAACATCACAATGTAAATTATTAGCTATTCCTTCCACCGGACGTTCATACCTATCCCCAGCTAGTCATTGTTATTATCCTAAACTATCATCTAAAACAGAACGACCATGATGGTGGCACATGTCAAGTAAGACCTTAGTAGGTCAGTCAGTATTATGATGTAATAATACACGGCAAGAAGTTCGTAATGGGGTGAGATATGCATTATCCTCGTGCAATCCGGGGCTTAGCAACACCCATTACCTATCCTACGATAAATAGTGAGACGCCTGGCATAATGGCTCTTAACATGATAACATGATAATGTGATAAGATACTAGGATATGTTATGTTGATCAACTTAATATGTCATTGAAACGTTGTGAAGCGAGACGAAGTAGTGTTATAGTTGAAAAGAAATGTTCAAGATGTATTATATTATATTGTATATTGGTATCTTCATGTATCCTTACCTGCACGAGAACTGTAATACTCTGTCTGAGCTCTTCCCCCCCTTCGCCCTGCTCCCCCCCTCGCCAACCGATCTCTGTCCCTCTATCTGCTGCGTCTTTACTCTAATTCACGACCCTATCTTATGAGACCACAAACACCCTACAATACCACACAACATCAAGTATTAGGCACAACATCCTAAATACCATCCTCCATCAACACTCCAAACCTTCTCCCACTTTTCCAATGCCGCCCAGGTATCATAGTTATCAACCGATCATTACCTCTACCGATATACACTTTAGTTATACAAATACTACACTAGACATTAACCATCGACGAACGGACCCGCTTCACGATACATATACATAAACATAAACACAGCCGTGTACTCCACACCCCTCCTTATCTGGCTGTCCTCTATCTCCCCCCTCGCCCTCCGACTGAGATCGCCCGACGGCACGTGAGCTCCGAGAGAAATCGGACCCGCTGTTTACAGACCTAACGAACGAAGGAGGTTGGGCTCCTAACCTCCCTCATCCCTGACCTCATCCACTCACCCCCCCAATTGCACACCCTCTTGCTATACTCTCAATTTCAACTTCAGCATACACATCCATCCCCTTCCCCCTCCTTTTCCCTCTTTTCTTCTTCCTCTCATTTCTCCTTGTCTTCTTTCCCCCTCATATCCCCCCTCCTCTTAGCTCTCGCCCTGCCTATATTGCCCCTCTTCCCTCAGCCCATCCTCTCTTTCCTCTTTCTTTTCCAGAGGACACCCTTGGCCTCCACCAGCTGCTACCCCCCGTATAAAATACCGTACCATACCAAAGCACAACTCCCACTCTAACAACTAAGTCAATATTCCCCATCCTCCCTCCCCTCCCACCAACATTAACCCCGGAACGAGGGTGTTTACTCACAATTATCCAAGATGTCGAAGAACCACCCTCAAACGACACGACCACTACAGATACTCTCTTGGAATGTACACGGCATGACGAGCTATGTTAAGCGGAAAAAAATACTGTCCTATCTCCAATCCAAAAAAACAGATATAGCTCTGATCCAAGAGACTCACCTTGACACTCTGGCATCCAGTAAACTCAAACGGGATTGGGTAGGGAGGGTTGCCTTCAGCTGCCGTCCAGCGAGTCAGGAATCTGGAAGTAGCGGACTCACCTTGACACTCTGGAATCCAGTAAACTCAAACGGGATTGGGTAGGGAGCGTTGCCTTCAGCTGCCGTCCAGCGAGTCAGGAATCTGAAAGTAGCGGGCCCCGCAAATGTGGAGTGGCGATACTAGTGCGAAAATCCCTTCCGGTCACTATCATTAAAACCTGGAATGATACGGAAGGAAGGTATATATTTGCTCAATCAAAACTAGGGGACACCTTTTTATGCGTGGGATCCATCTACGCACCAACCGGCCCAAAGCGCCCATTCCTCCTACAGCTAAATCGCCTCCTGATAGAAATCGGAACTACTCGATACATAATCGGAGGAGACTGGAATCTCACCCAAGATGCCATAATGGATAGGACAGGCCCTGTCGATATATGTAATAATCACGACAGAGCGCTCCTGACGGACTTGACCACGGACGTCGGTCTAGTGGACTGCTGGAGAATACAACACCCGAAAGATAAGGAATATACTTTCCTATCCACCGTCCATGGCACCCAATCGCGCCTGGATTATTTCTTAGTATCACACACTGTAATCCCTCATATGCAAGACGCCTGTATCCTAGACAGCGGGCTCTCAGATCACTCCCCAATAGTAATCCGGATCCAGATGGGACTATCCTTCTCTGGTCGAAAACCATGGCGCCTGGCTGTACACAGATACCGCTCTCCCCAAGGGAAGGAACAACTAAAAGCTCATGTATCTACATACATGGCCGAGAATACAGGCACTGGGTCCTCAAAAAGGATCCTATGGGTGGCAGCAAAAGCGACCCTGAGGGGGAATATGATGCAAGACGCAGCATTGGCCAATAAAGACATAATAGTCCACCAAACCACCTTAGAGACCACGATCCAGGACCTCACTAAACAATATACCGCCCAACCATCCCCTAGGCTGCGACACGCTTTAGAACAGGCCCGCATGGCACATAACGAACTCTACACATCTCAGGCGGAATACGCACTGCAAAAATTGCGAGACCGCCATTACGAACAAGGAGAAAAAGCAGGACGCCTCCTAGCGGCGCAGCTCCGACAAAGAGAGGCAGCCTCCGCCATCGCGGCCATAACATCTTCATCAGGAGCAGTGCTAACTCGCCCACAAGACATTGTAAACGAGTTCGCCAAGTACTACAGACACCTGTACACTCCTGAAACAACAACAGATCAAACATAAATGGAGACATTCCTTACCGTGGCCAATCTACCTCGTCTGTCTGAGGCAGGCAGGGCCCTCTTAGACGGTAATATAAGCAAAGAAGAGATAACTCAAGTTATAACAAGCCTCCCCTACCATAAATCTCCAGGAGAAGGCGGATTCCCTGCGGAATTCTATAAATGGGCCGGGGAGGAGGCAACCACCGCAGTACATGAAGCACTGACGGAAGCATGTCAGGAAGGCTCCCTGGGCGCTCTATCCAATAAAGCCACGATTGTCGTCCTGCCTAAGCCAGGGAGAGACCCCCTTCTCTGCAGCAGTTACCGTCCTATCTCCCTTTTGAATGGGGATGTCAAACTCCTAGCCAGCGTTCTAGCAGCGCGGCTCCGTAAGGTGATACCATCATTGATTCACAATACCCAAGTAGGGTTTGTACCGGGCCATACCTCCTCCAGAAATCATGTGCGAACTCTTTGCCATACACTGTTAGAATCCCTACAATTACCTGACAAAGACCTAGCCCTGTCCCTAGACGCGGAGAAAGCATTCAACCGCATCGAGTGGTCCTACCTATTTACAACCATGAAACATTTTGGCCTGGGGGAACAATTTATCTCTAAAGTACGTTTATTATATGACCACCCCACAGCACAGGTTAACTGTGGGGGCATCTTATCAGACCCATTTACTATTGGAAGGGGCACACGCCAGGGATGCCCCCTGTTGCCACTTCTCTTCCTATTGGCCATGGAACCCCTAGCTGCCACCATACGAAATTCTCATCAGATAAAAGGGATCCACATACCCGGGGGCATATCCAAAATCTATCTCTACGCAGACGACATTCTGTTAACAATGTCCGATCTAGAAACCTCCCTCCCAGTATTACTTTCCCCTATAGAAGACTTTGCATCCCTATCCGGATATCGGGTAAACTGGGATAAAAGCGAAGCACTACCATTATCCCGCATAACGACGAGGGCAGCGATCCATGGCCTCCAATTCAAATGGACCCCAACCCACCTTAAATATTTAGGAACGTTCATTAACCGAGGTCTGGAACATACGGTCAGGGACAACATAGACCCCCTTATATCTAAAATAAAACAAGACTTTGCCAAATGGTCTCTACTAGGCCTGTCCATGTGGGGCAGGACACAGGCGGTCAGAATGGTCACCCTGCCACGTTTCACATACGTACTAGGCATGCTCCCCCTACAGATACCTCTTTCCTCACTCCGTCTAATCGACGCATCCATAAGGGCCTTTGTCTGGGGCTCCTCACGCCCAAGACTGAAACCTGCAACAATACTGGCACGACGGCCCTACGGAGGATTAGGACTGCCCTCGGTAGAACAATACTCACTGGCCCTACAACTCTCACAGCTAATATACACACTTCCAGATATACCCGATCCACCGCAATGGGTGATCACAGAGAAACTCCTATATGGACAGCATACGGAGATGGGAGGAATATACGCTGACCATGTTCCCCCAGCTAACCCCATTCTCAAGCCTACAAACACAGTGTGGTGCAGAGCACATCGACTACTAAGAGTACACCCCTCCCTGCACACTCAGGCTCCCATAGCAGGGAATAAAAGCATTAAAATAGGAGGGAATATTCTCAGATGGCCCCAATGGTCCGAGGCAGGTATCCACAATATATCTCACCTAATAGATGGAGATAGCTTCCGCACCTTCACCTCCCTCCAGGAAGAGTTCAGTATCCACAGTAACCAGGAGTAGCGATACCTACAGCTTAAACACTGTATGCGTAGAACATTAGGAACCCCCCCATGGATGCTTAAAACCTCACCCATCATCACCTATCTCCAGAAATGGGGCCGACAAAAAGGCGTCATGACTGGCCTCTATGCCGAATTAACAAACCACCTCTACTCTCAGCCTCTTCTTGAACGACTACGCTTAAACTGGCAGGACAAACTAGAGATAACCTATACGGACGAAGAATGGCCAGACATACTAGAAGCCCTCGACAGGGATGTACGTGAAGCACGCTTGAAATTCTGCCTATTCAAAATCCTTCAGGAGTGGTACTGGACCCCCGTTAAACTTCTCAGGGCAGGGTTGATACCGCACGCGAATTGTTGGAGATGCACAGAGTCCTATTGCGAGCAACTCCATATCCTATGCCATTGTCCAACGGTACAGTCCCTATGGGACGCAGTACGCCTTGCCCTATCGGACTTCATACTGATACCAAAACCGACCCCGCCAGCACTTATCATTCTACATGACATTCGCCCGTATCCCTCCCTATCACGGGCACATAAACGATCACTCCATACGGCGCTTGCCACGACCAAAATATGCATACTCCGGCACTGGAGATCTAGTATTGCCCCCACACCGATAGAATGGATGACGGCCATGTATCAAACGGCCACCCATGAACGAGTGATTTATAACCTACAGGACCAAGCAGAACTATTTGCGGAGGTCTGGCGCCCATTCCTGACGAGACCATGAAGCAGCTGGTGGATGACCAATGGAGGGCCAATGACCAATGATTAGGGAATATCAACTACCAATTACCCCCTGAGAACCCTAGACCCCGGAAACATATCTAATCTCCTACTGTCCCATCTCTCTCTCTCTAGCTACTCTCTCCTCTCCCCTTCCTCCCTTTCTTCTCTCTCTCCATCAACACATAGGCCTCTTATTTTGACATACGCCCGGGGCCCTGAACTAATCAACATGATAATACACGTCGCTCCCTAACACAAACAATGATGGAGAAATCAACTCACATAAGACATAGGGCCTGATTCTGACCCTGGCGGTTGACTACCACCAGGGCAGAGTGCCGCGGATGCACCGCCAACAGGCTGGCGGTGCATCCATGGGCATTCTGACTGCGGCGGTACAGCCGCGGTCAGAAACGGGAAACCGGCGGTGGCCCGCCGGTTTCCCGCTGCCCTAGGGAATCCTCCACGGCGGCGCTGCTTGCAGCGCCGCCATGGGGATTCCAACCCCCTTACCGCAATCCTGTTCCTGGCGGTTTTCACCGCCAGGAACAGGATGGCGGTAACGGGTGTCGTGGGGCCCCTGGGGGCCCCTGCAGTGCCCATGCATGCAGTGCATGGGCACTGCAGGGGCCCCCTAACAGGGCCCCACTAAGATTTTCAGTGTCTGCCAAGCAGACACTGAAAATCGCAACGGGTGCCACTGCACCCGTCGCACGCCTTCAACTCCGCCGGCTCCATCCGGAGCCGGCTTCCTCGTTGAAGGCGCTTTCCCGCTGGGCTGGCGGGCGGCCTTCTGGCGGTCGCCCGCCAGCCCAGCGGGAAAGCCAGAATGGCCGCCACGGTCATTTGACCGCGGTGCGGTCATTCGGCGGCTCCCGCCGGCACTGCGGTTACCGCAGCCGGCGGGAGTCAAAATGACCCCCATAGTCATTCTTTAACCGACCTCACCATATCTAACATACGCACTACCTACCCCCAGATAGTAATTTACAATAGACAGAGAACTACAGAACGAATTACTCTCCGGTCTGACCAAGCTATTTTCAGGATACAAAGATCCCCTGCCTACCCCTAGTCTCTTCATCTTATATCCCCCCCGATTACCCTTCCTCTCTCTCCTTTTCTCCCCCCCATCCCTCATTTCATATGACACTTTCATTTCTCCCCTATCCCAAGATCAACACCCCCCCCACACTACCCTATCCTTACTCCTCCCTCCTATACCCTCCCCCACCTGTCTTCCTCTTTTCTTCAAAATAAGGGCACAAAACTCTACTATGCAACTAGGAATTTTTGCTTGCCTGATAGTATATGTATATATGTCCACAATGGAAATAATTGTGGTAAAAGAACGAAAATAATGTTTTGAAAGCTAAACAGTTTATTTATATACTGTATGTACCGCCTTATATATTCTTAATAAAACTTTTGAAAAAAAAAAATAATAAAAAAAAAAAAATAATGCTTGCTACATCAGTCATGTATAAGTTTAAGAGAGTGGGGCTCAGTGAAGAGCATTGAGAGACTCCACCGATGAGGTCCTTGGGTTCTGAGGTGAACAAAGGAAGCTTGACCCATTACAGACTTCCGATTATGAAGGAGGCTATCCATTTGAGAGTTGGTCCTTGGAATCTGGTATTTATGGAGTGTGGAGATGACTGTTTGTGTGCAAGGAAACTACAGGATTTCCAAGAAGAATGTTAAGAGTGGCATATAAATGCTCTTCCTCCTTTATGCAGTGCAGCAATGTGGAGTGCTGTGTAATGTTTTGTGCATATTTGTAAAATATGACCACTAAGGCACTTAAATGCACTAACTGCATGCAAGACAGTACAGCAAGGCAGCTTTGTGTGTTGTGCTGCATGAAAGGTAGAGTGCAGGAATGTTTGAGATATAACAATATAATGTGTCTTACATCTCTCAGATAGTGCTGGGCCACAAACTGGTGGCTAGAGTGAATTCAGACACCCTTCGTACACGGTGGAAGAGTTTGTGCTGTGGTGCTAGGCAGCATAATTTTCTTCAATGCAGGCAGAGGGCAGTAATACACTGTATAATGTTAATGTGAATCATTCCTACCCTCCATCTTTCAGGCAGGGGAGAGCACCAAGCTGACTAGATGTGTTGAGTTTTGTCTAAACATCAGGAAGTGGCCCCAAAGTGAATAATGAGGTTGTGAGATCAATATACATGCATTGCCATGTGAACGCTAACAATAGTACAACATGGACCTATTCACTTTACAGAAACATTTGATCTACATATCCCTGTGTGCTTGAAAGTGAAGAAAAAATACTGTTGAAATGCAAAAGAAATCACATATGCCATATCCAATCATGGAATCTCCGTAACATAGCCCTGTGTTTTTATAGAGGAACAAACAACATCTCCTGGAAATCGGTCTGTCTGTGATGTAAAACCTGTTGATGAGACCATCCTGCCCTCCTTTGTAAGAAGACACATTTCAACAGCTCCAGGACAATTTTGAAGCATCTCCTCTGGTTTTGTCAAGGGAAGACAAGGTTGTTTGCTCTCCAGATGAACCATTACAGACTGGACATGGAGGATCAATCTATCATATAACAACTGAGGACCCCCAAGCTACATTGTAAAAACATGTAGTAGAAGTTCAGCAGCAAATGGCTGATGAGGTCAGATTGGGTTTAGAGACCATACCAGGTGCTCTTAAAGGCGTTTGTTGGTGTCTTAGCCCCAATAAGAGATTGACAAAGGCAAACTTAGAAACCTACTCTTGGCTCCATAGGATTGATGACTCTCTAGATGGCATCACTGGTGTCATGATGCAGAAGGAAAAAAACACCAGCCTTCTACATCTTCTGACACCAGTGATGTTGTCAGGCAGCTGGAAGACATCAATTTATCCATCCAGTCCTTGGAAAGAGGACTGGAGGTCTTATGTCATTGTTTGCAGGCCAAGATGGATTTCTTCATGGCATCAATGAATGCCTTCAATAGTAACACTGTTGCTTCCTTGTCCAACTAGCAAATTATTTTAGGTAAATATCCCTCAGTTCCTATTCACAGTACCTGGGATATAGAAATCATCCAGAACAGAGTAATTATTCATCAATGAGGATGACCAGCTCTCATAGTAGGGAGCGGATAACAGGGGCACGTTTGTGTGTGGTCCAACCAGCAAGCCCTTGCCAGGGACTAAAATGTTACCTTACTGGCATTCAGAAATATAATTGGGAACATGGGATTTACATTTTCTGCCTCTGATGTTTGTGTATCAGAGGCAAGCAACATCACTCTTCTGCCTCCTATTTCAACACCACAACTTCCAGGGGAAGCAGAATCAGAGGAAGAAGATCTACAGTTTTCCAGTTTCCGAACCAGAACCTCCCGATAAGAATTCATGAATGCCTCCTGGACAGTATTACAATCTGTCTTGCACTAAACATCATGCCACCTTCTCTAGAACCCACTATAGTACTCTATATTTGTGCAGCAGTTGATCTTGTACACCTATGCTCATCAAGCATCTGCAGCATTAGCTAATGGCAATTTGCTCCTCCACAGTTTTCACATGTAACCCATGTAAATGTGAAGTCAGATTTTAGCTACATGTATTTGAAATCTCTAAACCTTGTAATTAGGCACTATGGGGGTCATTACAACATTGGCGGTAAAAGCTGCTTACCGCCGTGCAGAAGACCGCCAACACACCGCCGCGGCCGCAGAAATCCACCACAGCTAATATGACCCACAGCTTGGAATCTGCCAAAATTCAGACACCCACACAAGTCCGCCACACCAAAGGTCAGTGATAAACTTAAACTGGCGAAAACAAAACCTCCACCGTCACGCCAACAGAAATACGCTCACACTATCACGACCCACGAATTCACACGGCGGTCTTTCAACCGCGGTATTCCATCGGCTGTACATACCGCCGCACACAAAATACACACACATATACAAAACACAGCCACATTAGACAATTGGAAATACACACACCTGATACACATACACACACCACTCCCACACACCCAATACAATATAAAACACACACCCACATCACCCACAAACCCTTACGACCAGAATTGTGATAGAAGGCCAGAGAGAGACACCATAATCTATAACCAGGCATCCACAGGCACACAACACCATCACCCATATAACATCCACGCACCCCACACAACACACCACTAAATATCACCCCACATATCATAACACACACCACCCCACACATCACCCACACCACCCCATGGCATGGCAAAGACAGCCCAGGTTCTCTGAGGAGGAGCTCAGGGTAATGGTGGAGGAAATCATCCGGGTAGAGCCACAGCTATTCGGATCACAGGTGCAGCACACCTCCATAGCTAGGAAGATGGAGCTATGGTGCAGAATAGTGGACAGGGTCAACGCAGTGGGACAGCACCCAAGAAATAGGGATGACATCAGGAAGAGGTGGAACGACCTACGGGGGAAGGTGCGTTCCGTGGTATCCAGACACCACCTTGCAGTACAGAGGACTGGCGGCGGACCCCCACCTCCTCCCCCACAACTAAACAACATGGTAGGAGCAAGTCTTGGCGATTCTGCATCCTGAGGGCCTCGAAGGAGTAGCTGGAGGAATGGACTCTGGTAAGTCAAACCTTAACTATTACAACCCCCACCCTACCTGCATGCCATCACATACCCCCACCCTCGCCCTCACCCCCATCACTCCAACTCCTCACACATGTCCCACTATCACAAACCACATATCCCAACACCAAGCCCTGCATGCAACACCAAAGCATGGACACCCCATCACCAATGCATGGCCACTGCACATACCCATACATCCCCCTAAACCATCATCACACAAGGTCCCACACAGGAATGTAAGCACTGGGGTACACGGTCACCCACCCATTGCACACCATGGTACACACAGATGCAAAAATCATGCTTTTACACCCCTGCAGGACCCTACCCAACGTCACTGCACAGGAGGGTCCACACATGTCCACACCACCAACAGAAGAGGCCCACAGTGATGACAGCAACTCTGTCCAACTGGATCTAGATGACCCGCCCGGCCCATCTGAGACCTCAGGACAGTCGGTTCCCCTCACACAGTCACAGGCCACCACAGAGCTTCACCCCTCTGGAAACACCAGCACAGCACCCACCCAGTGGGCCCATACCTCTGTCCCCAGGACACGTCAATCAGCAGTGTGTCCACCACTACAGGGAACCCAGGCTAACCCACCACCCCAACAACAACAAGGACCTGGGGGCAGTGGCAGGGGGCACACCGTTCAGGGGACGGAGGCCCAGGGAAACAGGGGAACTGGGAGGGCTGCTGTGCGACAGGGGGAGGACAGGCCCAGGGATCCCACTCTCCACGAGGCCCTCTCCAACATCATGGGAGCATACCATTATTCCCAGGAGACAATGGCAACGGTACTGGGCAAGTTTCAGGAGACCCAGCGACTGCAGGAGGAACAGTATTTGGGCATCAGGGAGGAACTCAGATCCATCAACTCCACCCTGGGCACCATCGTAGGGGTGCTGAAGGAAGTCCTCAACACCAGGAGGGACACTGTGGCACAATAAGGGGCCCCTGACAGTAGCCTGTATGATGAACTGCCCACCACCTCCGCCGGCGCTAGTGGACAGGAGGCACCGCCACAGGACCACCACACCAGCACCCCACCCCCTGCAGACGGAGAACCACCCCGCAAACGGTCCCTGAGATCCAGGACAAAGACAGAGAATGATGCCAAGACCCCCGCCAAGAAATTAGACTGCCCTGAATGTCATCCTTTTGTCCCACCTTGTCACCCTGTCCATCCTCAAACTGCCCCAGCTCCACTTCCTATGCTTCTTTGGACAATGCTCCTGTGGGACTGATAGACTGGACTCTGCCATGGACATTCCTCCATCATCACCCCTCCCCATTTTACAGCACCATCCAATATTGAGAACTTAAATAAACACCCTTAAGGCACAAAACAAACTGGAGTCTGTCTGTGATTTCGAAATAGTGTATTAGCAATTACAGTGACAAAATGCTCTTACAATTGTAATGTCAACATACCTATGTCACACAGCTCTAGTCCATGAGGAAACAAAGCAGATGTCACACAGTGGGACCCACATCTTTGAAATCGTAAGGGAAAGTGAAAACTCAGAAACTATACACTGGGTGAAAAGGACAGACAGCAGAGAGGTAGTAGTGTTACATTACATGTAGTAGGCAGGTTTGCCTTCTTACCTGTGTCTCACTGGAAGTATTGCAGGATAACCGAGTTCCTGTTGTTGATGTCCTCTTCTTCTGCTTCCTCGTCTTCACTGTCCACAGGCTCCACAGCTGCCACAACACCTCGATCTGGACCATCCTCCTGCATTAAAGGCTCCTGTCGTGCAAAGCTAAGTTGTGAAGCATACAGCAGGCCATGATGATCTGGCACACCTTCTTTTGTGAGTAGAATATGGAACCACCTGTCATATGGAGGCACCTGAACCTGGCCTTCAGGAGGCCAAAGGTCCGCTCTATAATCCTCCTAGTTCGCCCATGGGCCTCATTGTAGCATTCCTCTGCCCTTGTCCTGGGATTCCTCTCTGGGGTCAGTAGCCATGACAGGTTGGGGTAACCAGAGTCACCTGAAAAAGGTGAGGGGCAAATGTTAGTCACACACTAACCTGGAGGGATATCCCCAGACAACTATTCCCACTGATTTGGTTCCAGGTGCTCACCTAATAGCCACTCCCGGTGCCTCTGGAGTTGCCCCATCACATAAGAGATGCTGCTATTCTGCAGGATGTAAGCATCATGCACTGAGCCAGGGAATTTGGCATTCACTTGGGAGATGTGCTGGTCGGTCAAAAACACCATCTGCGCATTCATAGAATGATAACTCTTCTGGTTTCTGTACACCTGTTCACTCCTGCGGGGGGGCAAGGCCACATGTGTCTCATCAGTGGCACCTATGATGTTGGGGATATGTCCCAGGGCATAGAAGTCACCTTTCATGGTAGGCAAATCCTCCACCTGAGGGAAAAAGATGTAGCTCCACATGTGTTTCAGCAGGGCAGACAATACTCTGAACAACACGTTGGAAAACATAGGCTGGGACATCCCTGATGCCATGGCCACTGTTGTTTGAAATGACCCACTTGCAAGGAAATGGAGTACTGACAGCACCTGCACTTGAGGGGGGATTCCTGTGGGATGGCTTCAACTGGGCACACAGTTCCAAGATTGTGGCACGATCTAGCCTGTATGTGAGGATTACATGTCTTTCCTCCATTGTTGACAGGTCCACCAGCAGTCTGTACACCGGAGGATGCCACCATCTCCTCACATGTACCAGCGGACGATGCCTATGAAGGACAACAGCGAGCAACCAACTCAGAGGTACGTACACACAGCTTACACAGAACACGATTCATAATCCAAAATAAGCATGTTTGAGTGTTGAGGCAAGGCCTAGTTAAGTGTGACGCAGTTAAAAATAGAGCCATGTGGGCCCCTGAAATGGTGGCTATCTGACCTGTAAAGTGGGACAATGGGATATGAGGTAACTGCGCTGGTGTTGTACACCGTCGCGGTAGGCAGTCGAAGACCGCAGCGCAATTCTGCATTGGTTAACATTGGACCCTATGCGTTCCAGGAGCCAATGACGATGTACGCCAGAGGTGACGCTACGCACCGCCGCTGACGTGACCGCCATTTTCTATCTGTTCAATCACTCGATACCTGATCTTCGACAGGAGAGGACCTACACTGCTAGTGCTATTGTGACCTCAGTCTGAAAGAGACAATGGCTCGTGCGTCTGGGGAAAGGGTCCCTGCCTTCACATCGGAGGAGTTGGAGAAACTCGTGGATGGGGTCCTCCCCCAGTACACGCTACTCTACAGTCCTTCAGACAAACAGGTAAGTACACTGGGAGCATGCTGTATGGGCTATGCCTGTGTGGAGTGGGTTGGATGAAAGATGGGGGGCATGAAATGACGGTTAGTGCATGTGCCACATGGCAAGGGTAGGGATGCGGACCAATGACTGTGACAGTGCAGTTGGAAATAACTTCTCTTTTTCCCCTGTACAATTCCTGTAGGTCAGCGCCCACCAGAAGAAGGATGTCCGGACCCTGGGGGTCTATCACAGACAGAGCACCCACTGCCGTAAGAAATGGGAGAACATTCGCCCCTGGAGCAAGAAGATAGCGGAGGCCCAGCTGGGGATGGCCTCCCAATGTGGGAGGGGTGTCCATCGCACCATGACCCCCCTGATGTGCAGGATCCTGGCGGTGGCGTACCCAGAGTTGGATGGGCGCTTGAGGGCATCACAGCAGCACAAGGGGGTGAATACACTTTCATTCTGCTGATTCAGCGCGCAGTGGAGGTGCCTGGGTGGGGGAGGTGGGCTGTGGGTTCCCCTAGGCCAGGGCGAGTGTGCTAGTTAGGTCTCCTTTTTCAGGAAGGCCATGTGGCACCTCACCCCACCTGGGTACAGAGCCAACTACACCTAGTCAGGCTCCTGTGACATCCATGTGTGCAAATGTCACCCATAGCCTTGTAGGCCATGTCCCAGGGATTGAATAGTGGACCCCAAGTGTGCGGCGTAGTGCAGGGGGCTTCTGTGTCTGTCGTGTCCGCCAATGCACTCAACATGTCTTTCTTCTGTCGTCCCCCCTTTTTGTGTTCTCCCTGTTCTTGTGTGCATTAGCATCATCAGGCGGAGGAGCAGTGGCACCGGAGCAGGAGGGAGCTGCATCCCACATGGCCCTGGAGGGCGACACTACGGAGTCGGATTTCACCAGTGGGACAGAGGGCGAGGGGAGCTCCACAGCGGGGACAGGAGCTGAGACCAGTGATATGGACTCCTCCTCTGATGGGAGCTCCCTTGTGGTGGCGGGCCCATCTGTGCCCCCCCATCTACAGGTACAGCCGCCACCCCCCTTCCAGCACTGCCCTCCCAGCAGCACCTCAGCCTTTGCCCCGTGCCCGCTCACCCAGGAGGGTGGGCACCCCAGGCCCTGCCCCAGTCACCCCTGCTGCCCTCAGTGAGGAGGCCATCGACCTCCTCAGGTCCCTCACTGTTGAGCAGTCTACCATTTTGAATGCCATCCAGTGTGTGGAGAGGCAGTTGCAACAGACGAATGCATTCCTGGAGGGCATTCATTCTGGTCAGGAAGCCCTTCAGCGAGCTTTTCACACTCTGGCCTCAGCACTAATGGCAGCCATTGTCCCTGTCTCTAGCCTCCCCCTCCAACTTCCTCTACCCAGACCCTCACCCCTGTACCTCAGACTACCCCAAGCGCACCATCAGACCAGCATGCACACACCCCAACACACAAAGGAAGCTCAGGCAAACATAAGCACCACACATCCCACAGGCACTCACGCAAACATCACACACATGCAGACATAGCAACATCCACTGCCTCCACTGTGTCCCCCTCCTCCTCGTCTCCCTCCACCCTCCCAGTCTCGTCTCCACTCACACCTGCATGCACTACATCTACAGCCATTACTTCCATCACCACCACACCCCGCTCACGTGCAGTCACCACCCCACTACAATTCACACATCCCCTGTGTCCTCTCCCAGTGTGTTTGTGACACCACCTCCCAAGGTACACAAACGCAGGCACACACCCACCCACCCAACAGCCATCCACCTCACAACAGTCTCCAGCACATGCACCTTCACCCAAAGTCACCAAAGTACACCTCCTACAACCACAACCTCTTCCTCCACTCCCAAACCCCGTCCAGCTACCCGTCCCAGTGTTCCTAAGAAACTTTTCCTCTCCACCCTTGACCTCTTTCCCTCACCTCCCCACCCCCTTAGTCCCCTAGGGCTCAACTCTCCAGGTCCCAACCTAGCACCTCAGCCACGACATCGGCGGGATCAGTGGTGCCAGTGGTCACCGGATTCTGGAGTGCACCAGGCAGCAGGGTAGCCAATGTGGCAAGGACCCACAGCACGGACATGTCCCCACATGTCAAGCATCAAAAGTTGGGCAGCGCCCGGCGGGAGAGGGGGAAGACACCAGCCACCAAAGCCGCTCCTAGGGGTACAGGTGGGAGTGTGGAGTCAGCTGCGACACCTTCCAAGGTGGGGAAGGGGCACAAGAAACCCGGCAAGTCTGGGAAGATCGGCACGGTGGAGAAGACCGCCATCAGCCCGGCTGCCCAGGAGGTGACCGCCATCAGCCCCGCTGCCCAGACGGTGACCGCCATCAGCCCAGCTGCCCATGAGGCAACCGCCTGCACCAGCCCCGCTGCCCAGGAGGCGACCGCCAGCACCAGCCCAGCTGCCCAGGAGGCGACCGCCATCAGCCCCGCTGCCCATTAGGCGACTGCCAGCAGCAGCCCCTCTGGCCCAGACAGGACCACCAACATCAGCTCCGCTGGCCAGGATGCGACCGCCAACACCGGCCCCGCTGGCCCAGACAGGACCGCCAGCCCCGCAGGCCCAGACAGGACCGCCAGCACCAGCCCCGCAGGCTCAGACAGGATCGCCAGCACCAGCCCCGCTGGCCCAGACAGGACCGCCAGCACCAGCCCGCAGAACCAGACAGGACCGCCAGCAGCTGAGTCGCTGCCAAGGACACCGCCGCCACAAGCACCGCTGCAATGGACACCGCCGCCACAAGCACCGCTGCCAAAGACACCGCTGCCACAAGCACTGCTGCAATGGACACCGCCGCCACAAGCACCGCTGGCCCATGAGCGCCAAGAGCACTGAAGCTACTGAGCCGCCACGGGCACGATGAAGCACTCTGGTCACAAAGCCCCCTCCAGAACCAGTGGACACAGGCATCCTCTACCTCTGTCCTTGGCAGGATAAAGCACTCTGGGCACCAAGCCCCCTCCAGAACCAGTGGAGATTTACATCCACTACTTCTGTACTTGGCAGGATGAAGCACTCTGGGCACAAAGACCCCTCCAGAACCAGTGGAGTATCACATCCACTACCTCTGTCCTTGGCAGGATGAAGCACTCTGGGCACAAAGCCCCCTCCAGAACCAGTGGAGACAGGCATCCACTACCCCTGTGCTTGGCAGGATGAAGCACTCTGGGCACAAAATCCCCCTCTAGAAACAGTGGAGACCGGCATCCACTACCTCTGTCTTTGGCAGGATGAAGCACTCTGGGCACCAAGCCCCCTCCAGAGCCAGTGGAGATTTACACCCACTACCTCTGTCCTTGGCAGGATGAAGCACTCTGGGCACAAAGCCCCCTCCAGAACCAGTGGAGTATCACATCCACTATTTCTGTCCTTGGCAGAATGAAGCACTCTGGGCACAAAGCCCCATCCAGAACCAGTGGAGATTTACATCCACTACCTCTGTCCTTGGCAAGATGAAGCACTCTGGACACAAAGCCCCCTCCAGAACCAGTGGAGACAGGCATCCACTACCTCTGTCCTTGGCAGGATGAAGCACTCTGGGCACAAAGTCCCCCTCCAGAAACAGTGGAGACCGGCATCCACTACCTCTGTCCTTGGCAGGATGAAGCACTCTGGGTACCAAGCCCCCTCCAGAGCCAGTGGAGATTTGCACCCACTACCTCTGTCCTTGGCAGGATGAAGCACTCTGGGCACAAAGCCCCCTCCAAAACCAGTGGATATTTACATCCACTACCTCTGTCCTTGGCAGGATGAAGCACTCTGGACACAAAGCCCCCTCCAGAACCAGTGGAGACAGGCATCCACTACCTCTGTCCTTGGCAGGATGAAGCACTCTGGGCACAAAGCCCCCTCCAGAACCAGTGAAGACTGTTATCCACTTAAACAGTGGGCAACCCACCCACTGCAGAGACTTGAGAGACTGTGGCTGTGCACTCCCCAGGATTGAACAGTGGGCAAACCACCCACTGTAGAGACTTGTGAGACTGTGGCTTTGCACTCCCCAGGATTGAACAGTGGGCATGTGGCCCCCTCGTGGATTTGGCATCGTGCACTCATCCGGCTGAGGTGCCCCCCCTTTCCCTTCCCCCTGAGGTGCCTGTTTTATTTCTACCTGATACCCCTGCAGTGCTCTCTCCGTCATGTTCGGGTACCTTGTGTGGGTCTCGCCCATGCAGTGTGGGCCCAGTGTTCCTCAGACTTAAATGGAGCAATACCTGGACTTCTATTCTTGGTGTATATATTTGTTACTAGTGTATATATATTTTTGCGTACTGGATTTTAATAGATTACAATGGTTACACTCATTTCCTTTTGTCTTTGCATTCTTCCGGGGGAGTATGGGGGTGTAACTGTGATGTATCAATATGTATTAGTGTGTGTGTTGTGGCGGGTGAGGGTGGGGGTGGGGGTGTTGCATGTTGCGTGTGTGTGTCCCTGTTTTTTCACTACCCCCTCCCCTGTGACGTAGGTGCACTACTCACCGTGGTCTTCGCCACCAGCATTCGTGCTCCTGGTAGAGGAGCAGGAAGATGAAAGCTGGGAAAACGTGAAGCTCTGGTTCCATGGCGTCCTAGTTCCTCGTGGGGTGTGTAGAGGTGAGCGTTTTCCCTTCAAAGTCCTGTTTCCGCCGTGTTTTTGTTCACGGTGAATCTGCCACGGAAAAGGTGGCGGATTGGTAGGGTGTGATACTGTGGGCGGTACATTGTCTTCCACGTGTCTGTTGGCGGTGACCGCCGCGCTGTTTGTTTGTACCGCCGTGGCGGTCGGAGTGCTAAAGTGGCTGTCTATGTTGGCGGTTTCCGCCATGGTCGTAATTCCATTTTTTTTACCGCCGGCCTGTTGGTTGTCTTACTGCCGCTTTAACATCGACCGCCAGGGTTGTAATGAACACCTATGTGTTCATTGTTAACAAGTATACTTCTTTCTCATATGATGTAATGTGAAAATCTGAACCTGATTAATGTGTTAGCGCTAGGCAGCAGTTTGTGTCCCAGCGCATGCAAGGAGCACCAATCTGTAGTATCATATTGTTAGAAATGGGGTCTTTGGTTGACAGTCAGGTTTCCCCATGTTCAAGCAAGGACCCTCACTCTAGTCAGGGTAAAAGAGAATCACCCTTACCTAACCCCTGCTTACCCCCTTGGTAGCTTGGCAGAGCAGTAGGCTTAACTTCAGAGTGTTAAAGTATGTGTACCAACACACACAGTAACTTAAGGAAAACACTACAAAATGACACAACACCAGTTCAGAAAAATAGGAAATATTTATCTAGACAAAACAAGACAAAAACGACAAAATATCCGACATACACAAGTCAAGTTATGAATTTGTAAAGATTAACATCAAAAATAGCGCTTAGAAAAACAAAATGCTTCCATGAGGTGTTAACACAGCGTTGTGACGGAGTCGTCCCAACAAGCGGACACCAGCGGCGCCGGACACGGAGTCGCGTAGACTCCCAAGTACAGTACCTTTGCTGAAGAGTGAAAACAAGTCGATGCGCAAAGTCGGGGATCACGGCTGTAAGGAAATGCCTCCTTGGCATTGTTACCCCCTGACTTTTTGCCTTTGCTGATGCTAAGTTTTGATTTGAAAGTGTGCTGAGGCCTGCTAACCAGGCCCCAGCACCAGTGTTCTTTCCCTAACCTGTACTTTTGTTTCCACAATTGGCACACCCTGGCATCCAGGTAAGTCCCTTGTAACTGGTACCCCTGGTGCCAAGGGCCCTGATGCCAGGGAAGGTCTCTAAGGGCTGCAGCATATGTTATGCCACCCTGGGGACTCCCCACTCAGCACAGAAACACTGCTTGCCAGCTTGTGTGTGCTGGTGAGGACCAAACGAGTAAGTCGACATGGCACTCCCCTCAGGGTGCCATGCCAACCTCACACTGCCTATGCAGTATAGATAAGTCACCCCTCTAGCAGGCCTTACGGCCCTAAGGCAGAGTGCACTATACCATAGGTGAGGGCACCAGTGCATGAGCACTGTGCCCCTACAGTGTCTAAGCAAAACCTTAGACATTGTAAGTGCAGGGTAGCCATTAGAGTATATGGTCTGGGAGTCTGTCATGCACGAACTCCACAGCACCATAATGGCTACACTGAAAACTGTGAAATTTGGTATCAAACTTCTCAGCACAATAAATGCACACTGATGCCAGTGTACATTTTATTGTAACATACACCCCAGAGGGCACCTTAGACCTGAAACCTTAACCAACTACCCGTGTAGGCTGACTGGTTTTAGCAGCCTGCCACACTCCAGACATGTCGCTGACCACATGGGGAGAGTGCCTTTGTCACTCTGTGGCTAGTAACAAAGCCTGTACTGGGTGGAGATGCTTATCACCTCCCCCTGCAGGAACTGTAACACCTGGCGGTGAGCCTCAAAGGCTCTCCCCCTTTGTTACAGAACCCCAGGGCACTCCAGCTAGTGGAGTTGCCCGCCCCCTCCGGCCACAGCCCCACTTTTGGCGGCAAGGCCGGAGGAGATAATGAGAAAAACAAGGAGGAGTCACTCCCCAGTCAGTGGGAAAGTGGGAATAACATGGGCTAAGGTCAGAATGAAATCCCTAAAGTCCCGAGGCACTACCAATCTCTTAGTGGCACCAGGTTTGGGATCTCTTGCCTCAGTGTAAAGGAGTCCATCTTCCCAATACACCCTGTGTGTTCCACTGACTTTTCCTTTTGTTTCCTCAGCAGCTTGCTGCCTAACGCCTTCAAGAGAGGGACAGGTTTCTTGCCCCTTACACAGCTGTTCCCTTGTGGGTCCCCCTGGGCCTAAGAGTTCAACCTGATAAGGTTCCAACTCCATGGGCTCAGTTCCCTCAGAGGGCAGAACTTCTTCCTGGGAAGAGAGGTTCTTTTTCTTTTGCTGTGTTGAAACTGGTTCCCCAGTCTTCTTTCCTTTTCTCTTGGAGGGTTGGGCCATTCTTCCAGGCTCCAACACCTCTTTTTCAACCTGGCCTTGCACTGTGCCCTTGTCTTGACACACACCGGTTCAGGGATACCCAGCATGGCTGCATGGGTCTTGAGTTCTACCTCAGCCCATGCTCAGGACTCCAGGTCATTTCCAAGCAAACAGTCTACTGGGATAGCAGAGGAGACTACCACCTGTTTCAGGCCAGTGACCCCTCCCCATTCTAAAGTTACCATAGCCATGGGATGTACTTTAGTCTGATTGTCAGCGTTGGTGACTGGATAAATTTGTCCAGTCAGGTATTGTCCTGGGGATACCAGTTTGTCTGTCACCACTGTGACACTGGCACCTGTATCCCTCAGGGCTTCTACACTAGTCCCATTAATTAAGAGTTGCTGCCTGTATTTTTGCATATTAGGGGGCCAGGCAGCCAGTGTGGCTAAGTCCACCCCACCCTCAGAAACTAAGGTAGCTTCAGTGTGAATCCTGATTTGCTCTGGGCACACTGTTGATACCACCTGGAGACTGGCTATTCCAGTGCTAACTGGAGTAGTAGTGGAAGTGGAACCTTTCTTGGGACAGGCCTTGTCTTCAGTTTGGTGTCCCTGCTGATTACAGCTACGACACCAGGCCTTTTTGGGATCAACGTTTTTACCCTTGTACCCAAAATTGGATTGTGAAGAGGCTTTGGACCCTCCCCCCTGAGAAGTTTTTTGGGGCCCTGTAGAAGACTCTTTACTTTTACCCTTGGATGTCTCAACACTCTTCCCCTGGGGAGTCTTTGTGACCCCTTTCTTTTGGTCACCCCCTGTGGAAGTCTTGGTCACCCTAGTCTTGACTCAATGGTCTGCCTTCTTTCCCAATTGTTGGGGAGAAATTGGACCTAGGTCTACCAGATGCTGATGCATTTTATCATTGAAACAATTACTTAAAAGGTGTTGTTTCTTAAAGAGATTGTACAGCCCATCATAATCATTTACACCACTGCCATTAATCCAACCATCCAGTGTTTTGACTGAGAAGTCAACAAAATCAACCCAGGTACGGCTCGAAGATTTTTGAGCCCCCCTCCTGTACTCCTCAGTTGAGAATCCAAAGCCCTCAATCAGGGTAGCCTTCATGATGTCATAGGATTCTGCATCTTTTCCAGAGAGTGTGAGGAGTCTATCCCTACGCTTTCCAGTGAACATTTCCCAAAGGAGAGAACCCCAGTGAGATTTGTTTACTTTTCTGGTTGCACAAGCCCTCTCAAAAGCTGTGAGCCATTTGGTGATATCATCACCATCTTCATATTTTGTTACAATCCTTTTGGGGATTTTTAGCATGTCAGTAGTATCTCTTACCCTATTTAAGGTACTGACACCATTGATGGGAGCTAAGCCCATCTCTTGTCTTTCCATTCTGTGGCCAGGAGCTGTCTCTCCAAAGCCAATCTTTTGGCCATCCTGGCTAACAGGAGGTCATCTTCATTGAGGCTGCCCTCAATGCTTCCAGAGCTGTTGGACTCCCCTGTGGGAGAAGCAACCTATCTGACTATCACTTGTAGAGTCTGGGTTGGAGGAACCCTGGTCTCCCTAACTAGGACTGGCGGTGGGAAATTCTCCTCCACATCACTAGCTTCCCCATCTGTAGGTGTATCTTTAGAGGGGTTGTGTCTAGCAAACTCTGCCAAGAGCTCCTGGAGCTGTACTTTGGTAGGGTTTGATCCAGTTTTTATTTTCTTGATTCTGCAGAGAGTTCTTAACTCTGACATCCTAAGATGCAGGTAAGGTGTGAGGTTGAGCTCCACCACTGTCTCTTCTGCAGTATACATTATTTCTCTAAAAGTTGGGATACTTTTTAAGAATCTAAAACTATCTCTAGAACTTAATCCAAACTTTTACAAAACTTTTAAACTCTAAAAGAAATGCTAACAGGGACTAACACAAGGCCCTAGCAGGACTTTTAAAAATTTAGAAAAATAGCTCAAATTTCAAAAATCAGTTTCTAATGACAATTTTGGGAATTTTTGTCATGTGATCAGGTATTGGCTGAGTAGTCCAACAAATGGAAAGTCTTGTACCCCACCGCTCATCCACCAATGTAGGAAGTTGGCTCTGTATATACTATTTCAAAGTAAGAAATAGTGTGCACAGCGTCCAAGGGTTCCCCTTAGAGGTAAGATAGTGGCAAAAAGAGATAATTCTAATGCTCTATTTTGTGGTAGTGTGGTCGAGCAGTAGGCTTATCAGAGGGTAGTGTTAAGCATTTGTTGTACTCGCACAGGCAATAAATGAGGAACACACACTCAAAGACAAATTCCAGGCCAATAGGTTTTTATATAGAAAAATAACTTTTCTTAGTTTATTTTAAGAACCACAGGTTCAAGATTTACAAGTAATACTTTAAATGAAAGGTATTTCACTGAGGTATTCTAGTAAATTTGAATAATCACAATAGCATGTACAGTTTTGTCAAAAATGGCAATAAGCTATTTTAAAAGTGGACACTGCAAAAATCAACAGTTTCTGGGAGAGGTAAGTATTTGTTAAGGTCACAGGTAAGTAAAATACTTACAGGGTTCAAAGTTGGGTCCAAGGTAGCCCACGGTTGGGGTTTCAAGGCAACCCCAAAGTTACCACACCATCAGCTCAGGGACGGTCAGGTGCAGAGGTCAATGTGATGCCCAAAACACATAGGCTTCAATGGAAATAGGGGTGCCCTGGTTCCAGTCTGCCAGCAGGTAAGTACCCGCGTCTTCGGAGGGCATACCAGGGGGGTTTTGTAGGGCACCGGGGGGGACACAAGCAGGCACAGAAAGTACACCCTCAGCGGCACAGGGGCGGCCGGGTGCAGAGTGCAAACAGGCGTCGGGTTTCCCATAGGAATCAATGGGGAGACCCGTCGATCTCTTCAACGATGCAGGCAGGCACAGGGGGGGCTCCTCAGGGTAGCCACCACCTGGGCTAGGCAGAGAGTCGTCTGGGGGTCGGTCCTGCACTGGAGTTCGGTTCCTTCAGGTCCTGGGGGCTGCGGGTGCAGTGCTGTTTCCAGGCGTCGGGTTCCTTGAAGCAGGCATTCGCGGTCAGGGGGAGCCTCTGGATTTCCTCTGCAGGCGTCGCTGTGGGGGCTCAGGGGGGTCAACTCTGGCTACTGACAGGCTCCCCCGGGGCGGGGAGTCCTTCCTGTAGTGTTAGTTTTCTGCAGGTCGAGCCGGGGGCATCGGGTGCACAGTGGAAAGTCTCACACTTCCGGCGGGAAACGTGTGGTCTTTAAAGTTGCTTCTTTGTTGCAGAAAGTTGCAGTTTCTTGAACAGGGCCGCTGTTCTCGGGAGCTTCTTGGTCCTTTAGATGCAGGGTAGTCCTCTGAGGCTTCAGAGGTCGCTGGACCCTGTTGGATGCGTTGCTGTTGCAGTTTTCTTCAAAGTAGGGAGACAGGCCGGTGGGGCTGGGGCCAAATCAGTTGTCCTCTCCGTCTTCACTGCAGGGCTTCAGGTCAGCAGTCCTTCTTCTTCTTTTGGTTGCAGGAATCTGTCTTCCTCGGTTCTGGGAGCCCCTAAATACTCAATTTAGGGGTGTGTTTAGGTCTGGGAGGGCAGTAGCCAATGGCTACTGTCCCTGAGGGTGGCTACACCCTCTTTGTGCCTCCTCCCTGTGGGGAGGGGGGCACATCTCTAAACTTATTGGGGGAATCCTCCATCTGCAAGATGGAGGATTTCTAAAAGTAAGAGTCACCTCAGCTCAGGACACGTTAAGGGCTGTCCTGACTGGGGAGTGACGCCTCCTTGTTTTCCTCATTATCTCCTCCAGCCTTGCCGCCAAAAAGTGGGGGCAGTGGCCGGAGGGGCGGGCATCTCCACTAGCTGCGGTGCCCTGTGGAGCTGTAACAAAGGGGGTGAGCCTTTGAGGCTCACCGCCAGGTGTTACAGTTCCTGCAGGGGAAGGTGAGAAGCACCTCCACCCAGTACAGGCTTTGTTCCTGGCCAAAGTGACAAAGGCACTCTCCCCATGTGGCCAACAACATGTCTGGTGTGTGGCAGGCTGGTAAAAACTAGTCAGCCCACACTGGAAGTCGGGTATGTTTTCAGGGGGCATCTCTAAGATGCCCTCTGGGTGTATTTTACAATAAAGTGCACACTGGCATCAGTGTGCATTTATTGTGCTGAGAAGTTTGATACCAAACTTCCCAGTTTTCAGTGTAGCCATTATGGTGCTGTGGAGTTTGTGTTTGACAGACTCCCAGACCATATACTCTTATGGCTACCCTGCACTTACAATATCTAAGGTTTTGCTTAGATACTGTAGGGGCATAGTGCTCATGCACTTATGCCCTCACCTGTGGTATAGTGCACCCTGCCTTAGGGCTGTAAGGCCTGCTAGAGGGGTGACTTACCTATGCCACAGGCAGTGTGAGGTTGGCATGGCACTCTGAGGAGAGTGCCATGTCGACTTAGTCATTTTCTCCCCACCAGCACACATAAGCTGGCAAGCAGTATGTATGTGCTGAGTGAGGGGTCCCCAGGGTGGCATAAAACATGCTGCAGCCCTTAGAGACATTCCGTGGCATCAGGGCCCTTGGTATCAGGTGTACCAGTTACAAGGGACTTACCTAGGTGCCAGGGTTGTGCCAATTGTGGAGACAAAGGTACAGTTTAGGGAAAGAACACTGGTGCTGGGGCCTGGTTAGCAGGGTTCCAGCACACTTTCCAATCATAACTTGGCATCAGCAAAGGCAAAAAGTCAGGGGGTAACCATGCCAAGGAGGCATTTCCTTACACGCACTATGTAATTAATCAGAATTTTTACTCACCCCCTTGTGGCTGCTGTGATGCCCTCAAGCGCCCATCTAACTCTGGATAGGCCACCGCCAGGATGCGGATCATCAGAAGAGTCAAGGTATGGTGGGCACCCCTTCCTCATTGGGAGGCCAGCCCCAGCTGGGCCTCCGCCATCTTCCTTGCCCAGCGGCGCAGGTCCTTCCACCGTTTGCGGCAGTGGCTGCTCCGCCTGTCAAAGACCACAGGGTCCGCACCTCCTTGGCGATGGCACGCCAAATACCCTTTTTCTGATGGGCGCTGACCTGCAGGAAAGAGACAGCAGAAAAGGGAATTAGTTAACCATCTGGACAGTCACACTCATGGCCAACCAAATCCCTCTCATCCCCTGACGCACATACATTGACCACCGTACATACAGCGCTCTAGCCAGGACGCCTCAGCCCCCCCTACATGTGGCTTACATACACAGTACTCCATACATTCATGGCCCACGCATCATGCTCACAGTGTACTCACCTGTTTGTCTGGAGGACCGTAGAGTAAAGTGTACTGGGGTAGGACCCCATCCACCAGTCTCTCCAACTCCTCCGCAGCGAAGGCAGGGGCCCTTTCCCCAGACACATGAGCCATTGTCGCTTCCAAACACAGGTCACAGCAGCACTTGCAGTGAAGGTCAGGTAGAAAGTGAATGAAGAGATAGAAAATGGCAGTCATGTCCGCAGTGGTGCGTACCGTCACCGTCGGCGTACATCGCCATTGGCTCCAGCAACCCATAGGGCCCAATGATAACAAATGCGAAGTTGCGCGACGGTCATCGACCGCCTACCGCAACAGTGCACAATGCCAGCGGAATTACCTCATTTCCATTTGACCCTCCTCACAGGTCAGCCAGCCGCCATTTCAGGGGGGCACAGGGCATGGCATCTAACTGCGTTGCAGCAGACATTGCCACAGCAACTGACTCTCAGATTCACATACTGGTTCTGTAAATATAGAAATGCATGATTATTGCACTAGATGTGTGATTATGACCCTCTCCACACCGTTTTCCTCCCTCGACTTCAACCGCTGAGGATGAATATGAGATGGAGACATCCTCCAGTGTACAGACCCCTGGTGGACCGTGCGACAATGGAGGACAGACACATTACACTAACATACAAACTTGATCGAGCCACAATCCAAGAACTGTGTGCCCAATTGGAGCCAGACCTGGTGTCAGCTATCTGCCAGCCCTCAGGTATCCCCCCTCTAGTGCATGTCCTGTCAGTGCGCCATTTTCTGGCAAGTGGTTCCTTCCAAACAACAGTGGCCATGGCATCAGGGATGTCTCAGCCAATGTTCTCCAATGTGTTGACCAGAGTGTTGTCAGCCCTGCTTAAACACATGCACAGCTACTTTGTATTCCCCCAGGTGGAGGATCTGGCCACAGTGAAAGCTGAATTTTATGCCCTGGGACATATCCCCAACTTCATTGGTGCCATAGATGGTACACATGTAGCATTTGTCCCCCCCTAGAGAAATGAACAAGTGTTCAGGAATAGAAAAAGCTATCACTCTATGAATGTGCAGATGGTGTGTTTGGCGGACCAGTACATCTCCCATGTGAATGCCAAGTATCCTGGCTCTGTGCATGACGCAGTTGTCTTGAGAAATAGCAGCATCCCATATGTGTTGGGCCAACTCCAGAGGCACGGGGTATGGCTAATAGGTGAGCCCAAGGTCCCCACCCAGTATGTGTTGGTGTATGGGTACGGGGTTGTCCCTAAGGGTTAGTGTGTGTCTAACAGCTGTCCCTCGAAATTTGCAGGTGACTCTGGTTACTCCAACCTCTCATGGCTACTGACTCCAGTGAGGAATGCCAGGACAAGGGCAGAGGAACATTACAATGAGGCACATGGACGAACAAGGAGGATAATTGAGAGAACCTTCGGCCTCCAGAAGGCCAGGCTCCTGTGCCTCCATCTGAGATGTGGATCCCTGTACTACTCACCCAAGAAGGTGTACCAGATCATCGTTGCATGGTGCATGTTGCACAACCTGGCCTTGAGACGCCAGGTGCCTTTTCTGTAGGAGGATGAGCCTGGAGATGGTCTTGTGGCAGCGGTGGAGCCTGTGGACAGTGAGGAAGAGGAGGCAGAGGAAGAAGATGTGGACAACAGAAGTAATATACAGCGGTACTTCCAGTGACACACAGATAAGACACTGTAACTTCACTTTACTTTTCAGTTTTGTGTTGGACATTGGACATGGCAGCCTGATTTCCCTATGTCTATGGCCACTTACTGTACCCTTTGGCATCTTTATTTTCAGATATCTGTGGCCCACTCTGGCTCCTGGTATGTTTACTGCTGCCCACTAAAGGTCATGCCAATGTATATATAACTGTACATATGACTTGCAATGTTTTCAGAATGTTGTACTAATACATATTTCAATCATTTGACAGACTCCAGATTTGTATTTGTTCCTAGGGTGTTTATTTATGTGCTCATACGTAGAGAGGGATGTGCAATGAGCTGGGGTGATAGTGGAGGAATGTCCAGTTAGAGTCCAGTCTCTTGGTATCACAGGCGCATTGTCCAATAGGGCATAGGAAGGGGAGTAATGGCAGTTCAAGGTGGACAGGGTGACAGAGTGGGACAGAAGGGTGACAATCAGGAGAATCCTATTTCCTGGCGGGGGTATTGGCAATGTTCTCTGGATTCTGCCTGGATCTCAGGGACCATTTGTGGGGTGGTTCTCCTTCTGCAGGGGGTGGGGTGCTGGTGGCCTGTTGTTCCTGTGGCGGGGCCTCCTGTCCACTAGTGACAGCAGAGGTGGAGGGCTGTTCTTCTGTGTGGCTAGTGTCAGGGACCCATTGTTGTTCCACTGCCTCCCTCATGGTGTTGCCCATGTCAGCCAGCACCCCTGCAATGGTGACAAGAATGGTGTAGATGTTTTTGAGGTCCTCCCTGATCCCCATGTACTGTCCCTCCCGCAGCTGCTGGGTCTCCTGCAACTTGGCCAGTATCTGTCCCATCGTCTCCTAGGAATGGTGGTATGCTCCCAGGATGTTGGTGAGTGCCTCCTGGATAGTGGGTTCCCTGGGCCTGTCCTCCCCCTGCTGCACAGCAGTCCTCCCAGCTTCCCTGTTGTCCCATGCCTCTTTCCCCTCAACCGTGTGCCCACTGCCACTGACCCCCGGTCCCTGATCGTCCTGTGTTTGTGGGGTTGCCTGGGGTCCCTGTAGTGGTGGACAAACTGCTGATGGACGTGTCCTGGGGTCAGTGGCATGGGCCCGCTGGGTGGGTGCTGTGCTGGTGTTTCCTGAGGGGGGAGGGTCTGTGGTGGGTTGGGACTGTGGCAGGGTAACCGACTGTCCAGAAGTCCCTGATAGGCCAGGTTGGTCATCGGAATCCAGGCGTGCAGAGCTGCTGTCATCACTGTGGGCTTCCTCGGGGGGGGACTGGATGTTTCTGGCAACTCCTCTCCAGTGACGTTGAGTAGGGGTCCTGTGGGGATGAAAATGCAATGTTATTGTATCTGCGTGTGCCATCTTGTTCATGGGTGTGTTCCCCTGTATGGTTGTGATTGTCCTGTCAGCTTTGCCTTGTGTGCGTCGTGATTTTTTGGGCTAAGTGATTCTCTCTAATGGGCATGCTGTGGTGATGGGTGTCCATGCAATTCTGTGATGGGGATCCATGGATTGTTGTGGCATGCAGGGCTTGGTATTGGGATGGGTGGGTTGTGATAGTGGGGTATATGTGAGGTGGTGGAGTGATGGGGTGAGGGTAGGGGTAGGAGTTTGCGATGGCATGCAGGTAGGTGGTGGATACAGTAGTAAAGATTTGACTTACCAGAGTCCAGTCCTCCTGCTACTCCTACGAGGCCCTCATGATGCATGATCGCCAAGACTTGCTCCTCCCATGTTGTTAGTTGTGGGGGAGGAGGTGGGGTTCCACCGCCAGTCCTCTGTACTGCTATCTGGTGTCTTGCAATCACAGAACGCACCTTCCCCCGTAGGTCATTCCACCTCTTCCTGATGTCATCCCTTGTTCTGGGGTGCTGTCCCACGGCGTTGACCCTGTTCACGATTCTCCGCCATAGCTCAATCTTCCTAGCAATGGTAGTCTGCTGCACCTGTGACCCGAATATCTGAATAACGTTTTTCCGCCATAGCTCCATCTTCCTAGCAATGGTAGTCTGCTGCACCTGTGATCCGAATATCTGTGGCTCTACCCGGATGATTTCCTCCACCATGACCCTTAGCTCCTGCTCTGAAAACCTGGGGTGTCTTTGGGGTGCCATGGATCTGGTGTGAGTGATATATGTGAGGATGTGTGGGGTAATGTGTGGGGTGATGTGTTGTGGTGTGTGCTCTCAGGTGCGTGGATGGTGTATGGATGATGGTGTTCTGTGGCTTTGATTGAGTGGGTGCTCCTGGCTTGTGTCTCTCTCTGTTGGCGATCTTTTTTTTTCATTGAAAGGGTTGTGGGTAATATGGGTGTGTGTTTTATAGTGGTGTGAGTGTGTGGGTATAGTGTGTGTATGTGTGTCAGGTGTGTGTATTTTGGATTGTCCAATGTGGTGTAGTTTTGTTAGTGTGTGTTTATTTTGAGTGCAACGGTGTGTACCGCCAATGGTTTACTGTGGTTGAAAGACTGCTGTGGTGATTCGTGGGTCCTGATACTGTGGGTGTGTTCCTGTTGGTGTAACAGTGTGGGTTTTGGCACTGCCAATTTATCACTGACCTTTGGTCTGGCAGACTTGTGTGGGTGTCTGTATAGTGGGGAATTTCTCTGTGTGGGTCGTAATGCCCGTAGCGGTATACCACCACGATCACAGTATCTTGGCGGCCGTCAGCACGGCAGGTTGTAATGGGGGCCTAAGCATTTAAGCAAACACAAGGCCTGAATGATGATGTTGACAAATTATGTTATATTATATGTATCCCTTTTATACTTTGGTGAGTAAGTGGGGCTGCTGTGGGCCATGATCTATGAGAAGATCAAGCATTGAGTTGGTTTCACTTTCACCACATCGTCTCACCAAGTGTGTGATCCAGTTATGGTGTAAATGCATAAGTCACACCTCCAATATATCACACAGCCTGAGTAAGAGGGTTAGAGATTTGATGAATGAATGGGACTAGGTATATGGGGAAAGATGTGACTAAGACAAACACTACGCAGCAACAATATTCATTACGTTGATGAGCAGCACATCATCATCAAATCTGTTTTGAGAGGAGGTGAAAAAAAGCCAGTTTATAAAAAAGTTCTACAGCCCCAGAGACCCAAGTTAATATATATATATAAATGTTCTGTCATTTTGGTTTAAACTTTTAAAGAATGGAGGAGTGAAGTGTAGGAAGCTGGCCTGGTGTGTAGTGAGAACCTATGGTGTTATCACCTTACACCAGGTCCAGGTATCCCCTATTAGTGAAGAGTAGGCAGTGTCTAGGAAGCCAGGGTTCTCTAAAGGCAGCTGTGTATGAGCAGCCTAGACTGATCTAGGAGACATGCAAAGCTTATGCAATACCACTGTATTCATACAGCACTTACATGCATGAAAGAACCACACAGTGTTTCAAAAAGAAAGGTACTTTATTATAGTAATACAAATATTAGAATACTGAATAGGCAATCCCCCATCTGGAGGTAAGTAAAAGAGTATCATATACACGTTAGCAATCAGTAAATAGCATAGAAAGCAATAGGCATTGATAAAAACAATAGCAAATAGTGAGCCGTAGGGAAGGGCCAAACCATATACTAAAAAAATGGAATGTGAAAGGCAGTCCCCCACTCAAGGAAGTGGAGTCGGTAGAAGGGAGGTGGGGGAACTAGGAACTCCAAGATGTGAGTACCAGATTGATCCCCAGCGACCAGGAGAGCAGATGTTAAGTACCTGGTTTTCCCCAAAACCAACAGGAGGAATTTGGTAAAGGATTATGCAAGACCCAACCAAGACTGGAAGAACCCAGAGGTGGATCCTAACAGAAGATTACCTGCAAAGGAAGGGGACCAAGTCCAGTTTGTGATGGAGTGTCCAGTTGTGGCAGGAACCACTACCCACCCTTCTGTGGCTGCAGGACCAGGTGATGGTGGAATTAAAAGGTCAGCAGTGCAGCACAGGAGCCGAAGAGAAGTCCCAGAAGTGTTGCAGGTGATGTCCCACATCAGTGGTCGAGATGCAGTTGGTCAGTGGTGCTGGAAAAACACCAACAAGCCTTGGTAAATGCAAGTGATGGAGAAGAACGTTTGCAAGGCTGGAGAGGGCCAGCAAGATCCAGGGGACTATACACAAGGAGAGGAGTCCAGGGTGACCCTCAGCAGCTGAGTGAGTCACAAAAAGAGGAGGCAACTCCCACTGGTAACCCACTGGCAGCAGGCACAGGAGTCACAGTGAGGCCCACTCAGCACGCCTAAAGAGGAGCCCCCATTGCAGGAGCAGCAGACAGGAGACTGTGCTTTGCAGGAAGGAGTGCTGGAGGAGGGGGCTACATGGAGCCTGAAGATCCTTTGGAGGAGGAACAAACAAGCCTTGGTAGCTGCAAGAGTCACATGTGGAGGGATACTGTCCTGGAAGGAGATGCAAGGGATTACGGTCTCCCAGGTTGGATAGCTGGTAGAGGGGATCAAGGAGTCCACTCCAGACCACTACCTGTGATGCAGGGTCCACACAGCTCTGGAGGAGAGAAGATCCACGGAGCCAGTCATCATTGTTGTCGGTGCCTGCAGATGCAGGGAAGTGACTCCTTCACTCCTTCTTGCTTCTTGTGCAGGCTGAAGACTTGTCACCCTCTGAAGATGCATAGCTGGAGAAATGTTGCAGTTGCTGGAAGGAGCTGGAGAAACAATGTTGCAGAGTGGAGTCATCGCTGTAGTTGCTGATTGGTGGTTCCTGGAGAGTCCAGTTGCAGTCCCAGTGGCCAGAAGATGAGGTAAACCATGCAGAGGAGTCCTGCTGGAATCTTGCACGTCGAATCTGAGGACGCACCCAAGAGGGAGACCCTAAGTAGCCCAGGAAGTAGGATTGGTCACATAGCCGGGTAATGTCACCTATCTGACTTGGCCAATCAGATGCTCCTAGGAGCCTCTGCTCACCTTGGATTCAAGATGGCAAAATCAAGTGGCCACCTGGAGGAGCTCTGGGCACCACCCCTAGGGTGGTGATGGACAGGGGAGTGGTCACTCCCCTTTCCTTCGACTGGTTTCATGCCAGAGTAGGGGCGGGGGTCCCTGGACCTGTACAAACTGGTTTATGCCAGGAGGGCACCAAATGCGCCCTTCAAAGCATACGGGTGGGTTGGGGAGGCTACTCCACCTAAGCCATGTAACATCTATTTTCAAGGGAGAGGGTGTTCCCTCCCTCTCCCACAGGAAATCCTTTGTTCTGCCTTGGTCTGCCTGAGCTGGGCAAGCAGCAGGAGGACAGCAACCTGTCTGAGGGGTGGCAACAGCACAGGCTGCCTGGAAAACCCTAGAAGACTGGTAGGAGCAATGCTGAGGGTCCTCTAAAGAGACCCTCAGAGTGCATGGAATCATACAACCAATACTGGCAACAGTATTGGGTTATGATTCCAACATGTTTGATACCAAACATGCCCAGGTTCAGAGTTACCATTACGTAGCTGGACATAGGTAGTAACCTATGTCCAGTACAAGGGTAAAATAGCTTCCCCGCACTTACAAATTCCAGTGTAATGGAGCTGAAGTTCATAGAGGCACCTCTGCTCATGCAGGGGTGCCCTCACAAACAGGCACCTGCACCATGCCCTCTGGGCTAGGATAGTCTACCATAGGGGTGACTTACAGTGACCTGGTGCAGTGACCTGTAGTGAAAGGGTGCATGCACCTTTTCACGCAGGCTGCAATGGCAGGCCTGCAGACACATTTTGCATGGGCTCCCATGGGTAGTATAAAACATGCTGCAGCCCGTGGGGAACCCCTGGTGCCCCAATGCCCTGGGTACCTAAGTACCATATACTAGGGACTTATATAGGGGCATTGGTATGACAATTGTGGGGTGTGCAAAGTCCTAAGCAGCCAAATTTAGAATGAAAAGAGCAAAATCACTGGGGTCCTGGTTAGCAGGATCCCAGTGAAGACAGTCAAAACACACTGACAGCAGGCAAAAAGTAGGGGTAAGCCTGCCAAAAAGAGGGTACTTTTCTGTATGAAGCAATACAGTTCTAAAAATTAAGATTGTTAACAAAATGGTACTTTATATAAATACCAAAATGGGTGGGGCATCTGAATTCTTCTCTGAATGTCTAGAACGTCCGTCTTGGGTGCCTGGCTGAAACAGTATGGTAAGGTAAGAAGGCATGTTCTGGAGCTTTCACCTTTCGCACAGAAGACTAGGCCTGTAGATGGTAAAACACTAATGATATTGTAGAGTCAAACAGAAGGACAGAAGGTAAGCTTCATGAGGAGTGATACAAGAGGCAAAGCAAGAACATAGGCTGTTGCAGTCATTCATGATGACTGATGTGTGATTAAGTGAGAAATGAGAGCAATTTTACAATCAATTCCGGTCAAGTAGCTGTATGTACCTGGCTAATCAATCTCATAACTGTCAAAACATTTAGCCGAATGTATTCGTCATGTGATGCAGATGATGTGACATCATCATGTCTGTCTCCAGTTACAGGCCCCAGCCACAACCATATAATAGAGGAGTTTGACATTTTTTTAAGCCAGCACATTTCTCAGCATTTCTCAAATCACTGCACCTCTCCCCAGTCCTCAGGGCTGAGCAGGTTTCTTAGAGTCATATACATGCTGGTAAGGTTGCCTTTTGAAGTGAAGTAAATAACTTCCTTCAACTGGCTGTTGAGGTAGTCCTGCCACAAGTACTGACTGAGTAATGAATCAGTCTGACTTCCGACCCAAATGAGATTGAGTTAGATAGACCTGTTGTGCACTACTGATGATAAACAAAAAGTGCAAGAGAATTTAATCATTTTCTGTAGATTTTTATTTGTTAACTAAATTAACTGGTCAGGTTTCTGAAGAACAAAAAAAAAAGTAGAGCAAGGAGTGGACTTGCAAGTAATTCTAACTAAATGTTAAAGGACCAATCACCTTCGGGCTAAATCAGCCATCAGCCTTCAAGCATTGCAAATAATCGAAATCGAGTTTAGAAATTAGTTGAACACCCTCACTGTCTGCTACCACATGAATCATCATCACTCATCATACTTAGTTACCTGTTCCAATCCAAACACATTAATACACAATTATCGCATTGTAATTTGTATCTTTTCTTTTCCCATGGAAGCAACACACTGGGAGTCTTATAAACCAATGATCTTTACAGGGACAGACATGTAAGGAACTGAAAAAAGAAGGATAAGCATGGGACAGAGGCAGGTATTGTCTTTACTGTCATTAAAAGGAATGGGGAGGCTTCTTTACTGCACACTGGTCCAACTCCAGTCCGGCAATACCTGTGAATAAATGGTGGGACTTCACAAGTCAGACAGAAAATAAGGTCCCTCTAGCTATATCTGTTGTGTGATGAGAAAGCAGTTTGGTGCTATAATCTGAAAGTTCTATAGTAGCCTACAAAGTCAGGGAAGTAGAGTTTGTCCTCAAACTCAGGGGGTTCACCCAAAAGTTGGTCAGCTAATGCACTTGAGACTGACCAATCACCCTCCTCCTCCTCCTGTGGTGTTTCGGGAACAGTGTAACAGTGTGGTATGAAGCTTTGGTTCATTGTAAATCATGGTCAATCTCTACACCTTCTGAGGGGAGAGAGTCATCCTAACTGTGACAACGGCACCAGCTGCATTGAACATACACTCAGCAGACACACTGGCTACTGGACAAGCCAGATACCGTATTCCCAGCCTGCAGAGCTCTGGCCATTAGTACATCCACCCATACCAATAGACCTAATGTGTTTTGGTCCACACAGACCCCTTTTGGGTCAGCCAGATACCCTTGGACCATCCTCTGATTGGTCATTGGTGCTGACACTTTCTCAACTTCTTTTGCCTCTGCCTCTGCACTATACTTAAGACCTGACACTTGAAACCAAGCCAATGCAGAGGTTGGGCCAATTCTTCTGTTCCTCTGGTTGTGATTGTTGCTGGTGTTGGCTGCTCTGGCTCCGCCATTTGAAACCAAGCCATGTTAAATGTTCGATCTGATTCTTCCGTTGCTGGTGTTTTTGCTGGTGCTTTTGCTGGTATTGGCTGCTGTGAGACAACAGCACTGGCCGTTCTAGAGGTTGAAGGCTGCTTGCCAGAACTTCTGCCCGGAACTCTAACTTCCAGCCATTCACCTTCCAGGTCTCTCGCTTGCTCAACAATCCACATCTTGTATAGTGAAACATCCCTTCTGAAAAAGGAATGAAATTGGTCAGTATTTTTCTGTACCATGGATCAAGTATTGTGGCACAGATGTACTCTTTGGAGGACACAATCTCCATTTGCAGCCTTGGATTAACAGCCAATAGCTTCTCCGTTTTCATTCACACTGGCAAACCTTTGCAACATCTTTTTAACTGGTCCTGTAGTAGATGCAAAATGGGATAGCTTGTTTCATGGGACTGTCCTCCTTGCTGACTTACCATGTGAAAATCTCAAAAGGAAGTAGCATTTCTGTCAGGCATTAACTAGAGTCCATTTGTTCATCTTCATGGCCATGCTCTACATAGTCCCAACCCCTCCTCTTTGAAGGACATAGTCAGTGATTGCTCTGTACTGCTCAAACAGATGTTGCAGCCCATAGCAGGTAGAGTTCCAACATGTTGGTACTTCCTGAATGAGGGCCTTAGCTGGTACTCTATTAGCAAGCTGAATGATTCTCAGCTGCCTCCGGGCTTTAAAAGAATTGATAAATGGGCACAGATTCTTCTGCAGGTGGCCAGAATGTTGCTGACTATTTCTTCTTTTTTGAGAAAGTCCTGTGCATTCAGGTTGATGCAATGCACCAAACACAGGGCCCTGAAATATCCACCATCTGCCATAGACATCATTATATTACTGCCATTGTCCATGGTAACATATCCATTTCTGAGACCTCTGGTTTGCAGCCGTTTAAACACTTTGCTGTTAAAGTCTTCCAAGATGTTTGCAGCTGTATGGGTTTTCTCCATTGCGAAAATTGCTACTTTTGCATGCCGCTGAACGCATTTAAAGGTTTCTTCAGCACTGAGACTTGTGACCTAACCCCTACAAAAGAGATCCAGAATACAGTGGTACATATGTAATCAGTTGCTTGACAACTGTTCGACATGTATTTCGTAAGGTGGATAGTGTGAACAGCACTCTGCTGCAAAGCTTGTCCAACCAATTGCAGCATATCATGATGGAGCACTTGAATAGTAACTCTGGCAAAATAGGTTCGCTGGGAACATTCCATTTCAGGCAGATACCTGCCACAAATTCTAAAAATTTGACTTCTTCCAGAAAAGAAAAGGTAGAAGGTCCAGGGCTAACATTTTAGCCAGCTTCCCATTGTACAAAAATGCTATTCGGTTGGTTGCTTTTGTAGGGCCCCTCCTGCCTAAAAATGCTCATAAAAGCACCTCGTATTTTTTTCTTTTGTGTTGCCTCTGATGCACGCAACTTCCAGAGAGGACCTGGAGGTGGTAGACTCAATGTCCATCTTGGGTTAGTTGTCACTGTGTGCGGTGATGTCTCCATATGAGTCTTGTACCATTTTGAGGTTGTTGATGGGGGTGATGCTGCTGGCACACTGCTGAGGATAGGGCTGCTTTGTGTGAAGCTCTCACCAACTTCTTCACATCTCACCACCTCCAACCGTGATTGAAGCTGATTCCCCTCTCTTATCACCACCACCACCGTATGTTCCTCCCATCGGATTATGTAATGTTTTGTTGAATGGGTTGTTTGGCCTCCATTACAATAGTGTGAACCAGGCTTACCTCAATGAACACTTGTGTGGCAAATGGATCATATTTGAATGTTATCCTCCTGCTTGCTAATAGTAAAGAAGTCACAAACTGGGGAGGAGGACGTTTTTAATGTGCCACTTGTGTCATTGCCAATGCCCGAAGAACAGGTGGTAGGTGGTTGTGTCAATGATTGCCTCTCTGCAGTGCGTAACTCGACTGAGATAGTGGTGGATGCAGGTCTCTGTGGGGTCTTAAAAATCTGGAAGTTGGTGGTGAAGCCAATGGAACATCCCTCTGAGCAGGTTGAATAGGAGGGGTAATGTCGCTGCCTTCTGAGCCAGCTTCCGTGACAATGATTGGCTTGTCCTCCTCATCCCCTTCCATAATTCTAAGGCTTTTAGGAACTTTCATTTTCTATTGTCTCTTATGGTGAGTTTCAGAATCAGCTAGGGTCTAATCCATGTCCAAATCATCAGAAGGGGTCATTGGAGAAGATGGTGGACTACCCTTTCTTTTTTCTTGCTGGAGAAAATGAAGCCAATGGTTCAAGAACAGGTATATCTTGCCCAGCAGGAAACTCAGCCTCCTGTTCTTCTTCTAATTCAGGAAGAACTATTGCTGGCTCTGGCTGCAGCTCCTGTTGTCCACTTTGCTCAATTTCCTGTTCCTGCAATGACTGGGTGCTAATTTGTGGCTGAGACTGCTCTAATTCAAACTCACTGCTCGTCCCCCTGATTTCAATAACTGCCACGATAAGAGACATGGGCTTGGACTTTGGCTGAGGTGGTGCCATTGTGGATGCAGTAGTGGGGCTCCCAGCTTGGTGATAAGAGGATGGTGTGGCAGGCACATGAGGTTGCCTGAAAAAGGAGGAGGGCAGCAAGCCAGTGGTGTCAATCTGCTTCTTCTTCTTCTCCTCACTGGCCACTTTCTTGAAAGCAACTTTCTTTGGAGCCATCTTCAAGCTCCGTCAGTTGGCACTTGGCTGCAGAAGCAGAGGAGTCAGGTGTTGTGGTCATGTTCTTTTGTGATGGCCTTCTGTCCGGCAGTACTGTGGGTGATGCCTCATGTGCACCTAAAAGCAAACAAACAAAAAAAAACATTTAATGAAATGTGCCATTTTTGCAGTTTGAATTATTCAAAGTACAGACAATATAATTTAGTGGGGTTACCCCAAATAATTATTTAACAACAATAGTGTATCGATTCCAATCCAAACCATAACATAATATTTCAATCAGGATAACAACATACAGAACTGCTTGCTTTATATGCATCCATGGGGTGTGCGCCTATGGCAGGCAGGAGGGTGCGGGGAAAATGGAATAATCTTTGAAAAATTAATGGTGGTGTGCATCTATGGCAGGAAGCGGAGTGCGGGGAAAATGAAATGGAAGAATTCTTAAAAAATGAATGCTAGTGTGTGCCTATGGCAGGCAGAGGGTGTGGGGGAAATGGAATAACCCTCAAAAAATTAATGCTGGTATGTGCCTATGTCAGGCAGCGAGTACACGGAAAACTGAACAATCCTTTAAAAATTAATGCTGATGTGTGTCAATGGCCTAAGAGAAGAAGACCTATGACAGGCAGGGGGTGATGGGAAAATGTAAAAAAAAAAATCTGGGTTATCTTTAGGAACTATGAGAAAATTATTGTGAGGCAAGGAGATGCAGGGCAAAATGGAAAAATGCAAATAATATTATAAACACTGTTCTTACATATATTACAATGATCCTCAAGCACATTAGACTGAAAAATGAAAATGGCATAGACCTCTTCTATTAATGTCCTTGGAAAATGGCTTTGAAAACTGGAATAAAATGGATTAATACACTAGAGGGCATATTTATGATGATCCTAGCGCCACCTTGTGCCAAATTTTTGTCATTTTTTTATGCAAATGTGGCATTTAGATGCCATTTCCCACATGCAATATTTACAAAGTGGCACAATGCAAGCATTGCACCACTTTGTAATCTTTTGTGCCACATTATTCCTGCGGCAGGCATAATGTATACAAGGGGGGCATTCCCACATGAGGAGGCCCAGAAAAATGACACAGTGAAATTTGCTATATTTCACTGCGTCATTCTTAGCCTCATTATATCAAGCATTAAGATGACACACCCATTGAAAACAATTGCCTCCCTGTGCTTTGCTGCATTAGCTCCATAATTTATGCTGCTAATCCAGCAAAGCACCACTTTAGCAGTGTAAATTATTATACTAATGTGAGCATAAGTTAATATGCTAATGTGTACATGACCGCCATGGTGCACCGTATTGTATTGACATGGTGTTGATAGGGGTACACAATGAGGTGATAGAAAAGTGACCATCATGAATATATGTGCCACTTTTCCATATATATGCCCCTGGGTGGCTGGCTGAAAAAGGCCACCAGTCACATGGTCAAACAAAAACAACGGCAAGCAAGGAGACAGGGTGAACAAAGAACACATGCAAGCCTATGGTAAAAGCACACTGATTGCCTATGCAAGGTGGCCATCAGCCACATGGTCAACCAACAACAGCAAGCAAGGAGGCATGGAGGATAAAGAACACATGTAGGCCTATGGCAAAAGCACAGTGACTGCCTATACAAAATGGCTGCTGACCACATGGGTAAACAACAACAACAGCAAGCAAGGAGGCATGGAGAACAAATAACACATGCAGGCCTATGGCAAAAGCACACTGACTGCCTGCACAAAATGCCACTGGCCAGATGGTCACAGAACAATAGCAGCAGACAAGGAGGCATGGACAACAAAGAACACAGGCAGGTCTATGTCAAAAGCACAATGGCTGCATATACAAAATGGCTTCTGGCCACATGGTTTAGCAACATCAACAGCAAGCAAGGAGGCAAGGAGAACACAGAACACATGCAGGCCCATGGCAAAAGCCCATTGAATGCCTACACAAAACGGCCACCGGCCACCTGGTCAAACAACAAGAGCAAGCAAAGAGACATGGGCAACAAAGAACACATGCTGGCCTATTGCAAAAACACAATGACTGGCCAGACAAATTGGCCGCTGGCCACATGGTCAACCAACATCAACAACAAGCAAGGAGACATGGACAAAAAAGAACACATACATGCCTATGGATAGACACTAACTAAACAAATTGGCCACTGGCCACACAGCATGATGAACAAAGACAAAATGGTGGCCTGTGGCAAACACACACTATCTAGACAAAGGATGTATGATAAACAATGAAGAAAACTCTACTAATAATTCTGCAATAAAACTAAGTCAGCTATAAACCTTTTCACAAGAGCAAACATCATTCCAAAACATGATATCATATCACCATCCTAAACTACACTTTTTGCAAAAAGAAAAATGGGAATAAAAAAAACCTAATTTAGTATTTAGTCCAATAACATCCTTGGTCTAAATAATTATATATGTTTTAAAACAAGATGTACTACAAAAACAGTAGTTTCATATACCCAATGACTAGTACTGGCTAAATGGCCTGTGGGCAGACTAGGCCACATGGTAAAATAAATGAATAGTGGAAATTTAACAAATAACTGTGCAAACTTTTTCCATTATAAAAGATGAAAAATATTAAGATAAAAAATACTAGGCCCCTATCCCAGATCCAGGCCACCCACCACAACCACAATCAAATTTACAAATTGAATAAAAGTACAAATAAAAAACTGACGCATGCTCTCTATCAAACAGCACTCTTATCCAAAAGTTGTTGAACTTGCTTATCATGATGTCACAAAAACAAAGTCCTTAAAATTCAATAGTATAGGCAGCAGACATAGAGAGTGATCTTTTCACCTTGAAATGTAAAGGAAAGGTGACCAGGAGATGGACAAAGCACTTGGAGCAGACTTCTGGACAGGAAGAGGAAGTTGCAGTCTCTGAGGAATTTCCCTCCTTTTAAAAACAAATTATATAAAAAAATCTTTTTGCACTAAAAACAACTTAAACTCTCTGTTGGAGTTAAGTTTCAACTCAGAAAGGTATTTTTTCAGTTGATTTACCTGCTTCTCAAGTTGAAAATCCACTCAAGAAGAAGAGATGCAACCGGTCGTGATCACCTGCATAACAAAACAGTGCCAGAAGGCTCCGTGGCACATAGAAGTCGCACTACCGGGCAGGAAGATCTTGGTCATGGTCATGAATGTGTGATAACAGAGCCTTGCCTGAGATAACGGGGCCAGGCACTCACCAAAGGTGCCTTATACGTGCCAACTGAAAAATAATTCCACCATGCACTAGACAGCAGAATTAGACAAGAACTCTGCATTACACACATAGCACAGAGTTATCTGAATTCTGCTAACTCTGGGAGTGAAAATAATTTTCCTCCCGGGCCTAATCCCTGGTCACCTGGAAAGAGGAAAAACGAAAATTTAATGAATTGGTTCATTGTTACTTAGACATAGCTAACTATGAATATTATGTATGCAGGCAAAGTCATAAATATTTATATTACTTTTAATCAAAATGTCTTAGTTACTGTTGACCGTTAGTTTACACATGTATGTTCAAAATATATGGCCCACCGCACATATTATACATAGTGTAAAACATGCAACACTTCAACATGCTAACCTTCATTTTTATCCAGAAGATTACTCACAGTAAATCTGAATATTAATATCAGGTATATGAGAATTGCACTCAATACAATATGCACTGTATCCAACTTAGGACTTGTTGGAAAATGGGTTATTGGTAGGGCAGGTAGGTGCCTACACCTAGCAACAAGCCACTAACCTCCACATAGGTACAGTTAGGTCTCAGTAAATTAATCCCAGCTCAACCCTTGGTAGCTTGGCAACGAGCGTCAAGGCTTAACTTAGGAGACAAAGTGTAAAGCATTCAAATATCACAAAACAGTAATTAAATAAAACACAGGAAACAGTTTAAAAATCCAAAACCAATTTATAAAAATAGTTTATATTTTTATCTTTAAAATGACACAAAAACGATTAAAATCGGTTCAGGGGAACCGGAGATATGAATTTTTAAAGAATTATTACTTTTCTAGCGCTTAGAAACAAAAAGCGCCAATCGGGTCATCTGGTTGCACCTCGACCGGGGCAAAGTCAAACTTTCAGGCCGACCGCGATGGAGCCCTGCTCGGCTACAGGTCGCGGGAGGCCTCGGTTAAAAAGTTACCTTCTGACTTAGTCTTTATTTTGAAGTTTTTCTTCACCGGGACGAACCTGCCAGTTGAATCCGACCTCCTGGAGCCCTTGTCCGGATACGCGATGTGGGTTTCCTCGGTGGAGACTTTTACCTTCGGACTAAGTCGTTTTTTCGAGATGAAAATCCTTTGACCGGGGTAAACCTGGATCTTGATCCGACGTCCATGGAGCCCTTCTCGGATACGATGGCTGGGAGGTCCCGGTCAACTTTTTACCTTCGGACTTAGTCTCTTTTTTGGATGTTTTTCTTTACCGGGACGAACCACGAAGTCAGGCCGGGTCGCGGTTGAGGTAAGCCGGCTAGAATTTCCGCGGCGGGTCGGTCCCTCTCTGGAGCTTTTTTCCAAAAATTCTCAAATCTTTTCCAAACTTCTGGGGCTTCACCCAGATGTTCTTTTAAGGTTCTTTTGGGGTCCACAGCTCACCCCAAGGGTCCAGAAGTTCTGTGATGGTCCTTGGGGGGTGCGGACTTCAACTCCCAGAATGCACCTGGCGCAAACTCCTTTTTGGCCACTGGACAGTGGTCAGCTGGTCGCTTTCTTCAGGAGTTGGTGCAGGGGACTCTGGTTTAGCAATTTTTCACCTGTAGCAAACAGGGAGTCCCTCCTTGAACCAGTTGAAGCCAGGCAAAGTCCTTCTTGTGGTGAAGCCCAAGTGTGCAGCTGGTGCAGTTCTTCTGAGTGCAGGGTCCAGGTGCAGGCCAGGGGTCCAGCAGGGCAGTCCTTCTTCTTCTTTAGTTCCTTTCTTGTTGAATTCTGGAGGGGATCTGAGGCGTGGGTGCAGGTCTGCCAGTTTTATCCTTGCTCCTGGGTGAAAAGCAGGGGGGCCCTGGTTCTCCAATCAGGGACAGGGTCGTCCCCCTGTGATGACCACTTCCTGGGAAGTGTGGCAAAAATCCATCCCAGAAGGCAACAGTCTCTAAAAATCCAACATGGATGAATCTGATTTTTGGAGGTTACATCTGGCCGAGCCCACCCACTGGTGTGGCTAAAAATCATAAACACACCCCTCTCCTGCCCTCTCCTAATCTAATCAAGGGGGCACCTAGCTGTCTGGGGTTGCAGGATGTGGGGGTGTTGCTGGGTGCTGCAAATGTCCTTCTCTGCCTTTGAAGACCAGTTTGGCAGCCCTCCCCCTTCCTGCCTCACCATCTGCTGAGGGGAGATTCTCTCCCCCAAGCACATTCCTTTGTGTGAAGTCTGGCCACTTCACACCTCATCAAGGCAGCCTGGCAGAAGCTGCTGCAGGCTGGCCAATCAGAGCACAGCAGCAAAAACAATGCAGAGCTGAAATTGGCAACTTTTTAGGTAAAGTCTAAACTTTTTACCTGGACAAGTTATATTAAATCCAACAACTGGAAGTTGTGGGATTTATTACAACAATCAATTTGATACCACATTCTTGGTATGTAACATTTAAGGAGACTTTAAAATGTAAAATAAAGTCTGCCCATTCTAGCCTATGAAGGCCATTTACTTCAATGAGGGAACAACGAATTTGGCTGTTTTTACCTCACCAGGGCTTATAAATCTATTTTTATAAAGTCCCTGCTTATAGTTACATGGCACCCAGCCCTAGGGGCACATAGGGCACACCTTAGGGGTGACTTATATGTAAAAATAAGGTAGTTTAAGACTTTGGAAGTACCTTTAATTCCAAAGTCGAATTTGCATATAACTTTAATTTAAAAGCAGCCAGCAAGGCAGGCTTGCTTTTAAAATGACACTGGGCACCTCAGCAATGCACCTAGGTGTGCACCACCTATGCTGTGGTCCCTAAACCTACATGCCCTACCATATATTAGGGACTTATAGGTAGGTTAACTTAGCCAATTATAATTAGCCTAATTTGCATATCCATTTTACACAGAGCACAGGCCCTGGGACTGGTTAGCAGTACCCAGGGCACCTTTAAAGTCAGGAAAACACCAGCAAAAAGTGGAAAATGGGGGCAAAAAGTTATGGGGCCTCTGCAATCAGCCCTGTTTTCTCACACAACCCCCCCCCCAGCCCACACGCCCAGGAGACTCAGCCCAACCCTGGGAGAGTCTTCCTGGCTTGTTAGGCGAGGAAGACAGTGAAGAAAACTGGCTGTCCCTTTGCAGGGCCTACTCTGCCTTACATCCTCCTGTCAGGGTCACTCCCTATGGGTAGTGAAGCCATCCCAACAGTAAAAGGACCCAACTCAAACTGAAACTTCCCTCTAGGGGGGTCTTCCTCCTTTCTCTCTGCCAACTTGGGTAGTGAGGTGCCCACCTCCCCTACTCCAAACTTTGCTAGGGCAACACCTAGCTTACCCAAAGAGGTCACCCAACACTTGAGCAACCCCACCATGACCAATAGGGTCAGGGGGCCTCCTTTGCTATTGGCCCTGGGGTCTGCCTCCCAGGCCAAGTACATTGCTGCCAGGAAGGCTAGCACCCAGCAGAGGCTACTGACAGCTGTCAGTACCCAGAACCACACCCTAAGCTCTCCACTGACAGGTGGCTGAGCTGCTTTAGGGGCAACTTTGGGGTCCTGGCACCCCTCTTGCTGTCTAGAGTGGGGGGCTACCACCTCCTGTGGCAGACACCCTCCTTCCACTCTCCCTTCTGTCAGTGCAGGGGCAACACCTTGCATCTGGACAGCTGCCTGACTACTCAGGACTTCCTTGGGGTCAGGTGAGGCCTCACCAGTGCCAACTCTGGGCTCCCCCCTTACTGGGGCAGAAGGCCCTTGGCTCCCAGGAACTCTCTTTAAGAGTGGCCTACCCTTCCTTTTCTTCTTTCCTTTTCTTGGGGACCCCTGTCTCCTAACTGTAGGGACTGACTCCCCAGGACTTTGGGTTGGGGGGGCGCCCTGGGCAACCACCCCATTTGTGACCAGACTCACCTCTGGGAGGTCATTGCCCAGGATACAATCTAGGGGAAGGTCAGCACTGACTACCACCCTAATCCAGTCAAGGATACCCTCCCTCTCTAGGGGCACTATGGCTACAGGTTTGGAGGTGACCTCCCCTGTGGCTATCCTGACTTTCTTTGTCTTTCCTGGGACATACATGTCTGGGGTCACTAACCGGTCACTCACTATAGTGTGACTGGCACAGGTGTCTCTCAGGCCAGTGGTAGGGATCCCATTCACTTGAATGTGGTGGAAGTGCCTACTCCCACCCTCAGGGATCACCAGCTTACCATCTGGTCCTGTCTCCCAGCTCAATGCTAGGAGGACTTCATCATCTGAGGAATCCTCCTCTATGGCTACACTGGACAGCCCAGTGCTAACCACCTTCTTTGGACAGGCTGCATCTCCTCTGAAGTGACCTGTCTGCTGACAGTCAAAGCAAGCCCTACTGTCCAAGAGCTTTTTTAACCCTGGGTCTAACTGTCTCTGCTGGTCAGAGTGGGATTTACTCTCCTCCTTCTTAGGGTTCTGGGGTACAGAGGGAGTCTCTGTGGTGGGCTTACCACCTCCCTCCTTAGGTTTTTGGGGACCTGTCCCTCCCTTCTTGGAGTCTCCCCCCTGGGACTTGACAACCACCCTGGTTCTCAACCACTCATCAGCTGCCTCCCCTAGCTCTCTAGGGTTGGTCTGCCTAGAGTCCACTAGATGCTGGCATAACCTTTCTTGGATACAATTGGTCAAGATGTGCTCTCTCATGATCAGATTGTATAACCCCTTATAAGTATCTACTTTGTTACCAATAATCCAGCCCTCTAGTGCCTTTATTGAAATGTCCACAAAGTCAACCCAAGACTGGGTACTGACCTTCTGGGTGTCCCTGAACTTCATTCTATATTGCTCTGGGGTCAGACCAAACTTCTTGGCTAAGCACTTCTTTATACTAGGGTATGAATCTGCCTCCTCCCCCCTTAAGGTCAGAAGCCTATCCCTCCCTGAGTTGGGGACCAACTCCCACAAAAGGGAACCCCAGTATTGAGGCCTAACCCTTCTCATTTGGAGTGCCCTCTCAAAGGCCCCCAGCCACTTATCTATGTCATCCCCCTCTACGTAAGCAGGAACCACCCCCTTGGGTAATCTGGGGCAAACTCCCCCACCCATGGACACTTCAGCTTCTTTATCGCTGCTTCCATCTCTTTTCTCTTTGTATGCCCACTTTTTCTTTTCTAGGGCCAGCTTCTCTGCTTCCAAAGCTATGTATGCTACCTGGGCCTCCAGCTCTCTTTCTCTGATGGATGGGTTCTCTCCTCCTGAAAGGACCCCCTTCCCACCACTAGCTTTGGATCTGCCCCTAGTGACTGTGTTTACTGAGGACCGTTCTTCCTCATCCTCACTTAGGCTCAGATGCCTTCCCTCCCCTGAGTGGTTAGAGCTTGCATCCTCCCTTCTTTCTCCCTCCTCTGGAGCTTCTTCTGACTCTACCTCTTGGGCCTCAGCCCATGCTGTCAGGGATGTGATCAGGATTTGCTTCCTGAGATCAGTGGTTGCAGGCAACCCTCTTTCAATACACAACCCCCTAAGCTGGACTACTGTCAGTGTGGGTAGGCTAGCCAGATCAAGCTCCATGGTTCCCTAGTTTTGTGTCAACAAAAACTTTTTGCAAAAATTGTAAACAAGAATTTAGAAAAATTACAAAAATTCAATAATTGAAATTAATCCAAATTAAAAATTAAAAACAATTTTTGCACTAGGACAATTTAAAGGATTTTTAATTTGTTTTACCTAAAACTGTAACGTGATATTGAACACAAGTACAGGATCCCGTCGCTGCTTCCAATTATGTTGGAAAATGGGTATTGGTAGGGCAGGTAGGTACCTACACCTAGCAACAAGCCACTAACCTCCACAAAGGTACAGTTAGGTCTCAGTAAATTAATCCCAGCTCAACCCTTGGTAGCTTGGCAACGAGCGTCAAGGCTTAACTTAGGAGACAAAGTGTAAAGCATTCAAATATCACAAAACAGTAATTAAATAAAACACAGGAAACAGTTTAAAAATCCAAAACCAATTTATAAAAATAGTTTATATTTTTATCTTTAAAATGACACAAAAACGTTTAAAATCGGTTCAGGGGAACCGGAGATATGAATTTTTAAAGAATTATTACTTTTCTAGCGCTTAGAAACAAAAAGTGCCAATCGGGTCATCTGGTTGCACCTCGACCGGGGCAAAGTCAAACTTTCAGGCCGACCGCGATGGAGCCCTGCTCGGCTACAGGTCGCGGGAGGCCTCGGTTAAAAAGTTACCTTCTGACTTAGTCTTTATTTTGAAGTTTTTCTTCACCGGGACGAACCTGCCAGTTGAATCCGACCTCCTGGAGCCCTTGTCCGGATACGCGATGTGGGTTTCCTCGGTGGAGACTTTTACCTTCGGACTTAGTCGTTTTTTCGAGATGAAAATCCTTCGACCGGGGTAAACCTGGATCTTGATCCGACGTCCATGGAGCCCTTCTCGGATACGATGGCTGGGAGGTCCCGGTCAACTTTTTACCTTCGGACTTAGTCTCTTTTTTGGATGTTTTTCTTTACCGGGACGAACCACGAAGTCAGGCCGGGTCGCGGTTGAGGCAAGCCGGCTAGAATTTCCGCGGCGGGTCGGTCCCTCTCTGGAGCTTTTTTCCAAAAATTCTCAAATCTTTTCCAAACTTCTGGGGCTTCACCCAGATGTTCTTTTAAGGTTCTTTTGGGGTCCACAGCTCACCCCAAGGGTCCAGAAGTTCTGTGATGGTCCTTGGGGGATGCGGACTTCAACTCCCAGAATGCACCTGGCGCAAACTCCTTTTTGGCCACTGGACAGTGGTCAGCTGGTCGCTTTCTTCAGGAGTTGGTGCAGGGGACTCTGGTTTAGCAATTTTTCACCTGTAGCAAACAGGGAGTCCCTCCTTGAACCAGTTGAAGCCCGGCAAAGTCCTTCTTGTGGTGAAGCCCAAGTGTGCAGCTGGTGCAGTCCTTCTGAGTGCAGGGTCCAGGTGCAGGCCAGGGGTCCAGCAGGGCAGTCCTTCTTCTTCTTTAGTTCCTTTCTTGTTGAATTCTGGAGGGGATCTGAGGCGTGGGTGCAGGTCTGCCAGTTTTATCCTTGCTCCTGGGTGAAAAGCAGGGGGGCCCTGGTTCTCCAATCAGGGACAGGGTCGTCCCCCTGTGATGACCACTTCCTGGGAAGTGTGGCAAAAATCCATCCCAGAAGGCAACAGTCTCTAAAAATCCAACATGGATGAATCTGATTTTTGGAGGTTACATCTGGCCGAGCCCACCCACTGGTGTGGCTAAAAATCATAAACACACCCCTCTCCTGCCCTCTCCTAATCTAATCAAGGGGGCACCTAGCTGTCTGGGGTTGCAGGATGTGGGGGTGTTGCTGGGTGCTGCAAATGTCCTTCTCTGCCTTTGAAGACCAGTTTGGCAGCCCTCCCCCTTCCTGCCTCACCATCTGCTGAGGGGAGATTCTCTCCCCCAAACACATTCCTTTGTGTGAAGTCTGGCCACTTCACACCTCATCAAGGCAGCCTGGCAGAAGCTGCTGCAGGCTGGCCAATCAGAGCACAGCAGCAAAAACAATGCAGAGCTGAAATTGGCAACTTTTTAGGTAAAGTCTAAACTTTTTACCTGGACAAGTTATATTAAATCCAACAACTGGAAGTTGTGGGATTTATTACAACAATCAATTTGATACCAAATTCTTGGTATGTAACATTTAAGGAGACTTTAAAATGTAAAATAAAGTCTGCCCATTCTAGCCTATGAAGGCCATTTACTTCAATGAGGGAACAACGAATTTGGCTGTTTTTACCTCACCAGGGCTTATAAATCTATTTTTATAAAGTCCCTGCTGATAGTTACATGGCACCCAGCCCTAGGGGCACATAGGGCACACCTTAGGGGTGACTTATATGTAAAAATAAGGTCGTTTAAGACTTTGGAAGTACCTTTAATTCCAAAGTCGAATTTGCATATAACTTTAATTTAAAAGCAGCCAGCAAGGCAGGCTTGCTTTTAAAATGACACTGGGCACCTCAGCAATGCACCTAGGTGTGCACCACCTATGCTGTGGTCCCTAAACCTACATGCCCTACCATATACTAGGGACTTATAGGTAGGTTAACTTAGCCAATTATAATTAGCCTAATTTGCATATCCATTTTACACAGAGCACAGGCCCTGGGACTGGTTAGCAGTACCCAGGGCACCTTTAAAGTCAGGAAAACACCAGCAAAAAGTGGAAAATGGGGGCAAAAAGTTATGGGGCCTCTGCAATCAGCCCTGTTTTCTCACACAACCCCCCCCCAGCCCACACGCCCAGGAGACTCAGCCCAACCCTGGGAGAGTCTTCCTGGCTTGTTAGGCGAGGAAGACAGTGAAGAAAACTGGCTGTCCCTTTGCAGGGCCTACTCTGCCTTACATCCTCCTGTCAGGGTCACTCCCTATGGGTAGTGAAGCCATCCCAACAGTAAAAGGACCCAACTCAAACTGAAACTTCCCTCTAGGGGGGTCTTCCTCCTTTCTCTCTGCCAACTTGGGTAGTGAGGTGCCCACCTCCCCTACTCCAAACTTTGCTAGGGCAACACCTAGCTTACCCAAAGAGGTCACCCAACACTTGAGCAACCCCACCATGACCAATAGGGTCAGGGGGCCTCCTTTGCTATTGGCCCTGGGGTCTGCCTCCCAGGCCAAGTACATTGCTGCCAGGAAGGCTAGCACCCAGCAGAGGCTACTGACAGCTGTCAGTACCCAGAACCACACCCTAAGCTCTCCACTGACAGGTGGCTGAGCTGCTTTAGGGGCAACTTTGGGGTCCTGGCACCCCTCTTGCTGTCTAGAGTGGGGGGCTACCACCTCCTGTGGCAGACACCCTCCTTCCACTCTCCCTTCTGTCAGTGCAGGGGCAACACCTTGCATCTGGACAGCTGCCTGACTACTCAGGACTTCCTTGGGGTCAGGTGAGGCCTCACCAGTGCCAACTCTGGGCTCCCCCCTTACTGGGGCAGAAGGCCCTTGGCTCCCTGGAACTCTCTTTAAGAGTGGCCTACCCTTCCTTTTCTTCTTTCCTTTTCTTGGGGACCCCTGTCTCCTAACTGTAGGGACTGACTCCCCAGGACTTTGGGTTGGGGGGGCGCCCTGGGCGACCACCCCATCTGTGACCAGACTCACCTCTGGGAGGTCATTGCCCAGGATACAATCTAGGGGAAGGTCAGCACTGACTACCACCCTAATCCAGTCAAGGATACCCTCCCTCTCTAGGGGCACTATGGCTACAGGTTTGGAGGTGACCTCCCCTGTGGCTATCCTGACTTTCTTTGTCTTTCCTGGGACATACATGTCTGGGGTCACTAACCGGTCACTCACTATAGTGTGACTGGCACAGGTGTCTCTCAGGCCAGTGGTAGGGATCCCATTCACTTGAATGTGGTGGAAGTGCCTACTCCCACCCTCAGGGATCACCAGCTTACCATCTGGTCCTGTCTCCCAGCTCAATGCTAGGAGGACTTCATCATCTGAGGAATTCTCCTCTATGGCTACACTGGACAGCCCAGTGCTAACCACCTTCTTTGGACAGGCTGCATCTCCTCTGAAGTGACCTGTCTGCTGACAGTCAAAGCAAGCCCTACTGTCCAAGAGCTTTTTTAACCCTGGGTCTAACTGTCTCTGCTGGTCAGAGTGGGATTTACTCTCCTCCTTCTTAGGGTTCTGGGGTACAGAGGGAGTCTCTGTGGTGGGCTTACCACCTCCCTCCTTAGGTTTTTGGGGACCTGTCCCCCCCTTCTTGGAGTCTCCCCCCTGGGACTTGACAACCACCCTGGTTCTCAACCACTCATCAGCTGCCTCCCCTAGCTCTCTAGGGTTGGTCTGCCTAGAGTCCACTAGATGCTGGCGTAACCTTTCTTGGATACAATTGGTCAAGATGTGCTCTCTCATGATCAGATTGTATAACCCCTCATAAGTATCTACTTTGTTACCAATAATCCAGCCCTCTAGTGCCTTTATTGAAATGTCCACAAAGTCAACCCAAGACTGGGTACTGACCTTCTGGGTGTCCCTGAACTTCATTCTATATTGCTCTGGGGTCAGACCAAACTTCTTGGCTAAGCACTTCTTTATACTAGGGTATGAATCTGCCTCCTCCCCCCTTAAGGTCAGAAGCCTATCCCTCCCTGAGTTGGGGACCAACTCCCACAAAAGGGAACCCCAGTATTGAGGCCTAACCCTTCTCATTTGGAGTGCCCTCTCAAAGGCCCCCAGCCACTTATCTATGTCATCCCCCTCTACGTAAGCAGGAACCACCCCCTTGGGTAATCTGGGGCAAACTCCCCCACCCATGGACACTTCAGCTTCTTTATCGCTGCTTCCATCTCTTTTCTCTTTGTATGCCCACTTTTTCTTTTCTAGGGCCAGCTTCTCTGCTTCCAAAGCTATGTATGCTACCTGGGCCTCCAGCTCTCTTTCTCTGATGGATGGGTTCTCTCCTCCTGAAAGGACCCCCTTCCCACCACTAGCTTTGGATCTGCCCCTAGTGACTGTGTTTACTGAGGACCGTTCTTCCTCATCCTCACTTAGGCTCAGATGCCTTCCCTCCCCTGAGTGGTTAGAGCTTGCATCCTCCCTTCTTTCTCCCTCCTCTGGAGCTTCTTCTGACTCTACCTCTTGGGCCTCAGCCCATGCTGTCAGGGATGTGATCAGGATTTGCTTCCTGAGATCAGTGGTTGCAGGCAACCCTCTTTCAATACACAACCCCCTAAGCTGGACTACTGTCAGTGTGGGTAGGCTAGCCAGATCAAGCTCCATGGTTCCCTAGTTTTGTGTCAACAAAAACTTTTTGCAAAAATTGGAAACAAGAATTTAGAAAAATTACAAAAATTCAATAATTGAAATTAATCCAAATTAAAAATTAAAAACAATTTTTGCACTAGGACAATTTAAAGGATTTTTAATTTGTTTTACCTAAAACTGTAACGTGATATTGAACACAAGTACAGGATCCCGTCGCTGCTTCCAATTATGTTGGAAAATGGGTTATTGGTAGGGCAGGTAGGTACCTACACCTAGCAACAAGCCACTAACCTCCACAAAGGTACAGTTAGGTCTCAGTAAATTAATCCCAGCTCAACCCTTGGTAGCTTGGCAACGAGCGTCAAGGCTTAACTTAGGAGACAAAGTGTAAAGCATTCAAATATCACAAAACAGTAATTAAATAAAACACAGGAAACAGTTTAAAAATCCAAAACCAATTTATAAAAATAGTTTATATTTTTATCTTTAAAATGACACAAAAACGTTTAAAATCGGTTCAGGGGAACCGGAGATATGAATTTTTAAAGAATTATTACTTTTCTAGCGCTTAGAAACAAAAAGTGCCAATCGGGTCATCTGGTTGCACCTCGACCGGGGCAAAGTCAAACTTTCAGGCCGACCGCGATGGTGCCCTGCTCGGCTACAGGTCGCGGGAGGCCTCGGTTAAAAAGTTACCTTCTGACTTAGTCTTTATTTTGAAGTTTTTCTTCACCGGGACGAACCTGCCAGTTGAATCCGACCTCCTGGAGCCCTTGTCCGGATACGCGATGTGGGTTTCCTCGGTGGAGACTTTTACCTTCGGACTTAGTCGTTTTTTCGAGATGAAAATCCTTCGACCGGGGTAAACCTGGATCTTGATCCGACGTCCATGGAGCCCTTCTCGGATACGATGGCTGGGAGGTCCCGGTCAACTTTTTACCTTCGGACTTAGTCTCTTTTTTGGATGTTTTTCTTTACCGGGACGAACCACGAAGTCAGGCCGGGTCGCGGTTGAGGCAAGCCGGCTAGAATTTCCGCGGCGGGTCGGTCCCTCTCTGGAGCTTTTTTCCAAAAATTCTCAAATCTTTTCCAAACTTCTGGGGCTTCACCCAGATGTTCTTTTAAGGTTCTTTTGGGGTCCACAGCTCACCCCAAGGGTCCAGAAGTTCTGTGATGGTCCTTGGGGGGTGCGGACTTCAACTCCCAGAATGCACCTGGCGCAAACTCCTTTTTGGCCACTGGACAGTGGTCAGCTGGTCGCTTTCTTCAGGAGTTGGTGCAGGGGACTCTGGTTTAGCAATTTTTCACCTGTAGCAAACAGGGAGTCCTTCCTTGAACCAGTTGAAGCCCGGCAAAGTCCTTCTTGTGGTGAAGCCCAAGTGTGCAGCTGGTGCAGTCCTTCTGAGTGCAGGGTCCAGGTGCAGTCCAGGGGTCCAGCAGGGCAGTCCTTCTTCTTCTTTAGTTCCTTTCTTGTTGAATTCTGGAGGGGATCTGAGGCGTGGGTGCAGGTCTGCCAGTTTTATCCTTGCTCCTGGGTGAAAAGCAGGGGGGCCCTGGTTCTCCAATCAGGGACAGGGTCGTCCCCCTGTGATGACCACTTCCTGGGAAGTGTGGCAAAAATCCATCCCAGAAGGCAACAGTCTCTAAAAATCCAACATGGATGAATCTGATTTTTGGAGGTTACATCTGGCCGAGCCCACCCACTGGTGTGGCTAAAAATCATAAACACACCCCTCTCCTGCCCTCTCCTAATCTAATCAAGGGGGCACCTAGCTGTCTGGGGTTGCAGGATGTGGGGGTGTTGCTGGGTGCTGCAAATGTCCTTCTCTGCCTTTGAAGACCAGTTTGGCAGCCCTCCCCCTTCCTGCCTCACCATCTGCTGAGGGGAGATTCTCTCCCCCAAGCACATTCCTTTGTGTGAAGTCTGGCCACTTCACACCTCATCAAGGCAGCCTGGCAGAAGCTGCTGCAGGCTGGCCAATCAGAGCACAGCAGCAAAAACAATGCAGAGCTGAAATTGGCAACTTTTTAGGTAAAGTCTAAACTTTTTACCTGGACAAGTTATATTAAATCCAACAACTGGAAGTTGTGGGATTTATTACAACAATCAATTTGATACCAAATTCTTGGTATGTAACATTTAAGGAGACTTTAAAATGTAAAATAAAGTCTGCCCATTCTAGCCTATGAAGGCCATTTACTTCAATGAGGGAACAACGAATTTGGCTGTTTTTACCTCACCAGGGCTTATAAATCTATTTTTATAAAGTCCCTGCTTATAGTTACATGGCACCCAGCCCTAGGGGCACATAGGGCACACCTTAGGGGTGACTTATATGTAAAAATAAGGTAGTTTAAGACTTTGGAAGTACCTTTAATTCCAAAGTCGAATTTGCATATAACTTTAATTTAAAAGCAGCCAGCAAGGCAGGCTTGCTTTTAAAATGACACTGGGCACCTCAGCAATGCACCTAGGTGTGCACCACCTATGCTGTGGTCCCTAAACCTACATGCCCTACCATATACTAGGGACTTATAGGTAGGTTAACTTAGCCAATTATAATTAGCCTAATTTGCATATCCATTTTACACAGAGCACAGGCCCTGGGACTGGTTAGCAGTACCCAGGGCACCTTTAAAGTCAGGAAAACACCAGCAAAAAGTGGAAAATGGGGGCAAAAAGTTATGGGGCCTCTGCAATCAGCCTTGTTTTCTCACAGGACCTGATTATCTTGCACACATTTTGAGCTACATGATTAAAGACAGTAGCAACATGTTTGACACTCACAGATACATTTGTCCTATTTTCATCTATGATGTCCTTGCTTGCCTACAACTTTAGATTAATTTATATGTGTGCATAGCTAGTTCCTTAGTACATGTAACCATTATTCGACATGTAACATGGATATTTAAATTGGGTATATTCATACATCAGCTAATGCTTTTTGCATGACAAGTTGTCTTGTTGAACTAAGAATGACACATAGGTATTGCAATGTGGCCCTTTCTCGTATGAGTCAAAGTGATTTTGAAATAAGTGTCCTTGTACTACATACCTATACAAAACACTGCCTGTATTAACATGGATGTAAGTAATGTCCCCTTGTTTGTGAATCTGTACTTATATGCCTCACGTCTTACACCATTCACTTAATACTGGAGGGTTCAAATTTTAATTGTAAGGCACTGTGATACCTTACATTGGCTACATTTTTACCTAGGTTATTTCCTAGTTTATACCATCTTTCACTGCCTATTTATTCATTGTGTCAGTATTTCATTGGTGGACTGAGATGCAGAAAATTTAGCCCACTTACGGCATTAAGTTGTTCATCTATCACATTAATTAAATATGTCATTGTGGCTTATTATCTACGTTAATCTTTGGACCTTAAATGTTGGACTGCGATGGAATTATCTTCACTTTGATCTTTATGTACCTAGAGTACAAAGTAAAAAAGTTTTAATTCTACACTTTCATTGCATGAGATATGTTGAACGAGGATTTGATTTTTCCATTTGTGCCCATGATACTTTGATCAACCTCCAGATATACTGCCATGTGTGACACATATGCTTAGGATCACAATAGTTGTTCACCAATGGTTAATGTAGTGAGAAATGTACAGTTAATCCAGACTTGCCACACCTTTGCACATACACAGAAATCAAACTTTTCTAAGATTTATCCTTTGATCTTAGATTGAAATTAATTGTAGACCACATCATTTGTCAGTTGATGTCTTCGACATTGCAGAAATTGTGGTTGTGTCAGCTCACACAGTGTGACATGACTGTGGGATTTTCCTACTTCCATTGCAGAACCAGTGAGGAAACCATACAATAGGACATCATTGGCTACATGTTAGAGTAAAATTCTACCGCTATGTTCACATGGCACAAGATCCAGACACAAACACAGAGATGGCAATTATGTCATACCTTACAAAATCTTAGTTGTTACATTGAATAGTTCTGCTTTCCTTACCAATGAGTAGGCTATTCCCATGTCTGCCACTCTCAAATCGCTCATTGATGGTATTGTGGTGAAAGATATATGCATCATGTGCACTTTCTGTGAATTGTGCAAGGACACTGATGAACATTCTAAGATGGTCCACTATTGTGTGTATATTTATTGAGTAGTTGTGCTTGCGGTTTCTGAACAGGTGCAATGTGGCTGCAGAGTACAAATTGCATATGTGTGCAATCAATTACTCCAAGTGCATGAGAGAATCCAGCAATGTTGTAGACGCCTTGCTTGGAATCCATTTATTGATGGGTAGTTTTTGGGAGGCGAAGGTACTGGGGTGTGAGTTTTATGATGGCATGCAACACAAATGAAATAGGCTGAAAATGCTCCTGGGAAATGTCCACCAATCTGTCTGATGTGATTTGGAAGGATCCTGAGGCCACCGTGTGTCATAACACAAGTTCCATTGTAAACAGACATTCTGCAAATTTTAAAAAATTGTTGCATATCTAAGTGTCCGGTTACATTTTTCAGAATTTGGTTCAAAATATTTATTATGCTGCATGAAAGTACTACTCTACTCAAGTGGCCCCCTGACCTCCCAGGCAAGGCACGTAATGCAGTTATAGCAGAGGCCCCCCTCAGGTTCCCCTGTCACAAATGATTATGATCTTTTAAAAAAATCATCCCCACAGCTGGCCTGTGGAGAGTGACATGCCAGGGGCAGAACAAGGTAATATTGTTCCAGCACAATGGGAGCCCTCAGGCCCTCGATACCCCCCCATGACAACGTCAGTATGAGGCCTAAAGATTGACTCTGATACTCTTGATACCCCCAAAAGCCCCCAGTGCAGAGGAGCCGGATCTGCCAGAGGAGCGCAACAGTGTAGGTAGCCCCTGCCGAATGCAGATACTAGAGAGCATGTGGGCAGCCTCCCCGGGACATCGCTTAAGTCAAATGGCGGAGGAAGAAGCATGTAATAGGAATACACAGAGCACGATTCCAGTAATATATGGGTGGCAATCTTGAAGTCAATGCAAGTAACAGTCATGGCCCTCAGGCACCATGCTAACAATGTGGATATCCAGGTAGACTTAACACAATGGTAGTCTTGATCTCTGGAATCGATGACAAATCAAAAAGTTAAACACCCTGATCACTAAGGCCCAAGCGAACCACTTTAATGATTTCACCATATGTTCTTGCAAAGAGGTGGTCGATAAGACTGTGCAACTCCCGGTAATTATGGAAGGATTTCTGGGGAAAGCCTCACTTTAAGGGGTGCTTACATGAAACCATTCCATGCAATTAACCATTCAATTGGTTGAATGCACTGTCATTAGTCCACTAGTAAACCAGGATGAGTACGGCCTAAGAATCGACCACCCTGCAGCTCTCGCAGATGCTGTGAATGCAGAGGTAAGTCACACAGAAGTTTCTATTGCTCAGACTGTGCAATGGGATGCAGCACACATCGCAAGCTGGCACCAAGAAGTTAATTCCATCCCAACTCAAATGTCAAAAAGGGAACAGAAGCGTGTGAGGAAGGGCAGGAATAAAGCCTGCCCCAGGCCTGTTGACCCCATAACTGTAAACCTAATCCAGACATGTGAGAGAGAAAAGGCTGAGGTGGAGACCCTCTCAGATGATACCTCACAGTCGATTTAAACTGCACCAGCAGTCTATGTGATGGATGCTGGGCTCACACACACAGCAAAGGCTCCCCCGTAAAGCAAGGGGAGGGTCACTAAACCCATCAAGCCAATACAAGTAAAAGAAGGTGGACCTGTACCATCAGTGGAGGGTCCCCCGCAAGACAAGTAGCTCCACAAGGAGGGTGGGCCGGTCAGAATACTTAAGGAAGAGGCGAGTCAAACTTCAACCATCATGGACCAAGTATCGCCTAAGACTGAGTCATCATTAACCATGGATGCGGCCCTCAGTGCAGGAATGGGGGCCCCCAGCAGGCAAATAGAGCCAGACACCCTGGATCAAGAGGTTGGGAGAAAGCTCCCTAAAGCTGGCCATTGTCCGGGTAGGGACTGACTCTTATCACATGTCAATGGATTATAATGACCATAGTTGTTGGCTCCTATGGATCCCAGATGTACTAAACCACACAAGCATCCTAAAACTAATAAAGGTGCAACCAGGGCTAGGTCAAGTGGTGTCAGAGGACATACATGCTATCAGGTTTCTACCAGCCAGAGGAAGACAGTCCTCGAACTCCAGGCTTGTCATATTTTCTGCCCCAGACCTTCCTGCTCAGGTCTTGGGAAGAAAAAGTTGCTGAAGTCCTTGGCATAGAAGTGATAGCCTTCCTGGGGGATCAACACCCACACCGGCTAATTGAGCAGCAGCATCCCGCCAAGACACTACTACATCCGTATTGAAAGGCCCCACAGGGGGCCATACTCTTGTGGGACACTTTGCAGGTGTGTTAAAGCACTCCAACCTCACGATTCTAATAACCAGATGCGAGGGGAAGCTCGGGCAGCAAAGAATTACAACACAGCATGAACCAGATAACGTCTGGAGCTGGCTGCCGGCTGTTTTATCCAAGACAGCAATTAGTAAAGATTGAACTGTGGCCTGCCTGGTCGCCTCTGAATGGGATGGTCTATATTCTGTTCCTGGAATATGGGGGGTCGGCACGCAAAAATCGAAGACCTCATTGTAGTAGACTTTCTGAATACATTCGATATAATAATGGTACCAGAAACCTGGGCCCAAGTTTGCATTCTACTCATAGGATTCATAGAACATAGCAAGCTGGCGCAGAAAAGCAGCTCCTTCGGCAGGGCAAGGGTGGCCTGTCAGTCTAGGTCAATTCCAATTTGTCTGCTTGCAAATGGTATAAATCGCTAAAATTGTTTGTTTGTGAATGCAAAACTGCCTATCGAAATGCAGACACGGCTTATAGAGCGAGGAGGCACACGCGCGGGGGAAATATGAATACAATTTTAAAATAAATAAATAAACATACCTGGGCCGCCGCTTGGAGAACCACGCTGCTTCTCACCTCTGCCTCCAGGCATAGGCTCCCAGCCTGCCCTGCGGCCAATCCTGACGCTGCTCAAAGCAGCGTCAGGATTGGCTGGGAGCCTGTTCAGGTTCTCTCCAGTCCAGCAACTTTGTTGTTTGGCTGGAGAGAGCCCTGTGTGCATGTGTGTTTGGCTGGCCGTCTCGGGCCGGCCAAACACACATGCGCTCTGAGGGGAGTGCACAGGGCACTCCCCTCTGCTCGTCACAGCCTGTAGACCACCCCTTTCACAAGGAAGGGATAATGAACATAGTTTATTATCCCTTCCGTGTGAAAGGATTTGCAGCGGTTGCTGCTGGCGGGGGGCGACACTCCTCCACCCTCATAGAGGAGTCACACCTGTCCAAATGTATAAAAGGCATTGGCAGTCCCATTTCAGGGAATTGCAATGTTTTGCGATTCCCTAAAATTGCGACTCCAAATAGGGAATCGCAATTTGAGATTCCCTAAATAGGAAATAGCAAATAGGGATTTCTCATTTGTGATTCCTTAAGCACATGTAACAAACATTTCCTAAATGCAAAATGGGCATTTAGGAAATGCTGTTACCATCAACCCCAAGTTGATGGTAACAATGTGCAATTTTAAAAAATGCATTAAAAATGAATTTTTGAAAGTGCCATGTGGCCGCTAAATGTGCACAATTTATTTTAGAGGTGCATCAAAGGGGGCCTTAGGCCCTAGGCACCGTTGGTTTTGCAATTATTAATTTGGAACTTCCTAAAAGGAAATCGCAAATTAGGAAATGCAAAACCATTTGCACCTATGGGCCTTCAGGTCATGGGATTGAATGGAGTCGACATCCCTAATAGAGATTCCCTTATAGCGATTGTGAGGAATCGATTTAAGGGAATTGCTATTTTGTTACATACCATTTTGCATTCCCTAAATAGCGATTTCTTAAAATTTGTCATTTAGGGAATGCAAATTAGGATTTTGAAACATCTGGCCATTAGAGCTTAATGTAGATGAACCCTGGCTCCTGGCCCTGTGTATTAATAGTTGGGCTAAGCCTTTATGGAAGCCCCTGGTAATCGTGAACGTGTATATCAATCTTAAGAGGAAATACGCAACTGCAGACAAGTTTGTCACACACATGCTTCAGCTGAAAAACATGTCCTGTCCATCATACTGGCTAGTCTCAGGGAACTTTACTCTTTGAGTAAGGCACACTTAGAGGTAATTGGGCCCCTCCCAGATCAGAGCATGCAGCACTATAAATGATAAGACAAGATTGGAGAACATTTAGATTTAGCATGTGAGTTAGCTGGCCTTATTGCTCTGAATGGCTACAAGCCAGGTGATATTCTGCCAACATAGATCAGGGCATCTGGCAAGTTGGTCTCATAAGTGGGTCTACATGTAGGTGAACCTTCCATTATACGATCAGTTGAGGGAATTTAGAATAACCCACTGTCAAGAGAGTGATCATCATCTGCAGGTGATCCTGGGTGGGGCTGCCTTGTGCAAACACAAGGCCATAACAGCCCTGTCAAGAGATGTTGGGACTGACAATTTAAAATGTCTAAATTGGAGCTCCAGTTTGGTTAAGAACCAGGCAGGAGAAGTGGTGGTCACTCTTGAGTCTATGGCTCCAGCGGATTCCAACCAGATATCAGCCTGGGAAACCTTCACAGAAATCTTGACGAACAGATATCCTGTCAGAGGTGCGAACAAGGGAGCTCTGCTTGGGTGCCATGAGATCATAGTCCTGGCAAGGCTGGTCTGCCTGAGAAGAGCCAAAGTAAGCAGCATGCTCAGCTAATTACGGTGATCCCCCAAGGGCGGAGATTTATTAGGGCCTCTGCTGAAAGAGAGGAAACTACTGGAAAAGGAGATATGGGCCTTTAAAAGATCAAGAAGCTCTGTGAGCCCAACTGCTGTATGCATAAAATTCTAATTACTCAAATAAATTCTATAATCTGATTAATGACATCAAGAAAGGCCCAAGGGAAGCTCACAATGCAAACATAAGTGAGGATGCATAGATCGAGCACCTGAAGTCTCACTTTAAGGGAAGCATCCATGACGCACTCGGCCTGGAGTGGCACAAAGGGGAAAAACAGACTATACTCGGACAACTTGGGTCAAGATTAAGACAAGGGATGGCACCCACTTTTCAACAGAAGTGAGAACCTCGCCTTTACTAAAACAAGGGTGAGTTTTAATTCCCCTTTTTTTAAATAATATATTGTGGACCTATCCTTGGCCTTAGATGGACAGGTATCTCATGTCCCGACCCTTGGTGGTCATCCAGTGTCAAACATCCTGTATGCAGATGAACTGTTACTGGTTAATAACACTAAAATAGGCCTGCAAAGATTACTGGATTGTTTAGGATCATATCTACAGGATAATGGGCTGAAGATAAACTGTAAAAAGACAAAAGTCATCTTGTTTAATTGCTGCATTCTAAGTCAACACAAATGGCATCCTAGCAGAGCAACGATTGCAAAGATTCCTGCATACATATACTTAGGTGTAGAGATAGAGTCAAGGGCTTTGTTCGCCTCCCAAAAGAGGGGCGATTAAAGAAAAATCCCAAGCCCTCGTCTGTGCCTTCGCAATGTTGGTTATATTACTTTGGGGGCACCATCTCACAATTGATATCAGCACTTTCATATAGAGGGGAAATGATGATGGTGGCAGATGTGCAGTTTCTTGGATAAAATCATGACATGGGCCTATAAACAAGCATTCTGGTTACCAAGATCTGACTCGCCAACCCAAGTTAGGCTGGAGTTTTCTCTGACAAAGCAGTCCCTAGCCATGCATCTGGCATTTGTGAAGTGCTGCCACAAATTGAGATCAACGTCTGAGGGGTCACTGGCCAGCCTAGCTTTGTCCGAACTTAACCTTCAAAGAGGGAACAGAGAATACAAAAGTACCTTGAAGGAAGTATAGAAAAGCGTAGACTGGGTGGCCTAATGAGTTTATATCAGTCCAGCCAAGTAGTTAGAAGGGCAGTAAACAAATCCATAAAGTAAAAATGCTGGCTGGAAAACAATGGAGAAGAGGCCAAATGGTCACACGTATGGCTGATGTTGAAATCGTATGATGATCAAAAACAGCTCCCCCTTTTGGAGGCCTCCTACTCCCTTAAGAATCAAGTAGAAACTACTATCACTGAGACTAGGCGATCTTCAGACTTTGGACTTCATCCCATAATGGAAGAAAGAAGGTCAAAGAGGGGATAGGAAATGTTACTTATGTCACCAGACAGACAAATCACTACAGCATGTCATTTTCATTTATCCCGCACTGGGCCACCAACGGAGAAACATATTGAAAAATGAATTTAACGCACAAGAGATTCAGTCTTGCAAGTCAGCAGTAATGAGTCATTAGACCCAAAGGAACACAATGCTTAATATCCGACTGGTACAATTTTTAGATACCCTTAAATTCCTTTTTAAACGAATGCCAGACTTAGAAGGGGGACAAGGGTGACAGTTAATAGAGGCCTCAGCAAGAAATCGTGTAACTTGCTCATGTCATGGAGGGCTGCTAGGGTTAATCTTTGTTTGTTTGCTTCCTCTACCACCTTGTTAGATATCTGCCCCAGCTCATCGGATTATGTCCCCACGGCCACACATCAGCTTTGTTGCACTTTGCGCATAATTTTGCAGATAGCCTAGGGCCTTATATTAGTGCACTGCCACAATGGGATGCATTGCAGCATCAGGGCACATCGCCATTGCGTCTCATATTGACTCATGATTAAACATGACAAAAGACCTGCACTTTTGCATTTTATTTGTCATTTTGCACGCAACTGTATTATGAAACGATTATTCGCAAAATGCCTTTGTTTTTACTAATTCATCCTGTGATCTTAATTGTATATTTTAATCATGTTTCTGATTTTTAGAAGACACTGAATTTTAGACATTGTGTTCAAGATTTAACATTTTTGCAACAACCTCCTGATGAGGAGTCTTGCTTTTATGTTTGTTCCTTTCCGAGAGCCGCTGTGCGGTCTCGCAGTTCTCTGCATCCAGGATAAATGTTTGTTTCCCTCCAACCTTGTCCTATATATGAGTTTTATCAAGGTTTTGTATTGACTTATGAGACTCCTGTCATGGTAATTTTGTACTGAAGTTATTATGTGTGCATTTGCTGACTTTAATTTCAGTTTTCTGAGTGCTTTTAGGGTTGCTTCGTCAGCCAACTGACGCTAATTTGAATTTTGAACTTTTGGTGCGTGAAAGTACTATGCGTGAACCCATTTTCTGTAGTTATTACCACCTGTGATCGATAATCTGTTACTGATGGGTATGTAGCAGCCTCGGGAAAAGTGGTGCATAATGAACGAGTTACTTACCTTCGGTAACGACTTTTCTGGTGGATACATTAGCTACCTGTGGATTCCTCACCTAATGAATACTCCCATTGCGCCAGCATTCAACGGAAATCTTCTTCCTAGCTTCTGCACGTCGACGAGGACGTCACAATTGCCCACGCGACGCCGTCTGACGTCATACAGACAATAAGAGGTCCTCGCTGACGTGCCGACGTCAGTACCAACATTTGTTTACATGCCTGAGAATAATAGGCCATTGAGATGAAAGAACAAATAGTAATATTTAATGACATTTCAAATAAACACATTATACTAAGAACTCAGACATTCTTCTTTTCTTCTTTTTTTTTTTAAAAACAAATAAATAAATATATGAACAATATATATATATAAATATGAACATATATAGAGAATACATACAAGTCCTCAAAACCAAGAGGAGCACACTCAAGAATTACTTGGTTAGACCAGACAGGCAACGGGGAGGCGGGTGGGACCGTGAGGAATCCACAGGTAGCTAATGTATCCACCAGAAAAGTCTTTACCGAGGTAAGTAACTCGTTCTTCTGATGGATACGACTACCTGTGGATTCCTCACCTAATGAATAGAGTCCCAAAGCAGTACCGCACTCGGTGGAGGATGCCTGAATGGTCAAACCAAGAAATCCTGCAGCACCGACCGTGCAAAATGGCCATCCCTTCTGACCTCAGAGTCCAAGCAGTAATGTTTCGCAAAAGTGTGAAGGGATGACCAAGTTGCGGCCTTGCAGATGTGAACCACAGGAACACCCCTAGCCAAGGCCGAAGAGGCCGACTTAGCTCTGGTGGAATGAGCTCTTATACCATCATGGGGTTCTTTCTTTGCTAAAGAATAACACATTTTAATGCAAAGAACAACCCGCCTGGAGAGTGTTCTCTTGTGGACTGCCTTTCCTCTCCTCTTTCCCACGTACCCGATGAAGAGCTGATCCTCCAGCCTGAAATCCTTCGTTCTGTCTATGTAAAAGCTTAGCGCCCTCCTTGGATCTAAGCGGTGAAGTCTCTCTTCTTCCTTTGAAGGATGAGGCGGAGGATAAAATGTGGAAAGAGTAATCGCCTGGGCCAAATGAAAGGGTGAAACAACCTTCAGTAGATAAGCAGCCTTGGTCCTCAACACCACCCCATCCCCATAAAAAGATGTATAAGGGGGTTTTACAGATAGAGCTTGCAACTCACTCACTCTCCTTGCAGAAGTAATTGCAACCAGAAAAATCGTCTTTAGGACCAATAATCTCATGGGGCAAGAGTGCATAGGCTCAAAAGGGGACCCCATAAGGAAAGTTAAAACCAAGTTCAAATCTCATTGAGGCATAACAAAAGGAGTTGGAGGGAATCTATTCATAAGACCCTTCAAGAATCTAAGTACTATTGGGGATTTGAACAAAGAAGGCTGGTCTGGAAGACAAAGAAAGGCTGAAAGGGCAGACAAGTATCCCTTAACCGTAGCTACCGCACAACCCCTCTGTGCTAGAGACAATGCAAAAGATAAAACATCTGACAAGTGAGCACATAAGGGATCAATCTGGCTCTCTCCACACCAAACCACAAATTTAGACCACCTATTAGCGTAGATAGATTTAGTGGAGTGTCGCCTGGCCGCTAAGATAACATCCACTACATCAGGCGGGAGAGAGAAAGAACTCAGGTTGCCCCATTCAATCTCCAGGCATGAAGGTGCAGGCTCTGGAGGTGGGGGTGTAAAACCTGCCCCTGCGACTGCGAGAGGAGGTCCTCCCTGAGAGGGAGACGGAGCGGAGGGCACAGTGAGAGTTGGAGAAGGTCCGTGTACCATACCCTTCGTGGCCAATCCGGAGCTATTAAGATGACCTGGGCCCGGTCTTGGGGTATTTTCCTCAATACTCGAGGAATCAAGGGTATGGGGGAAACGCATAAAGCAACTGGTCGCACCAGGTCATCTGAAACGCGTCCCCCAACGCTCCTTGTACCGGATACTGGAGGCTGCAGAATAACGGGCAGTGCGAGTTCTCCCGGGTGGCAAACAGATCTATCCGAGGAAACCCCCACATCTGGAAGATTAGACGGACTTGATCTGGATGGATCGGCCGAGAAATGGCGACTGAGACTGTCCGCACGTACGTTCAAGACTCCGGCCAGATGATTTTCTACCAAGCAAATCTGATGGTCCTTTGCCCAGGACCATAGCCGAAGAGCTTCTCTGCAGAGAAGGTACGACCCTACCCCTCCCTGTTTGTTTATATTCCACATCGCGGTAGTATTGTCCGTCAGGACCTGAACCGACTGACCGCGAAGGGATGGGAGGAAGGCCTTGAGAGCCAGACGTACAGCCCGTAACTCCAACAGATTGATATGAAACATCCGTTCTACTGGAGACCAAAGACCTTTGATTTCCAGGTCCCCCAGATGAGCCCCCCACCCTAGAGTGGAAGCATCTGTTATTACTGTGGCCACCGGTGGATCTTGCGAGAACGGCCTTCCTCGAGAAAGATTGCCGTCCGCAATCCACCATTTCAAATCTGTGGCAGCATCTCTGGAGATTCTCACCGAACCTTGGAGATCTCCTTTGTGTTGAGACCACTGCCTTCGGAGGCACCACTGAAGAGCCCTCATGTGCCAGCGAGCATGCGTGACCAACAGTATGCAAGAAGCAAACAGGCCGAGCAGACGTAGGACCTTGAAGACCGGAATAACTGCTCCAATTCGAAACATTGGAACCAACGCCTGAATGTCCTGAATCCGCTAAGGCAGAGGAAAGGCTCGATTCAATGTTGTATCCAGTACTGCCCCTATGAACAGGAGGCGCTGAGAGGGCTCTAGGTGAAATTTGGGCACGTTCACCGAAAAACCCAGGTCGAACAACAACTGAGTCGTCGACTGAAGGTGACGCAACACGAGCTCCGGAGACTTGGCTTTGATCAACCAGTCGTCCAGATAAGGAAATACTGCAATCCCCTTCCTTCTGAGCTCCGCTGCAACCACCGACATCACCTTCGTGAAGACTCGAGGTGCTGAAGGAAGACCAAACGGGAGGACCGCAAACTGATAGTGCTGCGACCCCACCACAAACCGGAGACACTTCCTGTGCGACTTGAGTATCGGGATATGAAAGTAAGCATCCTGCAAGTCGACAGACACCATCCAATCTCCATTGTTCAGCGCCAAAAGCACCTGAGCTAGGGTCAGCATCTTGAACTTTTCCTGTTTGAGGAACCAATTCAAGATCCTTAGGTCCAGGATTGGCCTCAACCAACCATCCTTCTTGGGAATCAGGAAGTATCTCGAGTAACAACCTTGACCCTTTTCCTGCTATGGAACCAACTCCACTGCGCCCTTTGAAAGGAGGACTTGAACCTCCTGTTCTAACAACAGGAGGTGTTCTTCTGAACAATAAGATGGGCGGGATGGGGGGCGTAAACTCCCGAAAGGGTAGGGTATAGCCTTTTCTCACAATGCTCGTAACCCAGAAGTCCGATGTTATGACCTCCCACTTGTGGAGAAAATTCAGTAACCTCCCCCCTACAGGAGTGGAGTGAGAGGAAATTGGTGGAAGCCTAAGGCTGCTTCCCATGCTGCACCCCTCCAGAGGATGAGGAAGAGGCAGAGTGCTGCTGAGTGGCTCCCCTGGTACGGACCCTACCCCTCCCTCTGAAAGATCTATAGGAGAGAGCAGAGGTGGGTTGCTGGAATTTCCCTCGAAAGGAGGAGGTGGAGGAGCCACGACCAAATCCTCGAAACCTCCTAAAAAATCTGGAGGAAGTAGAAGAAGTGGCTTGCAGGCCCAGCGACTTGGCAGTGGCCCTACTCTCTTTGAACCTTTCTAAGGCTGAATCTGCCTTGGCACCAAAAAGCTTGTCACCATCAAAAGGAAGGTCCAATAGGGTCGACTGCACATCCGAGGAAAATCCAGAGCTACGAAGCCAAGCCTGCCTCCTCGTAGCCACAGTATTGCCCGTTGCTCTAGCAACTGAGTCAGATGTATCCAACCCAGATTGAATAACCTGGGTTGCAGCTGCCTGAGCGTCAGAGACCAGGCTCAATAATTCCTGAGGAACCTCCGTGTGCGTCGATTTTATCCCGTCCGTCAGGGCATAAATGTATCTCCCTAAGATGCATGTAGCATTGGTGGACTTCAACACCATGCTACATGACGAGAACACCTTCTTGGATGACATGTCCATCTTCTTAGAGTCTCTATCTGAAGGTACAGCTGGAAAGGACCCAGGAGCAGATCGAGCTGAGCACGACGCCTGGACCACCAGGCTTTCAGGTGTTGGGTGCCTGGAAAGGAAACCTGGGTCAGCCGGTGCAACCCGATACCTCCGAGCCACAGATCTATTGACGGCTGAAGAAGACACCGGCTTCTTCCAGACTTCCATAATGGGGTCCAGTAGTGCTTCATTGAAAGGCAAAAGTGGCTCTGCAGATGTAGAGGCAGGGTGCAACACTTCTGTCAAAATGTTCTGCTTGGCCTCAGTCACTGGCAAAGGGAGGTCCAGAAAGTGAGCTGCCTTTCTGATGACAGAATGAAAAGTGGCTGCCTCATCTGTGTACTCCCCAGGTGATGACAAGTCCCATTCAGGGGAGGTATCTAGACCACTAGCAGTGTCAAGTCCATGGAGACCCTCATGAGAGTCCTCGATCTCCCCTTCCTCCAAGGCTTGCCTCCGGTATTCCTGTTCTTCAAGGAGGCGAAGAGCAAGTCTCCTCGAATGCAGCCTCTCCTCTATCCTCGGCGTCGACATGGTGCCACGGACATTGAAGAATGACGCCGATCCTCGGATCTGTCAGACGCCGGGTCTACCGGCACCAAGGTTCTCTTCGGCGCCGGACGCGGAGCCGGACGGTGTGAAGACTGCCCCGGAGTCGGAGGAGGTCTAGTCGGCGTCGATGGATGAGACATCGAAGCCACAGGAGCCAAAGCCGTAGGAGCCGAAGCCTCAGGAGCCGAAGCCACCGGAGCCGATGCCGGCGCCGAGCCCACGTTTCCCAGGGGAAGAAAGGGCATGAATGGTGCCGTTCGAAGTGGAGCCGGAGCACCCATGTTGAAGGCCAAAGGGCCTGAAGGACCAGCCGGTCCACCACCTGGAGCCATCTGTTGGAAGATGGAAAACATCGCATTCAGGAATGCGGTACTATCAGCTCCAGGGGCCGGGAAAGCCGGGTACTGAGGTGCCTGGTTCGAAGGCAACACCGACGCCGGTCTCAACGTCTGCAAAGACGGAGAAAACATCTGAGGTTGCGGAACCTCAAACACTGAAGGAGGATGGCCCGATGACATGGGCGAAGTCGGTGAAGCCGGAGATGGTAACGGCGTCGTCGGCTGGGAAGTGACAGTGGGACTGACTTCCCAAGTCTTCCGACGTCGAGTTGAAGGTGACCTCGATCGAGACCTCTCCCTACTCGACCGGCGCCGTGATTCTCAACGACGCCGATGAGACTTCAGTGACGATGACTTTCGGTGATGTCTCTTCTCCTTCTTTTTCGATTTTGCAAGAAAAAGTTTGGCCTCATGCTCTTTCAGGGCCTTAGGATTCATATGTGGACAAGAATCGCACTTATCAACATCGTGGTCGGAACTAAGACACCACAAACAGTCAGAATGTGGGTCCGTTACCGACATTTTGCCACCACGCACGGCAGGGCTTGAATCCTGACTTTCTTTGCGACATTGTAATGTCCCAAAGTAAAAATAGCCAAAAACACACTGTAACTGTCGATACAGCAACAGTAGCTCCCTCGAAGATAACCGTTTCGAATGGCACGGAAAAAAAGGGAACTGACGTTGTCACGTCGGCGAGGACCTCTTATTGCCTGTATGACGTCAGACGGTGTTGCTTGGGCAATTGTGACGTCCTCGTCGACGTGCAGAAGCTAGGAAGAAGATTTCCATCGAATGGTGGCGCAATGGGAGTATTCATTAGGTGAGTAATCCACAGGTAGTTGTATCCATCAGAATCACGGCCTCTTGAGTACAACAGCAGTTGAAATAATACGCTCCCAACAGTTCAATGTTCTAATTATGCCTGGTTATGCTGGTGTGGTGATAACAAGGACAAGTAAATGGTTAATTTCCCTTCTAACATTCTTTCAATATACAGGAAAAAAAAAAACGGCTGTGTTCCTTTTGCTAAATATTTATATACTAAAACATTAACACCAAAAGTAAGCAGAAGAAATAAGTTTCAAGCCTCTGCGCAAAATATGGAGTCCAAATAAATAACAAATGCTGCCTCAAATGAAAAGCTGTCAAGCATTTACAGTAAGCTGATGACATGAAGTGGCCTTTAATTCAGCACCAAGGAGACATTGATAATGCATGCTCTAACCACAGCGACCTAATTACAACTGCTAATTAGAATGACAGTGTGAATTAATGACTGAGTAGAGGGCACTGCAAAGTAGACTCACCTACAATCTATATTAACAAGCTTTCACATATGTCTCCTCCTTTTGTCGCTCGTATTGACCGATTCTGATCGTCCTGTGGCAGCTCTCGACACGTCTAGTGCTTTATTGAGGGCAGGATGGATAACAGGTTTATCTGCTTCAAGATGGCTGCGGGCGTACAGTTAGTGAACAGCAGCATCCAGATGTCAGTCTGCCATCTGTCTCTCTCGAGGTAAGCGTGCGTCCATTCAGTACATCGTGCTATTGGGATGCCACCAGGAACTGACAACACTGATAACCGAGAAGTATGGCGTCTGATGGGATTTGAGCAGTTCGAGGCTATTTCCATTAAACCACAAATGTTGTTGGCCAGACACGGTGCTTTCTGCCTAATCTTGACGGTTAGCTGTTGCTACAGTACTCTGGATCAGCTAATTAAAAAGTGCATAAATATGTTTTTTCACGAATGAGCATGTTCAATAGCACAACTATGCATATGTGGGGCTTTCTGTCTCCAAAACATTTCTAACTTTTTAGAGATTTACAAATGACCCCAGTACTCCCCACCAAAATATTTATTCATGACAATTTTCCATCAAGTGGAAATTCTGAAAGGAAAAATAGGACATAAATATGATTTTGCCATCTTTTTTCTTTTTTAACCACAAAGAACGTTTTCTGCTGCACTATTCTTAAACATGAGGGAGATGTATATTGTCACTTACTCATGGAAATGGTGTTTAACCTGCATTTTATTAGAAGCAAATGTGTCTATATTTCTCAGATGGGAGGCAACCTTCGAAAGAAACATGAACATTCACAAACCTGTTAACAGGGTGTCCAGCCTAGAAATACCCTCACCTCTAAACTCGGAAATGGCCATTTTCAATTTCTGAATTTCGTGTGTAATATTCCTTCAATTATATATTTAAAAATCAGGTTTGCGTGTTTACATAAAGAGATTACTATTTTTGCACACTGTAATTAAACATGATTTGCTTGTGAGGTAAAATGTTTGGCATCAATTTTGATCTCAACTAGGTCATTAAGCACACGTACCATGTTTATAGTAGTTACTAATCCTCACTCTTGCATGTGTAGAGACTGCATTTAACATGGGAAGGGCATGTTTTTCGCCATACCTGTTGATGATTGTCTCTTTTAGCTTCATATTTCTGGTCAATGGTGTGTTGGAGCACGTTGTAACTGTAATCATCTCTCTTTGTATTTTTGTGTAAGTGTTCCACAATGGGGGCTTGAGGGGAGCGAGGGCCTGCCCGGTCTCCTCTCGGGGTAATCGGGAATCAGTGGTAGAATCCACCACAGGGTTGGCAGGGATAGGTTAAGTCAGCGGAAGAGCGGGTGTAAGTGGGGTTTATAGATAAGAGGCAAGGTGTGGGCGGCCTCTTTGGCCGTTTTGTCACACCCATTTTAGGCGTCTTGTTTGAATTTGGGAGGTAGGCCTTAGAACTGTTGGTTAGTGTGTAGGTAGTCAGTTTTATAGTGTAGTTGCAGCATTATGGACAAGGTTAATAAGGTGGTGCAGGCATTGAGAGTATTGCAAGATGAAGGGAGGGAGGATTTATTACGGGATGGGGTGTTGCAGCAGGCATGGGTGGGTCTGCGTAGTCCAAAGAGAGTGTATTCGGAGGGAGTGGCGGCAGCAGTAATGGCCTGTGCGTCACTGACACCCCGCCAAAAAAATGTAGGCAAAAATGCGTTTCTGGACGAAAAGTCAAGTCATCTCCAGAGCCTGCGAGCGTTTCTGGCGTGGAAGGGTCAGTTGGCTTACTGGCTCATGTTGTGCAGGTTCAAAGAGGTGGGGCGCGGTTTTCGTGGCGTTCATGGGCTCCCTTCCGTTAGCGCGTGGTGTCCCGAGGCAGGGGAGCTGTTTTGGAGGGTGCGGTGATGGAGGAGGGCCGTTTGGGGGAGTGGGCCGGTGATGCGCATGAGCATTCTGTTACGCGCATGTCAAGGAGAAACAGAAAGCAAGCTCTACTCCCCTCGGAAACAAAGGGCAAGTGAGGGGAGAGAGCATTAGAGGAAAGACAGTTAGGAGTAGAGAAAAAGATGGCGCCACCCACTGCAGGAGACAGTGATAACTATTTCGGATGACAAGGGGGAAGTGCAGAAAGAACAAGGAAGTGTTGAGGTGGGCACTGGTTTGCTTGATATGCCTTTAGTCATGCAAGATGGTAGGTTGATACAGCTTGTTCCCAGATTGGTGAGTCCCATGCTGCATAAAGTGCAGGAATGGGAGGTTCAGAATCAAGCTATAATCAAGGCAGGGCAACATGTTGATTTTATAGACAACAGTGGAGTAGGTACGAGGGGTACGATATGTGGTGAGATGGTTGGTAATGGGAAGGCAGGCATGGCACAAGTTAGGTTAGATTTTTGGCAGCCAAGGCAAGGGGCTTCACAGTCTGGGTGTGATGGCACTCATGCCTTGGGCGGGCTTGAGGAGCAGTTATCATCAAGGCAGCTGGGGCAGATAGCATGTAATCAAAGGATGCTGGTGAGGGTTGGGGCACCCTCAGGACACCGGCCAAAAGAGAGGGCGAGACCCGGAGCGACTCACCTGACATCGGGGGATGCATTTGGTCTTGGTATCCAAGAGGTTCATTCAGTTGTACAAGGTGAGCAGTCTGCCAGCTGGGACGCGGGCTTTGTTGAGCAGGAGCACAAGCTTGAGGAGGAAGTTTTACACTATGATGATGGGGACGAGGCAGAGAATGGAGAAATTGTACAACAGAAGTGTTGGAAATGTGGTCTTTAGTTTGGCAGTCAAGTTACCCCCTGTCCAGCAAGGACCCTCACTCTAGTCAGGGTAAAGGAGAATCACCCTCAGCTAACCCCTGCTCACCACCTTGGTAGCTTGGCACGAGCAGGCAGGCTTAAATTCAGGGTGCTAGATGTAAAGTATTTGTACCAACACACTCAGTAATCCAATGAAAACACTACAAAATGACACACACAGGTTTAGAAAAATAGAAAATATTTATTTAAACAAAACAAGACCAAAAGGACAAAAATCCAACATACACCAGTCAAGTTATAAATTAAAAATCAAAAAGAGTCTTAAATCCTTTGGTAAACAGATAAAACACTGTTAGTGTTGAAAAGTACATGGGTCGCGTTAAAATAACACATAAAGGAAAGTGTGAGTCGAAAAAGGGAAGGATCGGCGTGCGTGGTTTCTCCTGCCCACGGGGGAGCGATGCAACAATCCGGGCAGCACTCGGATCCGGGCAGTTGTTGCGTCATTTTTCCATGGCCAGCAGGGTTTGAATCGAAAATACTGCTGCACGGTGATAGCAAAACCACACTGGGTGGCTTGCGAAGTTACCAGCATCCATCAGCGATGCAGCAACTTGTTTCTCCAGCGCCATGCATCGATCTCCCAGCTGTGCTGCAAGCACTGTGTCGATTTCAGCTGCGGAGCCGGCGGCGTGTCGTTTCTTCAGCCGCTCTCAGAGGTTGCTTTGGAAATTTCCCAGCACGGCGGTCTGTGCGTTGATTTTCAGGCTTAGTCTGCCAGCTTCACCTGTCAAGGCCCAAGGAACTGGATAGGGCACCACTTGGCAGGGCAAGAGTCTCAACAGAGAGTCCAGGTGCTGGCAGGGGAAGTCTTTGATGGCCCTGAGACTTCAACAACAGGAGGCAAGCTCAGGACAAGGACAAGCCCTTGGAGATTTCTTCACAAGCAGGAATGCACAACAAAGTCCAGTCTTTTTCCCCTTTTCACCAGGAAGAAGCGGCAACTGCAGGATAGCTCCACAAAGCACAGTCACAGGTAGGGCAGCTCTTCTTCCTTAGCTCTTCTCCAGGCAGAGGTTCTTCTTGATTTCCGGAAGTGATCTGAAGTATATGGTTTTTGTGCCCTTCTTATACCCATTTTGCCCTTTGAAGTAGGCTTACTTCAAATAAGTCTTCCTTGTTTGTGAAATCCTGCCTTCCCCAGGCCAGGCCCCAGACACACACCAGGGGGTTGGAGACTGCATTGTGTGAGGGCAGGCACAGCACTTTCAAGTGTGAGTGACCACTCCCCCCCCCAGCACCAATGGCTCATCAGGATATGCAGGCTACACCCCAGCTCCCTTTGTGTCACTGTCTAGAGAGAGGTGCAAACAGCCCAACTGTCAAACTTACCCAGACAGGGAATCCACAAACAGGCAGAGTCACAGAATGGTTTAAGCAAGAAAAATGCTCATTTTCTAAAAGTGGCATTTTCAAGCACACAATCTTAAAATCAACTTTACTAAAAGATGTATTTTCAAATTTTGAGCCCAGAGACCCCAAACTCCACATGTCTATCCACTTCCAAATGGAATCTATGCTTTAACCATGTTTAAAGGCAGCCCACATGTTAACCTATGAGAGGGATAGGCCTTGCAACAGTGAAAAACAAATTTGGCAGTATTTCACTACTAGGACATATAAAACACATTAGTATATGTCCAACCTTAAACATACACTGCACCCTGCCCATGGAGCTACCTAGGGCCTACGCTAGGGGTGTCTTACATGTTAGAAAAGGGAAAGTTTAGACTTGGCACACAGGCAATGCAGTGGCAGGTCTGAGCTATGTTTACAGAGCTACTAAGGTGGGTGCACAACCAGTGCTGCAGACCCAATAGGGCAGCTCTAGTGCACTGCACTAGGGACTTACCAGTAAATCAAATACGCCAATTATGGATGGACCAATTACATACACATTTTGTATAGGAGCACTTGCACTTTAGCACTGGATAGCAGTGGTAAGGTGCCCTGAGTAACAAAAACAGCAAAAACAGAGTCCAGCACACATCAACAACTTGAGAAACAGAGGCAAAAAGTTAAGGGAGACCACACCAAGAATACCAAGTGTAACAGAGGGCAGTGCAGAAAGGCATCAAGGACCAGAGGGACGCTATTTGAGGAAAGAGGCTTGGTATTTTACAGGAAACGACAAAGAAGGTGGTCCGAAGCGATCGTTGGGTTGGAGGAGATCATCATACGTTCACTGCTGGAAACTGACCTAGTGGTGAGGAGTGTAGGACGCAGTTAGAAAGGGGTGAAGTGTCCAAAGTGGGGGGTGTTGAGGTTGGGAAAAAATGTCGGGTAAATATATGGGAATTTAAACGGTTGTATGTGATAAAAGTGAGAGTGTCATCGATGTTTCAACGCAGGTGGGTAGTGGTTCAGAGATGGTTTCAGGTAAGTCGGATTTGAGTCAAGTAGAGAACAATCAGTTCTCTGACAACATCACTGTAAATGAGGGTTCTGGGGGAAGTGTAATAAACAAAAAACTCCCATACATGGGAGTGTTGATGCCTTTGGGGGCACAGCTCACTCAGAATTTGAAGGACAAGATATGGAAAGGTGGAACTGGACTTCAGTCTTTTTGATATATGCCAGCGTTTATTGTGAGCATTTTCCAGAAAGGTGTGTAGTATTATTCAAGTATATGGATATTGTAAAGAGGGCTCAAATGGATTATGGGGTTTTTGATGGTTCAGATATGACAAGGTGTTTAGGGCTAGAAAGGCCATTTATCCAGACAAGGAATGGGGGAGATTGTTAATGAGTTATGGATGCAGTGGCTTAGAACTGCGAGGAATGCCCCAACAACACACACAGCGCGTGGGTTGCCTTTACAATATAAGCCCTTTCAGGGGTGTCCCACCCAATACGGGGTGGGGTATGCGATGAGAGGACAGCTGCCTCAGAGTGGGGCATGCTGGTCATTCAAAAGCAGTGTGCGTTCAGGCAACAATGTAAATTTCGACACGACTGCTCCAGTTGTGGAGGCAGACAGCCTACTTTCCAATGCTTCAGTGGGTTACGTTAGGGATGGCAGGGTGCGCATGGTAGAGAAGGTGACAGGGAAAGGGGCCACATGCAGCAAGTGGCAGGAAAGGGGCCCTACTCCTATTAAATTGGAAATCCTCCGGTACTGGTTGCAATTTTATCCTCAAGTGTCTGAAGCCAAAGTTTTCTTTTGGAGCTTCACAGAAGGTTTTAGATTGTGTAATGAAGGACCAAGAGTACGAAGGTGGGCCAAAAATGTTAAGTCTGCAAGGGAGCATCCAGAGGTAGTGAGGGCTAAGTTGCTGAAGGAGCTAGAGTTGGAGAGACTTGTGGGCTCCTTTGATTATTGGACATTGCCAAATTTGACTATTTCTCCTCTGGACATTGTGCCTAAGAAACAACAAGGTGAGTTTTGGTTGATTCATCACTTGTTGTGGCCAGTGAGTGCTTCCATTAACGATTTCATTGCTCAAGAGGACTCCATGGTGCATTCTGCATCAGTTGATGAAGCAATCTCTCTGGTAAAAACATGAAGTATTGGGGCTGAAATGGCAACATCCAATATTCAGTCAGCTTTTAGACTTCTCCCAGTGCATCCAGAGGATTTGTCTTTGTTGGGCATTCAGTTTGATAATGCGATCTACGAGAACAGGATGTTGCCTATGGGTTGCTCTGTTTCCTGTTCGCTGTTTGAAATGTTCAGCACTTTTTTAAAGTGTTTTTTTCAGTTGAAGTTTGGTTATAAATATGTGACGCATTATTTGGATGATTTCTTTTCAGTTGGTAAAACTGATTCAGGTGAATGTACAATGGATTTGTCAGAATTTGAGAAGGCTATGCTTCACATGGGGGTTCCATTGACCCCAGAGAAAACTGAAGGGCCATCAACTTGTTTGAATTTTTTAGGCATTGAGTTTGATTACAATATAATGGAAGTGCTTTTACCTAAAGATAAAGTGCAGAAGTTAGTTTCAATGTTGGAGGAGGCAGTGCAAAGACCTAAGTTGGAGCTGAGACAGGTGCAAAGTTTTCTTGGTCATTTAAATTTAGCTTGGAAGGTGGGGAGAGTGGGCAGGGCTTTTTGTAGGAGGTTGGGTTTTTCACTGCGCGGTGCGGTCTTGCCTCATCATGTCCGGCTTCCAGCAAATGTTAAGGCAGATTTTAGGATGTGGATTGCTTTTTTACAAGATTTTAATGGAGTTACTATGTTGGTTGACGATGAGGATTGGGCTTGGCAAATCCAAATTTTTCCTGATGCTTCTGGAGCTCATGGTTTTGGTCTTTTCTGGGATGGGCAATGGGCTGCTGAGAGTTGGCCAGAGGTTTGGAGAGTAGCTATACATAGTATTGCTTTTCTGGATTTTTTTCCATTAGTTGTTCCATTGTCAATCTGGGGGCCCACGTTGGCTAATAGGAAAGTGGTTTTTAATGTTGATAATCAGACAGTGGTTAATTTAGTAAATTCTCAAAAAGTAAAAGATGAAAAAGTGTTGATGTTTTTACTGAATTGCTTGAAATTTAACATAATGTTCAAGGCTAAGTATGTCCCAGGAGTTAATAATGACATTGCTGATGTACTATCTCGTTTCCAGTAGCACAGATTCTGTGGTCTTGCACCGGGAGCAGATGCACAGAAGACAGCAGTTCCTGGAGAGTTATGGGTGATAGGAATGTTAGGATGTCGGAACTGGTTCAACAGTCTATAGCTCCGTCGACACAAAGGAGTTATGATAAGGCTTGGTCTGAATTTATCAAATCAGGTGCTATTAGGAGGTAGGCTGGGGTGGTTTCTTGTAGAGAAAGGCTGGAAGATGCTGTGCATTTCATTATGCAACAGATCAAGCAGGGGCTACCGGCGGTAACCATATCGGGTAAGTTGTCAGGTATTTCCTTTTACGGTAAGTATTTTTGGGGTTATGGTCCAATGGAAGGAGAATTCTGTAGGAGGATACTCAGTGGCTGGGATAGAAAAGTGGGTGCAAGAGGTGATCGGAGACGCCCAATAACATCACAGCTGTTGAAGGAATTAATTGTATTTTAAAAGATGTTTGTTTTTCATCATGGGAAGTTCTTTTGATGTCCCTTTGTATGTCATGGCTCTTTCATGGAGCGTTCAGAGTTTCAGAGTTGTTGGGCGTTAAAGGTAAGGAAGGCTTGTTTTGTTCGGATGTTCAGGTGAGAGAAGGAGTTATATATTTATGGTGACGGTCATCTAAGATGGATCAGTTGGGAAGGGGTCAAGAGGTGGTATTGAAAAGTAAGGGGTCTCCTGTGTGTCCGGTTTATTGTTGGTTTTCTTTTGCCAGGATTTTGCCGGCAGATTCCAGGTTTGTATTTGTTTATCAAGATTGTTCCAATTTGAAGTCCCATCAATTGCTTTTGGTTCTAAAAATGGCAGAAGATTGGGGCTGGCGTCACAATTTTATGGTACACATTCATTTAGGATTGGGGCTGCTACAAAAGCTAAACTACTTGGGAAGTCAGATAAGGCGGAAATAGATTTGGTTTGTTGAAGGTCTCAGTGTTTTCAATGCTATGTTAGATTTAACCAACAGGAGGCATGTTGAAATATTTATCTCTATGATTGAATGTTATGGGTAATTCTGGTGTTTTTTCAGCCCCCACTCTTTTTTCAAGCTGTGTGGCTGGCCCGAACAGAGCTTGTTCAGTTTCGATAGTGGGGCATTCCTTGGTGCGTTGGGCCGAGAAGCAGGCTTCTTCATGACATTTTGGGAGGCAATTGGGTCTGGATGGGGCCAAGATTAAGATCAGTTGGGGAGGTAAAAGCGGGAGGAGGTGGGGAGAGCTGATATATTTTCTTTTAAAAACATTATCTCAAGGTGTTTGTCCCCATTTATTGGTAGTTCATTTAAGCGAGAATGATTTAGTGACTTTATCAGGTTTTGGACTTTTGAAGGCCATGAAGATCGATTTATTGAGGATCAAACAAAAACAGGCAGGGACACACATTGTTTGGACCGGGTTGGTACCAAGGCGCGTTTGAAGAGGCGCAAATTAATTTAAAGGTAAAGAAAAACAACGTAAAAAAGTGAAGAGGGAGATGATTTTTTTTTGTCATTCACAGGGGTTTTCAGTTTTGCTGCATGAAGAGATTGTGTATACGGATGCTGATCTCTTTAGGCAGGATGGGGTGCATTTGTCTTTTTTGGGTAACAAACAATATTTATTGGCTCTTAGGATGAGGATTGCAGACCTTTTAGGTGAGAAATTATGTGATCGTTAATGGATACATAGCTGCTCTGGGTGGGGCAGGAAAACGCCTGACGGGTTTTTCTGTGTGGCGGGTTTTTCACAGACAGGCTTTGGGGGAAAGGTATGGATGCACAAAGATGAGAGGTCAGGACGTTTTGACAAGGAACAAAAGAGAGGAAAAGCAAGGGTAACTACAGAAGGTGGACAGCAGGAAAGATGGGTACTGGATTGGTCGGGTCAAGGTGGGGATGGGAAGGAGGTATTGATGAGGGGTAGGTTTTTAGAGGGTGCAGACGAGGTCTAGGAAGATATATGTATTAGTGAGGACTTTTAATTTTGTAAGGCTTGAATGCCAAGGTTAATGTTTTATACCAGACCTGTGCTATTAAAGCAGCCTTTTACCCCTTAAATGGTGAGTTGTGGTTTGTGCGTCGTTTCACCTGATGAGGGCTTGTGTGGTCTCCCTCCAGGTTAATTGGGCGTCAGTGGTAGAATCCACCACAGGGCTGGCAGGAATTGGTTAGGTCAGCGGAAGGGCGGGTGTAAGGAGGGTTTATATATAAGGGGCAAGGTGTGGGGACGGCCTCTTTGGCCGTTTTGTCACATCCCAGTTTAGGCGTCTTGTTTGAATTTGGACCCACCCCCCTTCCCACTTTTTTGGTTACGTTTCTAGGATTTTTGTTCTTTTAGGCTAATTATTAGTTAGCTAAAGTTTTATTAATTTATTTATTTGGTATTAGTCATTAACATATAGGCCCTCATTTCGACCCTGGCGGTTGGCGGAGAAGTGGCGGTCATTGGAATCATGACCATTGCGGTTACCGCCATGGTCATCCGCCACTTCTCCGAACCAACCGCCAGGGGGGAGACGACCGCTGGGCAGGAGACTTGGGTCTCCAGCCCGGCGGCCGTCACAAGAATGTCGGCGGTATCATGACCCGGCTGACCGCCATGGATTTCATGGGGTTGGTTGGGCACTGCCAAGAAATCCATGGCGGTAAGCACTATCAGTGCCAGGGAATCCCTTCCCTGGCACTGATAGGGGTCTCCCCTACCCCCCACCCCGAGTCCTTCCCCGACACCCCCCTGCAACCCCTTTACAATTTTTTTTACAACCCCCCAAAAGTGGCAGGACCCCCCTCCCCACTCTTACCCCCGACATCACTACACAGACACACACCCGACACGCATGCAGACACCACAAACACACATACCCGCACACACATGAACAAACATGCCAACAGACACACACACAGTCATACACGCACAACCACATTCAGACATACACGTACACATCCATACAGACATACAAACAGGCAGACGTGCACACATTTCCAAACACACTACACCTCCCACATGCATTCATGCACTCACACACCCCCTCTTGAAGTACTAGAGATTTTCATTCTCAGGGTAATATAACAAAGAACTTGGCAAAGAAGCTGAAATATGAAAAGACATCTTTATTAAACTCAAATGAGTGAGACTACGTCTCCCAGAAGCTGACCTATAGCAACTGAAAGAGGCAGTCTCCCGAAATGGTCTTAGCTCAGACCTTTTATATCATTTATTATGCCCTAGGCATGCAAGGGGGCTGTACCAGTCACATTCCTAAACAAATGAGAAAAGCTAGAGAGGCAACATGTGAGTAGCCTTTGGGGTTTTAACAGGATTACAGTTGACCATTCACATATTTCACTACAAACGACAAAAACAGAGCCATGATGATGTTCCCATACTTCAGCTAGGACAGCCTCCAATTATTTACCCACGAGGGTTCAGATATCAGCAGACCCCAATAAAACCGGGCACCTCCTCCTCGTAAAGCAAGCCATAAAGCAGGAAACAGGGACAGGTGTGTGTAAGATTAGGCATGGTTTGTGTGTGATGAAAGGTTTATGATGTGTTGTGCCTTGATACTAATCTCATTCGGCCACTGGGAAAGAAACTGGCCGAACAGGTTTGGCTTCAGGCAGTGGAGTCAGCTTGCCCAGGTGACAGAGGAGTCAGCAAAGATGTACGTGTCCTTCAGACTCGTTTTCAGCATTAGACATTGGCCTATGTGAGGGCAATCATAAAATGGCTGTCGTTTAAATGGAACAATATGCAGTATCATATACAAGGTCATTCCATTGATGAAACGCGATAAAAACACTCGTACATATCGTATTTGCCATTTGCGGCTCTCTGATACTAAAATCGGCATGATAGGGCCATGCCTCCAGTGTGGTTCCGAAATTTAAAGTACCACACTCTTCATACTCACACGCACACCCCCATGCATGCACACAACACACAACACCCCCCCACCCCCGCCCCTAACCGACGATCAACTTACCTGGTCGGTCGATCCTCCGGGAGGGGATGGGATCCATGGGGGCTGCTCCGCCACCAGCACCCTGTCAACAGAACACCGCCACGCCTAATCGCGTAATCTGATTTGGTGGGCGTGTTCTGTTGACGGGGAGGTGGAGGTTTATCAACCTCCACTTCCCTGCCACCACTGGTGGTCTTCAGCACGGCGGTCCCTCGGCAGTCTCGTGAAAAGACCGCTGAGGTTGAAATGACCCCCATAGTCTTTCTGAAGTCCATGGGTCTACAGTTTTCGTTAGGAGGCTGCATTTATAAGTGGATTATTAAAGCTTTAATAGGACAGGTTTTAGTGTTATTGCATAATGTTTGCTACTCTCATGCTGCTGGTAGGCAGGTCTGGTTTAGGCGGGTTATTCACAGACAGGCTTTGGGGGGAAGGGTATGGATGCACAAATATGAGAGGTCAGGGAGTTTCGACAAGGAACAAAAGAGAGGAAAAGCAAGGGTAATTACAGAAGGTGGACAGCAGGACGGATGGGTACTGGATTGGTCAGGTCAAGGTGGGGATGTGAAGAGTGTATTGATGATGGGTACGTTTTTAGAGGGTGGGGGCGGAGTCTAGGAAGATATATGTATTAGTGAGGACTTTTAGTTTTGTAAGGCTTGAATGCCAAGGTTAATATTTTAAACCGGACCTGTGCTATTAAAGCGTCCTTTTACCCCTTAAATGGTGAGTTGTGGTTTGTACGCCGTTTCGTCCGATTAACATCAAATAACCTCTTTGCACAAAAAAGATACTGTACTCTTCATAAAAGCTTCTAATCTAAATGTTAAAAGTTCCATTAACTTTTTCAGATGGTGTATTTCTGCTACACAGATTTCATATTGTCTTTCCAGTCCAAAGCAAAACAATAACCTACAAGAGATGAGTCTGGGATGATTTCCAGTGGACTACTGTCATTTTTGTGCATCTATCATACAGAGCGTTTGTAACAGTGTACCATGTTTTGAGACACTAAAGTGTGTTCAGATCTTTCAATCTGTGTCACTAGAGTAGAGGCATACTTTCCCACTCGTTTAACATTCCACTTCCATGCACTTACCCAATTCCTTGTGCTAATTTTCTGAGTGTGTGCTATGCGTGTGATGTGTGTAGCCTGTGTAGTATAAATAGAGAGTGTGAGGGTGCCAGAGGCCTCTGGAGTACATTGTGGGTGCCCCTGGCCTGTATTTGTAAATGATGAAGGTGATGGTTGTGTTCCCAGAGGCTGGAAGTCTATTGCTCAAGTTTCTGAAGCTATAAAGAGGAGAACCTGAAGTGAGGGGAATCGAGACAGGATTTCTTGAGATAATCGGTGATGTGAGGGGAGTGAAAACCTACTCAATCAATGACCACAATCCTTGTTAAGGTGAACCACAAAAATAAACTGACTAGCTTTACCTGTGTTCAAAACTCTGGTAGCTTGGCACAAAAGCAATGAGGCTTAATTTAGAGGCAATGTTATTTATACAGCACTTAATCAATGATAAAGTGAAAACTTCCACATTAATTTTAAAAGTAAAATGTATTAAATAAAACTATTTCAGAACAACAAAATCAGATTTGTAAAACTGGAGGTATGCAATTTCAAAGTTGTAGGTAAAACACGCACCAAAAAGCACCAAGATCCAAATGGGGTTATCTGGCTGCACCCAAGAGCATCAAAGTCACCATTTCAACCTAACCATGATGCAGTGTGTGCCAGGTACAGGATCGAGTTTGGATACTGGGCAATGTACCTGGTTGTACTTGGACTGAGATGTGAGGGCCTGCATGATGCTGCATTGAGTTCAATCAGTTCTGATGCTGCCACCAATCAGGAGCTGCAAGGTGCTGCATTGAGGTGCTTTGCACTGTGTTGGTTCCAATGAGGTGGCCGACCATGATCTGCGAGATGATGCAATGCAAAGCCCCATGATAAGCTGTGACGCTGTGCGTCGGTGCTAATAAAGCCACTGATCAGAAGCTGGGAGATGATGCAAAATGAGGCCCTGTGTCATGCTGCATCAGGGTGCGTTACACTGTGTTGGTTCTGAGGGAGCTCAGAGTTGGCCAAGAGGAGTACACTCTAATGCTTGTTAAGGGTGCAAGACCTAGGGGAACCTCTTTGGGATCAAGAGTCACTCCAGCAGGAGTCAGCAGCAGGGTACAGACAGCACCAGTTGAATCTGGGCAGCTGGGCAGTCACAAGGCACGTCCCTGGAGATTGTTATGTCCCCTATCCCGTCTATCTGTTTTTCGACTACTAATTGTAGCCATCCCTTGTTACTACTTTATTTTTTATGTAGTACCCTTTTATTTAACAATGACAGTGGGTTCCTAGTGGGAACCTTGCAGCCAGTCTTGTTCTCCCCTGTATTTATACTGGTTACACCTGTTCCCCTCCCTTCCTCACTTTGTCTTTGTGTCCGTCTCTTTCTGTGTCTCCCCTTAGTGTTTGACTATAAGGGGACACTCCCCCTCCTGGATACCAGAGGCTAGCAGCCTCTATGAAAGGGTAAGAGTTGTAATTCCCTGCAGTGGTAGGACTGTCCACTTGTATAGATAGATGTACCCACTTGGTCACTCTACGCATGAATATTGCCTATTATGAACATATGTGTTATGTGCATGAATGCATCCCCTTGACACGTGTGTAGTTGGTTGGTTTTTGCAGTGTCATGTGCCACTATTGTTCTAATTGTCTGTTTATCCCCCATAGGCCGCCTCAAGGCAATTCCTTGGGTAAGGTAGACCTTTTACTTCACACTCTTTGACGCTCACATAGAGTATATTTCCTCCAACGTGAGACGTAGGGATCCTAGGCCCTGACGAATGCCCCGAGACCTTCATTGGCTCACTTCTGAGGGCAGAAACATGTTGGCTATTAGTTAGGTGACCCTGTGAGTCCTTATCCTCACAGAGGTGTCCCAACCCCTGTTTTAACTACACCAGTCAGACACCACCATTAAATTTGTCACTCCTCACAGGTGTCTGCTTAGGTGTTTTTAATTTTTTCACTAGATTAGCTGGATCCCGATCTTTCCAGAAACAAGTTTATTTACGCACTCCCTCCTGTTCCTTTAACAGTGAGGTTGAGTCCGCCCAGGTGGCACTGTCCTACCTGGGTGGGTCTAGGTGGTCAAATGATGCAGCATGACACTATATAGTGTGTGAGACCACCTAGTCCGTAAAGGAACTCCCCCCGGTGTTTCTCCCCGTGCATGCACTCTGCAGTTACTTACTGACATTACCCTTCCGAATAGGAATACATACTACCCAGAGCCACGCTGGTACCCGCGACGCCCTCGTTAGAGAACCCTGTACTTTCTTGTGTATTTTGATTGTTATGTCCCTGCAGCTCATAAAAGGAGGCCAGTCAGCTAGTCCTTGGAGTCCCTCTGATGGTTCTGGTTTCAAGGAGGAGGTCCAAACTTCCTCCTTCAGCTTGGCAGCAGAGCATCAGGGCAGTCCTTCTTGCAGCTGGACAGAAGGACTGCACTTCCATCAGCAGGGTAGCAGAGCAGTCCTTCTTCTGAGTCTTCCACAGATCGTGAAGTGATCTGAAGAGTTGGTCTGAGAGTCTAATATTTATATCTGGTGTGACCTTTGAAGTGGATGAAAACTTATAAACTTATCCCCACATCTGGTATGGGAATTTTCTTCCTTCCCCTGCGCTCTCTCCGAGGGGCCTGGGGTGACAACAGGTCAGTGGGAAGTCCTTTGTGAGTGCTGAGGCAGCACCTTTGAAGTGCAAGTGTAGTAGGTGACAACTTCACATCTCCCATTAGGTCAGGAAGGCCCACCCTGCCAATACCCAGTCCCTTTTGTGATGCTGTCTGGGAGGCACCTGCCAGCTACGGTTAGTCATGTGACTTTGGATGCAGGCTGCATGTGCCAAATGGTTAGGACAAGAACATTGCCAGCTTTCTAAAAGTGTCATTTTCAGAACTTTGACTTAAAATCTGACTTTACAATGAAAGAGGGCTTTAAATTACAATTCATATAAGACCAAACCTGATGTTCCTAACTCCTCCCAATCAAAGGTTAGCACTTATTAAATGTAATAAGGCAACTCAATCTTATTCTATGGGGGAGGTAGGACTTGCCATAGTGAAAACAAATTTAAGAGCTTTCCATTACCAAGGCATGTAAAATATAAAAGTACATGTTCTACTTTTAAAATACACTGCACCCTGCCCTTATGGCCATTTAGGGCCTACTCTGGGGGTGACTTATATGTATTGTTAGAAATGGGTTCTCTAGTTGGCAGTGGTTTGCACCAAGTCCATTTAGGGTCCCTCATTTTAGTCAGGGTATGGAAGTCACACAGCTAAGATAACCCATTCTCGCCCCCTTGGTAGCTTGGCATGAGCAGTCAGGCTTATCTTAGAGGCAAAGAGTAAAGTATCTGTACACACACACACAGTAACACAGTGAAAACACCACAAAATTACTCCACACCAATTTAAGAATATAGTCAATATTTATCTGAGTAAAACAAGACCAAAACGACAAAAATTCAACATATATAAGTGAAGATATGAATTTTCCAATATTAAAGCTCAGTAAAGCGTTTAGAATCACCATAGCTCTGACTGGGCCTATTACGGCATCTTGACGGAGTTGTTCCCAACAGTCCGATGCCACTCGCGATGGAGTGCGGGCCAGTCACGTCAGTCGCACAGACCCCAGGTACAGTGCCTTAGAAAACGATGAGGAAACAAAGACCTTTGTACAGAGTCGGGGAGATGAGGCATTGCTGGATGCAGGACTTTGGAGGTGCTGCGGCAGCATCGGGCCTGGGTTGCAGCTCATGATCATTGCACTCAGCAGGGACCACAGCTCAGGTGCAGGCAGCAACATAGGGTCAGAAAGCAGCATAGGTGGTAAAGTGTCTCTGGGGTTGACGTGCTTGGTTTCTTCTTGGTTGTACTAATGCTCACATTTTAACAGGAGGCAAGCTCAGTTCATGTCCTTGGAGAACCTTGGAAAGAAAGATGTAGAAAGCAATGTCCAGTCCTTTCACTCCCAGGACAGAAGCAGCAGGGGGCAGGCCAGCACAACAAAGAATCAGACAGAGTGGCAGTCCCTCCTACAACATCCATCTCTTCTTCCTGGCAGAATGTCCTCAGTCCAGAAGTGTTCTAATTATGTGGAGTCAGAGGTCCAGTACTTATACCCATTTCTGTCTTTGAAGTAGGCACAATACATTACCTTTCCCTGCCCTAGCCCCAGGCACACTCCAGGGGCTTGGAGACTGCTTTGTGTGAGGATAGGCACAGACCTATTCTAGCTCAGGAAAACCCATCAGCCTGGTGATGGGCCATCAGGAGATGCATGGAACACCTTAGCTCCCTTTGTGTGACTAGAGTAAGTACACAAACAGCCCAGCTGTCATCCTGACCCAGACGTGTATTCAGCAGACAGGCAGAGGCACAGAATGGATAAGAAAGAAAATGCCCACTTTCTCAAAGTGGCATTTTCAAACTTACAATTCAAAAAACAACTTCATCAAAAGATGTATTTTTAAATTGTGAGTTTAGAGACGCCACACTACACATCTCTGTCTGCTCCCAATAGGAAATTACACGTAAAAGATATTTCAAGGCAATCCCATGTTACACTATAGGAGGGATAGGCCTTGCAATAGTGAAAAACAAATGTAGCATTGTTTCACTATCAGCACATGTAAAACACACCAATTTATATCATATCTTTTAAATACACTACCCCCTGTCCATGGGACAACCTTGGGCCTACTTTAGGGATGACTTACAAGTAGTAAAAGAGATGGTATGGGACTGACAAGTGGGTGGACTTGCCAGGTCGACATGGCAGTGTAAAACTGCACACACAGGCATTATAATGGCAGGCCTCAGACATGCTTGCAGGGCTACTCATGTGGGTAGCACAATCAGAGCTACAGGCCCACTAGAAGCATTTGATTTACGGGCCTTGGGCACACCTGGTGCACTATACTAGGGACTTACTTGTAAATCATATATGCCAAACCAGGATAAACCAATCGCCAACACATTTTAGACAGAGAGCCAATGCACTTTAGCATTGGTTAGCAGTGGTAAAGTGCCCACAGTCCTACAGGCAACCAAAAGAAGTCAGAAAAAATAGAAAAAAGGCAAAAAAGTATGGAGATAACCCTGCAAAAGGGTGCAAAATGTGTATTAAAAAAGAAGGTTGAGGCCTGGCAAAAGAGTTATTTAGCCAGTTTGAAATGGCAGATTAAAACTGTACATAAGCTTCAAAGGCAGACCTCAGACATGTTAAAAAGGCTACTTACGTGGGTGGTACAGTGAGTGCTGCATGTCCACTAGTAGCACTTAATTTACAGGTCCTGAGTACTTGAAGTACCAATTTACTAGGGACTTACACGTAAATTAAATGTGCCAATCGGGTGTAAGCTAATTGCACCATGTTTTGGGGAGGTAGCACAAGCACCTTTGCACTGGTTAGCAGTGGTAAAGTGCACAGAGTCCTAAAGCCAACAAACACGAACTCAGCAAAAATGGGGGGGATGAAGGCAAATAGTTTGGGTGTGACCCTGCAGAGAGTGCCATATCCAACAGTAGGGGTGAGGGGCAGGACTGCAATCTTTTTAGTGCAAGATGAGGAAACCTTCAGGTGAGGCTTGTCATTTATATGGGCGAGAGCAAAGCGCTCCATCCCATTCTGTAATCTCTCCTTGGGCTTCCAACCACGCCCATGTCACATCAGTCACTTACATTGGTTTGTGGGCTTGCCTTTTAAAAATTGCTTGCTTTCATTTGTGAAAGGCATGCATACGTCATGCCTTTTCAAGGTGTTAAGCCCACCTACACAGCACCGGTAAACTACAAAAAACGTCTTCAGCATGGTGTGTGGACTACTTTATCTGTTTATTTTCCACGCAGCGTGATCGCGCTGCATTTTTTATAGTGTGATAGTGCTGCATTTCTTTCTTTATAATGCTAATAGCTCTAACTCGAGCATATGCGAGACCCCTTGCATTGGAAATTCTTGTATATTTCTCTAGTTACAAATTTAGTGGGGCTGATAGCATCAAAGTAGAGGAAACACACATCTCTTTGAACCTCTGTTCTGATTGCCTCATGATGGCAACTACACTGCTGTAGGAAGCATAACTCTACAAAAGGCAGTGTCAGTAAAGCCTTGAAAGAACACTTAAAATTTGAACACCCCAAATGAGTTCTACAGATAGAGAGAGTGGATACACAAATCCTGTCTGACAGTTTTCCATAAAAGTGAGACCCAATGCCCCACTTGTTGTTCCAGTTTCAAGTCCTCCATAGCAAAGAAAAAAAGTACTGTGCTGTGTGCTCAGATGACTGCTGGTGTGTACCAGGTAGCCAGACTCCAGAGGTGAGAAGACACCACTTGAGGTCTGGATCTTTGGCTGGACAGCTGCTTATCTGTCCTGAAGTGAAGTGCCTAGAAACCTGCCTGCCTGCTGGCATTGTGAAGGATCCTGACATCCTTTCAGGAAGTGAGATTGTCCTGGGAGGAGTGGGGCACAATGCATCCCTTGGTCTATGGGATGCCAAGTAGAGAGGACTGCTGGAGAGCAATCTGTTGGACTTGAGGATCTACGGCCCTCACGCCCTTCATGCTGGCTCCTAGCAGGAACAGTGATTCTGTGACTTCCATTGTTGAGCCCATTTGGACTACTTATCGTCAGTCTGGTCAGGACCGAACTGCATAAAGACCGCCTTCTCCTGCACCTGCAGCAGAAGGACCTGGAACCAACACACAACTATCAGTGGCCATAGTGCACAAGGAAGGTGATAGGATGAGCTGCTACCACTTAATCTGGGAGTGTGGCATGCTTGAACTCCATAAGTAGGCAAGGCTGATGTGTAATGTCGTATTGCACAAGAGTGTAATCAGACTAAAGTGAGTCTGTGCAACAACTATTATTTGGGAGTGACTAATCTGCACCTTAGCCATATTCATGCTTCTACTGCATCACCCGATAGAGTGAGGGTAACCGTGCACGACCAGGCCAGTGTGAGCAGTGAGGGGGCAGGGGAAAGTGCAGTACAGCCCAGATAGCATCAAATGAAACAAACTGTTTTCTGTTACCCGTAGTGTGTGGTAATATGTTCTATTTTTTAATGAAGTACCTTTTTTATTTAATAGAAAAGCACAGGCTGGGTGTTTATTGAGTTGTTGATTGTTTGCTTAAGAAGTCTGTGACTGCTCCCCAAGGCTACTACTAAGAGTTAAATGCAGAAATGGTCGTTTTTGGCCCAGTGTGCAGAGCCATTGGAGGGAGGACCCTGACACATCAGAGGCAAAAGACATCAGTACAAAAGTTGAGACCCCATAGCCCCAGTTCGCCCTGTCTCCCCGAACGTGGTCTTGCACTATGCTAATCAAAATTTTCAGATGTCTTTTTTTTTGCTGCAGCTGCCCCCAGCTAATGGCAGCCTCAGCCTACCCTTAGTTGTCCTATCCTTCTCTGAAAGAAGACCATTCGTCCCTAACAGAGAAGAAGAATATGTACATTTTTAGGCATGAGGGTACATCCATCATGTTTAGGATTTCCACACAAGCTTTACACACTGTCTTCTTATTATTTATCCATGATTGGATGTTCAAGCAATTATTTTCCAGGTACCTGGCCACAGTTTTCAATTAAGGTAAAACATGAAAAGAAGGATGCAAGAGCTTAGAAGATGATCATGCTATGCCAAAGCATCAGAAAGCAAACACCACCATTTGGAAATGGCCATCTTTTGTGGTTCTTCCCCAGATTTTTTGCCTCGAGGTTTTCACTGGCTGTAGAACTGCACTTTACTCCTGCTGACCAATAGTAAAGGAACTCAGCTCCCACTTTCAACATGATGAAATTGGCATTCCCTTAATCAACGTATTTTACTTATTTATAGGTGCCCATTATATTGTGCCCAAAGTGTACCCAGGGCCTGTAAGTTGAATTTCACCATAGGGCCTCAGCACCTGTTTTATCACCCACTGCAGTGACAATGCACACATGGCTGCAGGCCTGCTATATGTAGTTTGGCTGTGCAGGATTTAATTGCAAATTTGATCTGTGAAAATACCCCTTCTGACAGGCCCAAACTGTCCTTCTAAATACTTTGAAGTCACCCCTAATTGTCCTTAATTGCACATAATGCAGGGTGTAAGGTATTTAAAAGAAAGACGTGCATGTTTAATGTTAAACGTCCTTATAATAAAATGTGCTTAAAGCTAATTTCACTGTAGCTCAGTTATTTGTTCCATGGGAAAGGACTGAGACATAATATAAAACTTACAAAGGTGATCTCCACAGGTACAAAGCTCATTCTTAGACTTTTTACCATATTTATTACAAGCCCAATTCATTGATAAAGTAGGATTTGTAATACATATTTTAGAACAGGTAGTTTTACAAAGTTACCTGTTGCCTGCCTAAAGCCCCTAGAAGCCCATTTGCATGAGCTCCCAACTGTTACCTATGAGCTGAATAGCCCTTTGAAGAGATGTGAACGTGATCACAGAGTGAGAGAAAGGCCTTGGGTGTGGGGAGGTGTTCAGTTCCTCTGGCAGGATGACCACCTGGACTGTGAACAGGAACCTAATTAACTTCAAGGAGGCCTACCCTGCCACAGGCAGATGTAGCTAACACCTGGGCCTGCAACTTTCCTTTGTCCCACCAGCGAGTCAGGCACCAAGCTCAGTGGCAAAGGAGCTGCCCAAGAGCTGGTTTAGAACAACTATAGGGGAGGGGCTGCTCATTTTCCTTGGCACACCTCTGGGGTGGACGCAGGAGCTCCGCAGAGGGGAAGAACAGCTCTATCATATTGGTTTTGGGCAGAGGGAGCACGTCTGGACCGCAAAATATACAGGAATTGCTTCAAAGTAAGTAAGGGTGGTTTGGGAGTGACCAGAAGTTTTCCCTACCCATAGACTGCCACTGAGCATAAATGAGGCATCCCCAGCACCCTCCTCAGAACACTTTCTGGACCTGTGAAAGAACAGAAGATGACTTGACCTGCTGTTTGTAACTTGAGAACTGAAGACTAAACCTCCTTTCCCTCTTGTACCCAGGACAAAGACATGGACTTCAAGGGTCATTTACCAATTTTGCACTCTAAGACCCAGTGAGGGACCATGATCAGCCTTCCAAGCTGATATACTGAAGGTATGTTGCTGCTGGACCAAAGATTCAGGTTGCTTCAGCTTCTCTGGCGCAGCAAATCTGATTCAGAGCACCTCGCAAAGAGGCACTGTGGAGCCCTCTTTCTCTAGAACCTTCAGCACTGCCCCACTGGAAAAATCTGAGTGCCAAAAAAGAGCCTAAGTCCAAAGGTAGAAACCTTCAACAGATAAATGCAAAAAAAGTAAACGGCGGGCAAAGGACCTTCCCGTGCATGAAATTGAAATCTCTCCCACTTTGAATTTTCCTGCCATAAATCAACGGCTTCGCTGAAACCTCATCCAGCTGCTATCTAAAACATGGAGCACTCTTAGACCACAGCCTGCTAGGGTAAAAGGTAAAACTTCCAACCAGGATGAATCTGCTTTCTGTATGTGACCCATACCCCATCTTGGTCGGTGTTCACTTGGAACTAGGTACCAGGCAAGCACAACCAGATGATACTGGATGGTGCTTATTGCTTTTTGGCACTATTTTGAACCTTGAACTATACAAATTCATAACTCTAGTTCCCCTTTTTGGATTTTTGTTTTAGTGTCATTTTATGTATTAAAATGTACTCTATTTTTCCAAGTTGGTATGGCATTTTTCTTAAATTGTGTCTTAACTTTATAACTGTTTGAATGCAGCATAAATATTTTACACATTGCTCCTAAGCTAAGCCTGTCTGCTATATGTCATAGCTACGAGGGGGTTGAGCGCAAGTTAATTTAGTGACTTTAGTGGCTCATCCTGACAAGAATTGCAGTTATTTTTTTAGGTGAGTACTAGCTCCCGTCAACTAATACCCCTAATGATTTACACCAACATATTCCCAAATAATGTTCATCTACACACAAACCGTGTAAACTGTGTGAAAGGCTACTCATTACCAACAAATACAATTCAATATCATTCATGTAGTTAGGTTGAATTATGGAAAGAAATAAAACAAGGCTTCACAGATGAGAATAAGGAGGATAAAAACATTAAAGCTGCCAAATATTAGTTGAGCCAACGACCACAATCCAACTGAAAAGAAATTTGGCCCAACCTAGGCTCTTCTGACCTCTGACAGGTGATGGTTGGACTCATTCATGGGTTGCGGCTTGCTTCATATGTGGATGGTGAGGGACTGGTCAGACATTCATTTTGTTCCAACCACAACAGCAGCATCTCTCCTTTTAGAGTGCAGGGGAAACTCGATAGCAAACTCAGAGGTTGCTGCAGCATTTTAAAAACTCAATGCTGTCCTGTTTCCTTCTAAATCTATGGCTTGCCTCTCGCTGGAATCAGAGTTAGGAGGCAAAAGCCAAGTCAGGCAGCATCTAGATGTGATCAAGGAGCAGGAAATCATTGCCCCTATTGTCCCATGTCTATGACATCAGCATCTCTTCTTTGTTATGTTAGGTATCAAATGGCAAAGTCCCATTGGACCAGCTGTTTCTGATAGGCTACTTGTTCCTAAAGCATCATTTGTTTCCTATATTGCTCACTGTGCAGGCAGCAAATACGACACTAGGGACCAGATTACAAGATTGTCGGATTTAAGTATGATGATGCTCCGGGGCTGGAAATACCATTTGCCGCTTGTAACCCTACACATAAATCCCGCTATTCTGAGTTTTTAGTCAGGATGACGAGGGCCTAAGAAGGCACGGGAGGCTGTGTCAAGCAGGGGGAGTGTGTGTGCTTCCATGTTTTGTATAAGACAGTGTAGAGAGGGGCTGGGCAGGACATCAGATGTACTTTCAGGGCAAATCTCAGAATTTCTGACTGGTCAAAGTGAACTTGGTGTTCTTGCACCTTGAAAACCCAGTTGTGGGAACACCTTGCCAGTTATAATTGGCCACAGCAGTAACCCAACTGACAATACCAAGCCTCCCAGTTTATAATAGGGGACTAAGTATAATTTGCTCCTTTTCTGCACCAATGTGAAATGCAAGTAAATTGGCCCCTCATTCTTAAAAAACATAGGGTTTGCACATATTTGGGAAAACAATCACTGGGTTGTTCCTGGTGATATCTTTCCAGGCAAAAAAATTGTCCAGGTTTTGCTGCGCTTAAATGCATAAAAGCTCAGCAGAGCAACCATTTTCTCAGGTTTACAAACCTTAGTTATTACAACAATTCTTTCTTCATACTGATCCTCCTTAGTTGCTAGAGCAGTGGGCGTCACTAATCCATTTATTGTAGCAGTGTTTGTATCTTGAATGTAAATAGAGTTTATTAAGCTTCCCCAGGCAACCATTACTACCGATCCAAGCGTGAATGAGTTATAGACATCCCCACGAAACAGAAATAAATAACAGCACTTGAGCCCCTTATTACACTCAACAGATAACCGAAACCAGCTAAAAAGAGGAACTGTGTGACTGTTGTAGTTTGTTTTAATTTATTTGTATTCAGTTGGGACTGTGGTTGCAGCTGCGGTGTCTGCTTGTCAGGTCTTTTCATCCATACTGAGTTATTTCAACTCTCTCAGCCCAAAACTTGAACCTCTATTGGCAGCACAGGCAATGCAGGAACTGCTATTGGCAGCACAGGCAAAAACACCTTTAAAGATAATATATATATGCTTAACTACCAGAAACGTCTGTATGAAGCGCCCGCTCCCTTTTTTTTAAAACTTGACATAACCTAGCACTACCTATTCAAAATACTGATTTTTGCGTATCATTTGAATAACCTGCATAAAATATCAATAAGCGCCTACTTCGATTTTCATACCATGGTGAAATTGTATTGTGTGGATATTCAGTCCAGTTTCTGTTGTTTCCGACACTTGAGTATTGATCGAAAACGATCGATTGGATGAAAATGTCAGACTGGCCTGAAAAGGAGCATTTGTCTAAAATTGAAAATCCGTGGATTGTTATAATATAATATATGGGAGCTCGTAACGTCCCTATATGATGCAGTTTACCTTCTTGTAATCAGCGCATTCTGGCGTCGGCCTGCGCTGATTATAAGAAAATGATGCAGTAGCTTGTAATGCAGGTTGACAAAACCAACAAACAGCAAAGCGCGGAGATGGCTCATTTAAGAAGCGAAAAACATTACTTTCACGTGTGAAACCTAAAGGATTTTGGGCCTCATTTAGTGCTGCAGGACGGACAAATTGCTGCCTAGCGCCAATGCAGGCATCCTTGTGCCACGGTGCACGGTTGCCTGCATTGCGGGGATTATTTTTTGTGTGCAGGAAGGCACACCTTCTGTACAAAAACAATCACATGAGGTGCTTTCCACTTGTATGTGTGCTGCAGAATGCAGCACACAGAGAATAAGGAAAAAATGGGGAGAAATAAAGATATTTCTCCCCCTTGCGTCATTCTTACACCACCCCTGAGGAAATGTAGTAATCTGACGCGTGCCCAGCCTTGTAAATCTGGGAATGTGTCAGACAACCCAAGCAACATCCAAAGACCACCCATTTCACGCAGTGTTATGCGTGAAAGAGGTCCATATTTACAAGGCCATGAAAAGCCATGCAAGGACGTTAAAAAAAAAAATATGCTTCCGTGGCACAGTGTGTTACTAGGGCCTCGTAAATGATGCCCTTTGTTTTTTTTCCCTCTGACTTTCACACATTAAAGTAATGGATTTTGGTGAATATGTATGTAGAAATCATACACCGCAGTGCAGGAAGTCATTTTGCTGAGCTGTGTGATAGGGAAAGGGCAGGAAAACTCTATATTTAAAATACAAAGGCACATTCCTGCCTTTTCCCAGTGTGGCGCACAATGTGCTGCAGAATGCAGGACACATAGAAAAAGGAAAAAACTAGGAGAAATAAACATATGTCTCCTTATTACGCCTCACCTGGGGAGGCGTAGCAGTTTTGGTGCATTCCCAGGTCTACCAATTATGAGAAATCTGGGACTGGGTCAAAATCCATTGGTGTTGCGCTGTAATACCCACATACTACCCATGGAACACCTCCCTGGGGCAAAGTAATGCAACGCAACAATTTGCACTGCATTGTATTACTCTGGATTTATCAAGCCACTCCAGGCCATCCAAGTTGGTCTTGCATGGATTGATAAATCCTATTTAGTAGTTGCATCATTCTTGTACCCCATTGTGTGGTGCAAAAAATGATGGAATTACTTCATAAATATGGTTCCTTGTTTAAAGGATGGGCCAGCTCTGCTAATTTATGACGGCTGTCTAAGCACAGTTGTGAGGGGCCCCACCTCATGTGCCACATCATCAACAATACCTGCCTTTGGAGCCTGTAACAGATTGCATGTTTTATTGAGAATTAAACATCCCATCATGCAACGTGCTGTGGGCCAAAAATGCAGAACCAGAAAAAGGTGGCATATATAGCACCTGGCCACATGTTAGTCATTTTATGTGTTTAGAAGGAGGAGCAAAGCCCATATATTATATGGAATAAGGATATTGCACGTTTTCTTGATGTTCTGCGGCCTCCTACACCTAGTTTTTCACAGAACTCCTCTGAGGCATGCAATATTCTCATAAGGTACAGAAGGGGTATTTATCCCAAATATATCTAGATACGTATGAGAGAGAAACAAAGTATAATAATCAGTAAATTACATGTTTGTTCTCAAATTAATCTCTTTAACATCAACAAACAATATTACCTTTTCAAATGAAACTGAATAGCATTATTTCACATCAGACAATATTCTTTTCAGCAGTTTAAAACTGCATGATAAACCATATGTTTGATCCAAAAGCACAAGCACATTTACAAGGTTTACTTTACAGTGACTCTTTCACCTTCTTTACCATTATTGACATGGGTATTGGGTGAGGGTGTGCCAATACCACAGCTCTGATAATTTGGTGTGGAAATAACTGCCTTATTAAGAGGGGTCTGCATACCAAAATATTAAAGAAAACTATCATATTTAAAAACGTTGCTTCACGAATACACAAAATTCCTCCTAATGTCCATGCCGTTAATCCTTCCTGGGAACTCCATGCCCCACAACCAAATCACAACCTAATGCAACCAGCGAAAGCCCTTAAATTAACACCCCTTCTCTCCTATCTCCTTCCACTTGCCCCTTTTATTATCTCCTTGACCCTGACCATATGTCTTTCCTATAAGCTCATCAATACCTGTTCATCAGCAACCTCACCTGATCTGCCAGACAGAATTTGCCCACTCAGTAGTGATCCAGTCTTTGCAAAATACTAAATTGTAAGATCCCCCACTTGCTAACAGCCTGTGACAGTGGCAACAAAATTACTACAAGTATCAGAACTGTGCCACATACATTTCTCAGCTACCCACAATAGTGCATGTCCCAATTCCCGAACTCGGTTAGTCATAGAACTCTTTATCTACAAAACAAATCCTTTCCCTACCGGCCCTTCCACCCAAATTCAAAAAGAGGTACACTGGGTGAGAGCGACATAAACAGTGAGAATGCTAGACCTCAACATGAGTGGAGGATCTGGCAAAAGAGGCTGTCCTGAACCCTGACCTGATCCTAAAACCTCACAAAAGGCCTGATTTAGAATTTGGAGGTCGCACCGCCAAGCTGCATCGAAGGCAGACTTGAAAAGCCCGGCGAACTAACTGTTTTCGCCTGCAGTATTTAGATGTTACAGTACTGCAAGCAGATTAAATGGTGACAGATTGCTGACGGAGGAAGATGGCAGTAGGACCCAATGGACTTTGTACATTGGCAGGGGCCATGGAATACAGGTAAGTGACACACACACTGTCCCTTAGCCATATGATGTGTACCCCTTTACTACTCATAACATAAACCACATTCACACAATAACACATTGCCATTCCACCAAAACACAATACGTACATGCCAAAAACACACATTAAGATACATCCACGACACAACATACACCGCTGAAACTGCACCCACACATGAAACAACCCCGGCAATTGACACAACTACACATTCATCTACACAAACACAGACATCATGACAACATCCACCACACAACAACCACACTCATCAGATTGTGTCACACAGCAACACAACAGCATGACAGGTACCGGTCCCCTGGCAATGTGCACACATGGACACATTTGACTGGTGTGATTGTACAGTCATTGTGGTGCCAGCTTTAATTTGCCAATGAATACTGGCACCATAATGACATTTGGGTATGTGTGTGATATATGTTGTGTACCAGAGTGTCTCCATCCATGTCTGATCCACTCATTTTCACAGTGCTTTAAAAAAATGAATGTGACATATACATGCAAGCAGTGGTCTGGACATACCATGCTGTGTCCACCCAATATACCCTGGCAATGCAGCGTCCCTATCTTTGAGTCTGACAATGGGGGAAGGTTGTGTTTTCTCCATGGGCCAGTGGCAGCAGCGATGACAGGTGTTGTCCAGTCGTGTCCAGTTGAAGACAGGGGGGAAATGGGGATAAAAGGTGAGTTTTCACCAACTTTCACCATCCCACTCCGCCAACTCATTTTTTTCCTGGTGGTAAGGCATATCCAAATCTGCACGGCTGGAATGGTGTCTGGTGTTCTGCAGTCAGCCTCTTTTCCTTACTGTGTTGTTGATGTAGGCAGTCTTTCTTGGGGGAGACAATGGTTTGAATGCAGGCTTTGGTCTATGGGACCTCCAACATCTAAATACGTCCAGAGGACCATCGCGTCTGCAGACAGGATTTCAGTCAAAAAGTCGATGGCGGGACACTTACCACCAACATTTAAATCAGGCCCTAAGTCCCATTCCTGTCACACAGACAAACTTTCCTATGGCTAGTAATCTCTTCCATTAGCTAGAACAACCTGGGAGAGAGGCCATCCAGACACCATTCTACCCAAATGTCTTTTTAGTGATGACTGACCAAAAATATACAGAAACCCTACAGTTCTTGTGCCCTCTATAACATCGGACACAAGCTAATCAACTGCAGACTCTCCTTCCACAAGCAAACCAGGGAGCTCCGCTCGAGAACACTCACCCTCGCCCATGTCCCAAGAATCCGACACAGCTGCCATGGAGGGCGATCCTTCACCTACCCAGCTGCCAAGAACTGGAACGACCTCCCCCACACCGTTGCACTGCGCACACACTCCCCGAATTCTGAAAAAAACTCAAGACATGGCTCTTCGAGGAGTAGCCCAGATACACTGCGACAACCTTAAGCGCCTGGATACCCCTTGGGTGATAAGCTGAGCTTTACAAATACAGTGATTGATTGATTGATTGTTTGATTGTGTGAACCTTTTATACAAATGGTAAGATATTTTTGGAAGGGTGTTTTGTCAAATAGTTTTTATTAATACTGATGCCAAGGAGTTGACAGAGCGTGTTTAATAATATAGGATGAAGAGGTAATCAGTTAAAGTTTTAATCACGGGCTTCACTGTCTGCTGTATTAAATTTCATAGTGACATTGTGCCCTGAGAAAGGAAGTGTGAATATCGAGGAGCAAATACATGCTATATTCTCGCCTCCATTTTGGTGGCAGCAGATCTGGCAGTGGCTAGAGAGAGGCTTGTTGAACAGAGGTGGTGGATTGCTGTTAAATTGTTGATATCTAAAAGCAGTTGCAGAATTAAGGAACTACAATCATTATAGACTGTTGGGTGGATGAGGAGCATTACCTGTTTGGGCATTAACTGTCTGTGCATTGTCGCTTAGTAGGTTTGTTGCCTAGTGGAAAACTAGTTCCTTTTGGGACAATAAGTAAGAACATAGAATGCCTTCTACTCACCCTTACCCTTTGAAATGGTTTTCTGCTACTAGGTGCTCCTAAATGGGGTTTGTTCTGCTGTTGTGAAACATTTTCAGTATTATGAGTCACTTCATAACTTATATAGATGATCTGATAATGTCAATATAGGCATGGAACGCCAACATCATCAGATGGTGCCACGGACGTGCTAGAAGCCATTTGCTTCCAGTGCATTACGAAAGTGGGCCTTCAATCAATGTGTACTTCTCTATTTTTTTTAGAAAAACAGACATGGGGAAAGGAAAGAGTTTTTCCTTTCCCCATATGTCCGTTTGTAGTGGATTCCTGTTCCACAATTGTGGGTGGGACTGTTATTTTGATTATTGCGGGGGCTGCGACCCCTTGGACAAGGGTCGGTCCCATTGAGGGATCATTTTTTTGTATTCCACCCCCTCCAGGACAGGTTGGTCGTTTTTAGGCCGATCTGCCCTCAGTGGGGGCGAAAGCCCACTAAACATCAGGGAAATATGCATAGAAGGGGAGTGACCCTTTATCATCTTTTAGGTATTGCATCCCCTCCCCCCTAGAGGGCAAGTTGGCCATTTTTAGACCAATATGTCGTCTATGGGAAGCGGAAGCCTACTACACACCAGGGGGCATGTTTATACCTTTTGGTGAAAAACTGCACTAATGCAGTTTTGCACTAAAAAGTTTAGCACCAGCTTGCGCCATTCCTGAGCACCAGCCGGGTGCCATATTTATGGAATGGCGCAATCTGGTGCAAAGGGTGGGCTAGTGTAAACAAAACAATGACATTAGCCGGGTGTGGCTGGCGATATGGGAGAAGGGGGTTTTGCACCATAAAATGACTGAGCAAGGCCACTGCACCCTGTGCCATGCAGGGGGCCCCAGGTTGGGCCCCTGATGGCACTTTAATTTTTTTTTAAAAAAATTACTTACCTATACTCACCCTACTCACCTGGGATGGGGTCCCCCAGGGTGTTCCGAGAGCTTGAGGAGGGCACCTGTGGACCCATTCCATGGTGTTTAACCATGGAAATGGGTCAACAGGTCACTTAACGCCTGGTCTGACCCAGGCGTTAAATAATGGTGCAAAGCAAGGTTTGCACCATTATTTAGCCCCTCCTCCCACCCGTGCGTCATTTTAGCACAGGGGGATAAACATGGGGCTTTGGGGTTAGCAACAATTTTTAGATGGGAATGTCTACCTTGCATCTCATTAATGCAAGGTAGGTTCACGCATCTACAAAATGGTGCAAACTCCAATATTTTGACGTTAGACAGGTCTAAAGTAAAAATATGAATATAGAGTTCGTTTTGCGCTGACTTTCCGTTAAAAAATGATGCAAATTCATCGCAAATAGGGCATAAATATGGCACCAGGTGTTTTGAAGGAAGTGACCCTTGTGGACCATTTCTTTTTATCCTGCCCTCCCCAAAGGTAGATTGGGCGTATTTAGGCTGATCCTTCCACCAGGTATTTTGTATGGGAGCGTCCCGTTGGGCAAGGATCACTCTTGTTAGGGGCCATATTATTTTTACATTCCACCCTCTTCCTTGAGGGCAGATTTTGTAGGTTCTTGGTCTTTTTTGTGTGGATTGGGCCTCAGGATGGGGTAATACTTGAGGCACCTTTGAATAAGGTTATGTATGTGGTGAGGGATCTGCTTCTGTTTCTATCTGGTGGTATCTTTTTTGCCTTTGTCATGACTCATTTTGGGAGAATATCTGTGTCTTTTGAGAGATATTTTGTTATCATTTTTATTTGTGTTTTAATTTTCTTTTTTTATATTAGAGCCAATTGTTTCCTTTTTCTTGCTGGTAAATCCTGTTTGCGGATGCAGCTTTGGCAGATCTGTAGTTTGTGGAGTTGTGGTTGGTAAGCAACTCATTTGGTTAATGTGTATTCTTGGACTGTTACTATTATTTTTTTACTGCTGTACTAATGTTTGATTATTTAGCTTTTTGTATTATTGTCTTTCAAAGTAAAATATTGATTTGTGTATGTTCTGTACAGCCTGGTGATGGGTGTAATGTGTTTTTTTCGTGTATCTTTCCAGTGGGACTTCTTTGGTGTTTGCTGTGTCTGTGCAGAATAGGTGTAGTTGATTCTCAGCCTTGCTGTCACTGGCAAGTGAGTGGTATCAATTTTGTGAATAAAGGTATTTGTGTGCTTTGTAGTGATAGACTTTTCCTTCTATATTACTATATGCCAGTACTTTTACTTTCTGTTTGATAAAGTGCCAGTTTGCATATTACTTATTTTACACAATATTGGTTATTGGCTTGCTTTTTCAAATTTCCTCTGACCATGGTTCTGACTCTGCATTTGAGGCAAAGGACAAAGTCCAAGTTTATGGCAGTGAATTTTCTGTCCAAGCGGAATCATCTGATGATGAAGCTGCTATCAGTGCAGACGAAATGCCTCTTCTAGAGGAGTACAATGATAAGCGAATAGTGCAGCAAGGGGATTCTGCCTGGGCCAGAACGACTTCCCATTGGAAGTGCTGAACTCTGGGTTGCCTGCCTTTAGTGGTGTTGCAGGGTATAGAGTCAATACTGAAAACGTTTTGCCTATACATCCCTTTCAGTTGTTTATGGATGATGTATTTTGGATGACATTGTTGACCAGACTAATTTGTATGCTGAATAGTACTTGAGGAACAATAGTACCAGACTTAAGTCCCACTCTAGAGCTAGCCAGTGGACTCCTACAAATCTGGATGAGTTGAAGAAGATCTGGGGTTTAACCCTTTTAATGGGATTGACAAGGAAGCTGTTGCTGTCTTCATATTGGTCTGCTAGTTCCTTGATGGCAATTGCTATATTTCCTGCAACCATGAGTCATGATCGTTATTTGTTGCTGCTTCAGATGCTGCATTTTGTTGATAAAGCTTCAGCATTGCCACAGGATCACCCTGATTGTGACTGTCTCTTCAAGATTCAGTCTGTCCTTGATAATTTTGTAGATCCTTTTTCAGGGATCTATGTTCCAGGGAAAGAAAAAGCTGTGAACGAGTATTTTGCCCTGTTCTAGGGCTGTTTGGTTTTTAGGCCATACATTCCTAGCAAGAGGGCACGTTATAGAATGAAGATCTATATGCTGTCTAAGAGTAGTACTGGATAGGTCTATAATTTCACAGTGTAAATTGGCAGGGTTTCTTCTATTGACCTACCTGGTAGTCCGTCCACTTATAGAGTCAGTGAAAAAATCATGTGGGAACTAGAGATGGGTGGTGAGCTCCGATTCGCTGGTGGAATTAAATGGAGTTTTTGGCACTCCGCCCTCTGCTTGTAGCGTGGACTGTGGCTAAAATCTCCGCAAGCCTGCCAGCCTAGCGGAGCAGAGCTCAGTGGCAAGTGCACACTGCCTTGCGCTGTGTGGCCCATAACCGGGCTGCACCTCACATTTGTCCCACTGTGACAGACTTTGCTTTCTGCCAGTCAGAGTGGAACTGCTGCAATTTGCTGCTGAGGGGTTCCAGCTCCAGATCCAGGCCTTGGTCCTTTCACTGTTCTCAGCAGCCCAGGAGCAGGGTGAGGCAGAGAGACAGGTCACTGCCAACGGGGACCCTCCTGGACCCAGGTCAGCCCCTCATTTCGCTTTCTCTTCTATGTGTCCACAGGGGCAGGCACTGGGCATGGACAGTATATGCATATGAGGGGGGTCTGTGCTTTGATAAAAGAACAAGTGCATTTACAGCTCAACTTGAAGAATCTGTGTCCCCAGAGTCCCTGGTAAAAGAATCAGTGTTATGGGGTGAGGTACTGAGGCCATCAGGGAGAGATGGAGACCGGGTGAGCATCAGCTGCTGAGTGTTAGATCGGCAGCCCCCACCACATAGAAATGTGTGTGGCCTGAGAGAGTGACTTAGAGCCAAGTGGCAAACCAGGCTAGGCACTGTGAGAAAATACCAGGCTGCTGGTAGTAAGCTGGTTTGAGGCTGCTAATACTAGGTCCTAAGGAAAGGGCAGTCTGAGGCTGTGTGTAAGTGCAGAAGAATTGACTGCAAGGCTGGTGCAAGAGGAGGGGTGTCTTTGGATCTCCGTAGCAAGTTTGTGAAGATGGGCAGTTGGTGAAAGGAAGTGTGCAGGTGTGGAGAGCAGCAGGCTCCAAGCCAATCGGCTGTGTCAGCACAAGTGACCTGAAACAGTGGTTTTCTCTGCATATGGTAGACCACCGTGGCTTGAATGCGGCCAATCTTGGAAGCGCTAAGCAGGGTCGGGCCGCCTGACCCTGCTTAGCACTTCTGAGATCGGGCGCATTCTGGCTAGGGTGGTAGAGCAGGCGGCACTTTGCCACACGCGGAACTCCATGGAATTCCAGGGAGTTTTCAGGCAACTCTGTGGAAATCCACAGAGTAGGACTCCGTGAGGTCCATCCACCCCTAGTGGGAACTTGGTAGAGAAGCTTTTAACAAAGGTCTCCATTAATACATAGATAACTTCTACACTGTTGTATAGTTCAAGGAATTGTTCAAACTAGACACTGCTGCATGTGGCACACTCGGCTCCAACCATAATGGTTACTCTAAAGAACTTGTATATAAAAAACCTCAGAGGGGACAGTGCAGAGCCTAGCGAATTGATGAACATCTAGCTGTGAAATTTCCAGACAGCAGAGAAGTCCACATGCTGACAACCATTGATGATGAAAGTACTTCACCTGTGGCTCTTTGGGGTCACATTGCTGAAGTACACAAACTTGTGTGCATACAACAATAAGCACTTGGGTGGCGTAGATACAGCGCTGTTCATAAGTCATATATTTGGTATAAGAAATTAGCTGTTCATTTCTTTCATTTGGCAACCTTCAAAGCTTTTGTTGTATTCAAGGATTGTACTCCAGATTCCAGAAGTTGTCCTTCGTTCAGTATCACTAGTCTGTAATAGGCAACTGCTGGAAACAACCCTTTCTACAGGGTCACTCCCAAACATTTTGCCTTTCTCCGCCTACTTTTTACTAGATTTTTGCTCTGTTTGCCTTAGGACTCTGTGCACTTTACCACTGCTAACCAGTGCAAAACTGCTTGAGCTCACTGCCTTAAACATGGCTTAATTGGCATATACATGATTGGTATATTTAATTTACTTTTAAGTCCCTTGTAGAGTGGTATAACATACACATAGGACATGTAAATTAAATGCCACCTGTAGGATTGAAGCACTTATTGTGCCACCCACTTAAGTAGTAACTTATAACTTGTCCCAGGCCTGCCATTGCAGCCTGAAGGCAGTGTCTCACTCCAATGTCAACTTGCCATTTAAAACCAATTGCCAAACCTTAAAATCTCCTTTTATCACATACATCAAATCTAAGATGGGCCGTAAGTAGCCCATGGGGCATGGTGCTGTGTAATAAGAAGGTAAAACATGTACTTGCTAGTTTTACATGTTCTACCAATGGACAACTACCAAATTTGTTTTCTCATCACTAGGAGGCCTACCCTTCTGATAAGGTAGCACCAGTGATTCCTCATTAAAACTAATAAGTTGTATTTCCTAAACCAGAGGTGGTAGATATGTCTTGTTTTGTACCTATGAACTTGAAATGATAAACCCTCTTTAATGGTAAAGCCAGATTTATCATAACAAGTTTGAAAATGCTGCTTTTAAAAAGTTGCCATTTCCCTGCTCTAAGCCCTCTCTGCATGTAACCTGCCTTAGGTCACATGACTGGGTGGAACTGGCAGTTGGGACTTTATGAATTAACCTCAGACAGTCACACAACAGGGGGATTAGCAGAGTCTGAATAGGCCATTAACTAACTTGATGGGGGGCAGGGTTAAGCACAGCCCCACTTTCATCTGAATAGGCTGGGATCTACCACCACACAACAGGCTTAACAACCCTGTCTTGTCAGTGCAACCAGCTAGGAGCCAGGGCAGGGCAGTCAGAAAATTCCTGGAACTTCAGAGAACTGTTCTGGAAACGTTTCCTCTAGAAGGGCACCAGTGTATAAAAATAGGGCTCTCAGACCCACTCTTCAGTTCACTACTGGACATGTGGAAGGACTCTAGAGGACTGCCTGCTGCTGTGACTTGCTCTACACTCTGCCAGACTGCTGCTTCCCCTGAAGGACTGTTTCGCTGCCTGAGCCTCCTTGAAACTTCCAGAGGCCAGCCCTGCTGTGGAGCCCAGCTTCACCACCTGCATGCAGGACTTTACAATAGACTCCAAGGATCTCCTGTTCTGAGCCACAGAGACATAACAGGCTTGCACCATTATAAATCTCCACCTGGACCCAGCTTGAGGGAGTAATGAGCCACCAAAAGGTCTCCATCTGTTTCTGGACCCTTGGTTGTGGTGCTAAAGGTACCCAGGTGGCCATTTGTTTTAACTGAGGACTTGCTATTTTGAACATTAATCTTTTATAATTTGGAACTCTGGTTCTACTAATTGGATTCTCATGGTTTGGGTATCAAATAATGTATTTAAAATCATTTGCTCTATTTTTCTAAATTGGTTTGGGTTTTATCTTGTGTTGTGTTTTCACTGTGTTGCTGTTTGTGTACTGCATAAATAATTAACACATTCATTACCTCTAAGTTTAGCCTGACTGATTTTAGAGAAAAACAGCCAGGGTTAAGCATACGTTAAATTTGTGACTTTTTGTGGTTCCCCCTGCAAGGGATTGTGGCTCTTGTTTGACCAGGGCTCACACCCCAGTCAACCAACAACACCATTTCTCACACTAGTCTTGTTGTAGTTGAGCAGACAATTGTTCCTATAGTTGGAGTGTTGATGGATGTGGATAGATTGAAAGATCACACTTTCCTGATTACATTCCTCCCACACCCAAAAACACTTTCCCTGTAGGAGATGTGGAGTCTATGTCTGAAGAAACGTGTGAAAAGAGATTCAAATGTACTGCCTCAAGTGTCCTTCTACACCTCGGACATGTTTTAAATCATACCACCCGCAACTCAAGTATCGGGATCAAACATAAGAGTAAAAGTGAATTGGCTAGTCTGTATAATTTTATATTTTTTGTTCAGTTTCACAGATGATAGTTGTTTGATGTAATTAGATAGACCTGTTGTGTTTGTAGTCATACTTGGTTTTTCACCTCCTTCAATTTTTTGTGTGTTTTTTGTTAGTTGATGGCAGTATGTGCAGACTGATGCATGGCTGGAGGTGTGTGGGTGGACTGGTGCCTGGCTGGCAGTGTGTGCAGACTGGCGCTTAGCTAGTGGTGAGTGTGTATACTGGTGCTTGGCTGCTGGTGTGTGGACTGGCATTTGGCTAGCGGTGTGTGTGTAATGGCATTTGGCTGCCAGTGTGTGTATGTTGTGACCACCTGCAAGCCACTACACACACACACTGCCACTTAAACAGCAGTCAACACGTTCCACCAGCTTTTCAAGTTCGTGTGATTGTTGTGTCTGAACTGGCATCTGGCTGGTGGTGTAGGTGCTGGCAGTGTGTGTGTTGTTGTGGAGTGTGTTGGCCCCCTGTTGGAGGTGTGTTTGTGTGTGTGTTAGCTGTCATTTGGCTGGCAGTGGGTGTGTAGTGACTTGCTGATGGTCACTCTACACATACTACCAGCCAAACACAGTCCACACACTCCATTAGCTGCCAGGGGGATGACTGCTGAGTCAGTCCTGTGGGCACATGAATGTGATGGGCCCTTGAATGGTGCTGTTCATTGATGTGAGTGTTGTAATGTGCTGGGACTGTGACTGGCGTTGTTAATGGTTTTGTGTGTGTGATGCATGAAAGGTATGTGAATGGCCTGTAAAGTCATTGGGACCTTGTCGTGGCTTAACAGTTCACGAGCTGGGAGTCATTGATTCAGACTTCTAAACTTTCAATTACATTATCACTTTTGTGAAATCTTTTCTTAATAAAATTTACCTTTTGATCCTTTCACTCAGGCTCCTGCCAAATCCAACCAGTATGTGTGTGTTTTTAAGGAGTAGATGGTTCTGCAGTAATATTTGTCTTTTCTGTCTTTCACTACCAAGGTATACATTGTCTCTAGGGAAAATCTACCAACACTATATATTTTCATAAAGTAGACACCAGAGGGACTCCAGAGTGGCTATTGTGGATCCCTCAAAGTAGTGGAATCTGCTGGGAGCCTCCGATTTCCTGCCACCCAGAGTTCCTGTTTATCTCCTGAAAAAAATAGTGCCTCACCTGTTTGGTGACCACCCAGGAAAACCTAAAAAACAGGGCATTACTGAAAGTACAGGGTGGCGTGCCTCTCACTGATCCCACAAAGAGCTTTCTTACCCACAATACCCTGTAAAACTCATTCTTTGACTAAAATCACACATTGCCCTTGCATTTACATGATTATTCCACAAAATTCCTGCCACCCAGCATTTCCCCACTTGTACCAATAGAAATGCTGCCCCACTTGTGTGGCTGGGCTTAGTGCACGTGACAGGAATCGATCAAACAAACATCTATCAGAGACCTCACAAATGGACACTTATTGACCTTTGTTTCATCTATTGCTGACACGGGCACTAGACCCAGCCACACAAGTGAGTTGCTATTTTTATCGGGAGACTTGAGTGAATGGGAGGTGGTAGGAAATTTGAACCTGATTTAGAGTTTGATGAACAGGTTACTCTGTCACAAATGAGACAGATGTCCCGTCCACCATATTGCGAACTCCATATGCTATAATGGAATCATATTATGGCGCACAGTATATCAGTCACAATTGTGATGGAGTAACCCCATCTGCCAAACTCCAAATCAGGCCCTTAGTTACTCACTACAGACTCAAGAGATTTCCATCACAGAAACGTGAGGAACATGTGTTTTATTGAGTCAATGTTTGAGGCCTGCAAGGGCTTCTGGTAGGAAAACCTGGTAGGAGACACACAAGTAACCCTACCTTAGAATTTCTTTGGTGTGTAGTTGTAAAAAATGGAAAGGGTTTGCTAGGTTTCCCTCTGTCTCGGCTGAGCGAGGGACCAAAGTACACAGCTAGCCACATTGCAAAAAAGGGATCAGTTTTCAGCAGAAAAATGGGATGCTGAGTTTTTTACTCTTTCTTATTGTGGGCACTAGGCACTGTTGTACTATTTTTATATGGAGACTTAGGGGAACATTTTTTGACGCTAAACTGCGTTAGCGCAGTTTAGCGTCAAAAAGTATAAATATGGGCCTTAGTTTCTTTGGAAAAACCTTGAGGCAACCACACAAATGACCCCTTCCATAATGTGGAATTTTGTCTACTTTTCAGAAATGTATAGCTCTCCAGGATCACCCATGGGTTTCACAGCCTTTTTCACCACAAACTGAAAAAAGGCTGAAAGCAGAAAAATTAGGAAAAATGGGCTACCTCTTTGAAAAATGCCAGAAATACGCTTTTTGATTCAGCTCTGCATGTTCGTAAAAGCTGGGAAAATGGTGACTTCAGCACAGCAAACCTTTGGTTGATGTCATTTTTTAGGAAAAAACAGACTTTTTTGCGGTGCACTTTTTTCCTATTTTTCCTAAAAAAACTCAAAATGTATTTAGGTTTTGCCTATTTTCTCAGCCCCTGCCTGAGAAATCCACAAACGCTCGTTACTTTTAGAATGCCTAGGATGTTGGAAAAAAAGTACGCAAATTTTGCATGGATAAGTTACATTGAAAAGAGTTTTGGAGGCTCAGTGCAAACTTTCTCTTGAGGAGGGTATTGATTTCTGAAAGTTTCCTTTTATCCAGGAAAGTGGCAAGCATGATGGCAGTGTTGATGATGTGGGTCAGGGTGGTGCTGATTGGTGCTTTTCCCAGTATATAGATGTGTCAGGGGCATGGGTCCATTGGGACACCTGAGTGGATGGTCCACATGAATACCACTGTGTTGTTTCTGGTGAGATTTGTCCATTCAGTCATGTGGCTATCTTGGTTGGTGATGAGTATTTTAGAGATAAGTTCTCTGGGGTTGGGTTTTTAGTGCAAAGTTGCTATATATGTTTGCGATTTTGCTGTGGAAGAAGTTGGATAGGCTGTCGCAGAGATGTTGGGAGGTAGCAATGTTGTTGACAGTGACTGAGGGCGAGGTGAAATGCTTGGTTAACAAGAAGCTCTCCTCTCAACTGTTGGAGCTTCCTTTGATCCTGTCCACTAGTGCTTTTTTCTTAGTGTCTCTCATTTGCAGGTGATAGTGTCTGAGTGTAGCCTTGAAGGTAGTTTTGTCAGTGTTGTTGTGGCTGGCTCTCCATTTCCTTTCTAGGTGTTTACAGTGTTGTTTGGTGTCTCAGAGGTCTTCTGTGTACCAATTGGCCTGCTTTTTGATCTACTATGCTTGATGGGTTTGATGGATGTGTGGGAATCTGTGCGGTTGTTGATCCAGTTGTAAAAGTTGTTGATGTCCTTATCAAGGTTTTCTAAGTGGCTAGGATGATCAGTGCTGAGGAGTGCTGAGCCAGTTTGCTTCCGTGATTTTGCCCCAGCTGCGGCTTGGAGTGCTGAACCTGGTAGGGATGTTGAATTGAGGTGTGTTGATATGGAAGTAGATGATGGAGTGGTCAGTGCTTGTGAGCTGTGTGGTGGAACTGTATTTAATGCTGTCACTTGTGGTGAAGATAGGGTTCCAGTGTGTGTCCTGCAGTGAGTGTTGGTTCTGTGACAAACTAAGTGAGTCCTATGTTGCTCAAGCTTCCGAGGAGTGCTGTGGAGCAAGGGTTGTTTCGGTCTTCCAAGTTAAAGTTGAGGTCACCAAGGATAATATAGGCTCTTGAGCCAATAGTGAGCTAGGCAACAAAGTCAGTGAGGAGGTTTTTTAAGTTGACTTGTGGTCTGGGTGATCAGTATGTGAGGTTTCCATTCAGGGTGAATTTTTCAGAGATTTGCAGCGTGTAGTGCAGGTGTTCTGTGAATGGGGTGGCATTCTCTGTGGATGTTGTGCATTTGATGGATTCTTTGTGGATGTCAGTGAGTACTTTTCCTGGCTTTTGAAGGCAGACCTGTCGAGTGCTCTTGTAGCCTACAAGGGTTGCCATAGCGATGTCGCAACCTGATAAGGAGTTGAGCCAGGTCTCTGGATTGAAAAGGATGTCAGGTGCGTTGCTGCTCAGAAGGTCCCATATTTCGGGTGTATGTTTGCTGAGTGATTGTGTTTTGAGAAGCATGCATGTGAGTGGGTGTGATATGAGGGTTTGCTGTGGCATGTGGTGTGGGGTAAATGGTTAGGCATTGTTGGTTCTCGTGTGTTTGAAGGCGGTGTTGAGGGAATTGTTAGTATTTGTGTAGCGGGTGTGGGTGGGTGGCTGCTGGAGAACAGGTAGTGGGTACGGGTGAAAGCTTCTACCATGGACTGAGGTGCGGCGGGGCAGCATTTGTGGGAATGGCGTCTGGGTCTAGTGGCCTAAGGAGTGCTGCAAGGCATTACTGGGAGGTGATTGGACCTGGAATCCAGGCGCTGGCCAAGGTCTACTTGCGATGGATGAAGATGGGCTTGCCTTAGGGGCATCAGAGATGCACCTGGTGGCTCACGTCTACTGTATGGCCATTTTGCAGCTCTCATTAAGTTGATCATGGGACCGGGGAGGAGTCCACGGTGCCATGATGTAATTTTCTGTGCTGATGGGTGATGGTAAATGAAGTCCTCTTGCTTGACTTCTTCCTTTAAAGGTGATTTTGGTGGAAAAATAGTGATGTCACTTCCTGACCAGATGGATGACGGAAAATTTGATGATGTCACTTCTTATGCAGGTGACTGATGGGAGATCCAATGATGTCAACTCCTGTGCTGTTGGGAGGTGGGAAAGGAAGTCTTCTTGCTTTGCTTCTTCTTTAAAAGATGGCTTTGGTGGGAAAACCAGTAATGCCACTGTCTGTCCAGATGGATGAGTTGGAATTCAGTGATGTCACCTCCTGTACAGGTGGATGATAGGGGATCCAGTGATATCACCTCATATGCAGAGGAGTGGTGGGAAATGAAGTTCTCTTGCTTGGCTTCTTCTTTTAAAATCGGTTTGGTGGGAAAACAAGTAATGCCATTTCCTTTCCAGCTAGATGATGGGAACTTCAGTGATTTCACTTCCTGTACAGTTGGATGATAGATACTCCAGTGATGTCACTTTCTGTGCTGATGGGTGGGGGAAATATAAGCATTCTGCTAAACGTAAAATTGTGAAGCGGTAAAACACTGATTAGTCTTCATCACCTTTTGACCCTATTGTCCGAGTATGAGGTCAAAGCCTACCACACAGCGCAGCTCTCTGGTTTGCAAATGACATCTTGAGTACATTCAGAAAGCTTCCCTGGGAATGCAGTCCACTCATTGCTTACTATTGGCTACTGAGAGACTAGTTTATGAAGGCTGTATGATGTCATTTTTTTCTAGCACACAACAAAATTTAAACTTCTCTGAATGAACTGTGCAGATATTTCAGAACATATATCAGAACTAGAAAGCACTAATAAAGCACATTTTTAGTAATTCATAATTGTTGTGGAAATAGATATTTTATTATGATCAAAACAAATCAATACACTAGGTAGTGACTTTTCCATACATTATTGTTTGTGAGCTATATACTTTTATCAGTAAAACTTTGGGCCTGATTTAGAGTTTGGCTGAGGGGTTACTCCGTTACAAACGTGACAGATATCCCATCCAACGTATTATGATCCCCATTGGATATAGTTGGATCATAATACAGTGGACAAGATATCTGTCACAGAGTTTTCCTCTCTGCCCAGATCTAAATCAGGCCTTATATGTCTGAGCAAATGTAATGGTAATTACAATTGAAGATGTGTTGTCCATAATGGCAGTGTGCTACCACACGCTACCACACCATACATATTCAACTCTGCCCCTCTCCAGTCTACTCTGCGCCACTTCATACTACGCCACTCCACTCCATGCTACTCCACGTTGCATCACTGCCCTCCACTCCACTCTGCCCAACTGCACTCTATGCCTACCTACTCTACACCACTTTACTTTATGCCAGTGCACTCTACTCCCACACTACTCTACTATGTACCACTGCACTCTACACCACTCTACTCTGTGCCACTCTGCGCCTCAACACTGCACTATATGCCACTGCACTCTGTGCCCATGTATTCTACTCTGTACAACTGCACTCGATGCTAGTGAACCCTATGTCAATCCACTCTACGCCACTCTAATCTACTCTGTACTCTGTGCCATTCTACTCTATGCCACTGCACTCTGCTGTTCACCACTCCACTCTACTCTGAAACAATCTACTCTATGCCACTGCACTTGGTGCCATTCCACTCATAGCCATTCCACTTTGCACCACTGCACTCTACTTTGTGACACCCCACTCTACTCTGAATCATATCACTCTATGCCAAAGCACTCTACACCACTTTACTCAAAACCAATGCACTCTATGCCACTAGATTCTATGCCAGTCTACTCTTCACCACTGTACTCTACACCACAATACTCTACTCTGCAACACTGCACTCTCTGACACTGAACTCTATGCCACTTCACTCTATGCTGCACCCCTCTACGCCACTATACTCTAGTCTGCATCACTCTGTTGAATGCCACTGCCTCATGTGCCAATGCACTAAACACCACTTTACTTAAAACCAATAAACTCAACATCACTACAATCCATGCCACTGCACTCTTCCCCACTATACTCTACTATGCAAACTACGCCACTGCATTCTTCGCTGCTGCACACTACGTCAATTCATACTAAGCCACTTTATTCTACTCTGCATCACTCTACTCTGTGCCAATGCATTCCAAGACAGTCTGCCCTGGAAGCCTGCACTCTCTACCACTGAACTCAATGCCATCCTACTCTGCACCACTGCACTCTACACCACTGCACACTATGCCATTCTACAGCATTCCCTCTACTTCACTCCACTCTATGCCACTCTATTCTACTCTTCATCACTGTCTTCTATATCACTGCTGTTTGCACCACTCTACTCTGCACCACTCTATTCTATGCCACTTCACTCTAGGCCACTACACTCTACACCACTACACTCTACTCTGCACCACTCAACTCTATGCCACTTTCGTGCACTCTATGCCACTACACTCTGCATAACTCCAGGCCACACTAATCTATTCTGCACCACTACACTCCAGGCCACTGCACTCTACACCACTCTACTCTACATTACTGCAATCTATGCCAATGCACTCTACAACTCTTTGTTAAGAACCAATGAACCCTGCTACACTGCACTCTATGCCATTCTTCTCTGCACCACTGTATTTTATGACACTTTACTCTAGGCCACTCTCCTCCATTTTACAACCCTACACTCTACAATACTACACTGTATGATGCTCTACTCTATTAAGGTGTACTCCATTCTATGACACTCTACTCCACTTTATGCCACTCTGCAACATACTCAACTTTACAATGCTCTACTCAACTCCTGCCATGCCACTCCCTGCCACTTTACTCCACTCTATTCTTTGGCACACTACTCCACTATTCTCCACTCCACACTACTTCACTCAATGCACTCCACTCTGCTCCATTCTCTGCCCTTCCACTCTCTGGCACTACTCCCCCTACTATGCTCCACCGCATGCCACTCCATTCCATGCCACTCAGCTCTACACTACACCACTCTACACCACTCAACTCTACTCTACACCACTCTACGGAACTCTATAACACTCCACTGTGCTCCACTCCACTCTCCTTTACCCCACTAACTTTTTGCCATGCTGAAAATCAGCCACGCTGGTGTACAGCATGGCTAAAACATATTGGTAAAGCCAATAGCTCTTGCATAAGTGAGAAGCATTAGGTTTGCCAATGCTTGCTTAACTTCGGCCCAAAAATAACAAAGATTGTGGTCTTTGGAAATGGTCCTCGTTTTCTATTGGTTTGTTAAAGGTTTTAAATTAGAGAATTTTGCTAACTATGACTAGGAAGGCATCACGTTTGATTCTGCTTTATCCTTGGCAGCTTAAGTGGAAACCCCTGCATTGAAATTGACGTGATCTTGTGCAGGAACATGTACACTTCTTGCTACTTACTTTGCTGTTCTCTGCACATGAATGCTGTGGTTTTTCTTGAGTAAAATAAACTCTATGCATAATATTCGTCAAACGACCAGCAGTGGCCTTTCAAATTTACATGAGATACTGAAAAGAAACATGCCAGCAAAATTTTGTGTAATTTTGAAAAATGTCATAACAATTCCTGAAACATAATTTTGCAATGTCGCTCATTATTAGCTTGCTAAGAGAACACCGAGTTACATTTTTAAGCAAGGCTTCGCAAAACAGTCTGGTAAATTTACTCTTAGGTCCAGCCAATGGAATGAAATGATCGCATGGAAATAAGGAAGCCGTCTGTTAATCTGGTATATATGCAGCGCTATTATCACGTGTCTTTAATACGGGGACTTCCTCTGCTTAAAATAACGTATTTAAAAATATATATATATTTAAGGTCATGAAGCAGGTCAGTTTCAACAACTATCAAACAGCGAGTACTTTCAATTCTGGTGTACTCTTGCTTGCATATTATGTGAATTTGTGGCCTCAACAATACCTTATAGAGTTTATGACTCTGATAAACTAAAATATTGCATTTGAGATAAAAATATGTTGTGCTCTGATGGGGAAATGGGACCACCAGTATCAACATTTTGGGCCACGTTTTTGCATTCGGAAACGGTGCGAATGGCCGTTTGCGAATGCAAAAATGCCTTTCATTATGTATGAAAGGCATTCGCTATGCAATTTTAAGGAATCACTAAAATAGTGATTCCTTAAAATTGCTAGCCTGTTTAGAGAATCGCAAATTGTGATTTTCTAAATAAGAAATCGCAAATAAGAAATCCTTATTTGCGATTTCTTAAGCACATGCATCAAGCATTTCCTTAATGCGAATTGGGCATTAAGGAATGACAACTACTACCAAGTAAAACTTGGTGGTAACCATGTGCAAATTTTAAAAATGCATTAAAAATTGACATGTAACGCACACATGCCCCTTTGGCATGTGTGCGCCTTACATGTCCTGAAATATTTTTAGGGTTCAGCAGAGGGGTCCTTAGGCCCTCAGCACCCTGGTGTTTTGCATTTCCTAAATTGCGAATTCCAGTTAGGAATTCGCAATGTGGGAAATGCAAAACATTTGCAAATATCGGGGCCCATAGGTGCGAATGGGCTCAGAATAGCTATTTGCGATTCGGTAATAGCATTTGAGATTTTTAAGAAATCGCTATTACCGAATCGCAAATATGATACAAACCATTTTGCGAATCAGAAATAGCGATTGCTTAAAAATCGCTATTTGAGGATCGCAAAGTGGTTTCTTCATACTTCTGGCACATTGTTTCCAGACTATGCGTCCTTTAAGAAGAACCTCCTGTTAGCATTATTTCTTTATGTCCATCTTTGAAAGGCTTGAGGAAAGTGTACTTAAAATCATTTTTTATTGAGCAGTATAACGGTTTCACAGTCATGGAAGGATACCAGACATATCTAAGAGGAGTCCAGCAAAGACATTTGTGCTAGAGTCACATTCTTAGCTGTGATACATTTTATAGTTGCAAAGTCAATTAGATACCTGTTTTCAAAATATGGTAAATTGGTATATATCTTGCAGTGACTAACATGTATTTCAGTTGTGATACTTAGGCACTCATTATGACCTCGGTGGTCTTTTGCAAAGACCTCTGCAGCCGTGACCGCCAGTGCTGGTGGTCTTCCGACCACTGTATTATGACTGCCACCGGATATCAACGCCGCCAGAGGTCGGATTTCTGGCAGCATTCATCACAGCAGTCAGCGTCACTTAGGCGGTTCCACTGCCGGCACCGCCACCCCAGAAAAGACCATCCACAGAATTACAACCACTAATTCTGCGTGGCAGTCTTCTGGTGGCATGGCGGTGCCAGCGGTGGGAGCGCGGTCTCGTCCCCTAACAGAGGAGCACCTCATTGGATGAGGTTAGTGCTGTCCTCAACTGGAGGGGGTGGGGGTATGTGAATGGGTGTGTGTGTGTATGCTTGTCATGAATGTGGGGGGAAAAGGGGGAAGTGACTGTGCGTGCCTGTGTGTAAATGTGGTGATGGGTGTGTGTATGCATGTGGACAGGGGTGGGCATGTGTACATGGGTGAATGTGTAAGGGGGGTGTGAGTGAGTGCTTGCAGGTGCGTGTCTGTATGGATGTAAGTGAAGGAAGGGGTGGCGGGATGGTGAGTGTATGTGTGCCTGTGTGATGTGTATGGGTATGTATGCATGTCCATGGGGGTGAATGTTGTGAGTTCGTGTGTGACTGAGGGTGTGTCTGTATGTAACTGTGTTTGTGTGGGTGCATGCATGCGTGTGTGTGTCTGCATAGGTACTTGGGGGGTGTCCCGGCGATAGGAACGCAAGTTCTTGTCGTTGGGATACCTTACTGCCAGTATTTTATGGCAACAGAACCATCAGCAAAATGCTGGTGGTGCCCCAAGTCGGAATGACCTCTGCGGTTATCCTGCTCCCGCTGGGCTGTAGGTGGAAACCTCCAGCCTTGTGGGCCACATAAAGCAGCGGGACGGGTGGGGGCGCAGCAGTTAGGCAGTGGCCAAACCGCCGCGGTCATAATATGGCAGTCTGCACCACCGGTCCCGCAGCTGTCAGACCGCCACAATGGCTCTGGCCGTCCATGGACTGCCAGGTTCATAATGAAGGGCTTAGACTTGCATGTTTTTTTATTAAATGTTTATGAGGCATTTGTTGTGAGCTGATTTATTTGTGTAATTGCCTTGAACCAATTAAAATAAATATGTTATTACCGTACATATCACCCACACCACCAGCCGAGTATGGACAAAGTCCCTTGCCTTTGACAGTCTCGAAAAAACATAAAAAATGGTTCAAGTCGCAAACATAACAATAGAATGAGAGCATAGCATAAGAAAGCATGGAATAAGCAATAAAACCTTTTCCTTGCACTTTAGGCCTCACAAGGTGTATGGTATACGTGATTATGCTACACTACAACAAATGACCAAACAAAGCAACAAGGTATACCTTAAGGACAATTAGATATCTCAAACACAAAAGCTGCACCCACAATGGTAAACTGGAGCTCTGTCTTTCAAGTCTTGGCTTCAGGCATGTCCGACTGTGTTTGGTACCATTTTTTATACAGCTTTTACAGTCTGTGAAACTTTCTTAGTCCCAAACCGATACATTTTGGCTCAGGTATTTTTTATCATATTACACTAGCACACTTATGATGCAAAGCAATGCAAACAATAGTGTTGACAAACTTTTACACAAATAGGAGTTTTACATCGAAAACAGTGTTAAACACAGTATTGCATAGCGCAAAACCCCAAAAATGTTAGGTGTCCTGAACAACAAGTTGGGAACAACGCAGAAGTTTCCCATGCAAGTGTAACCACGCTTGCCTGAATAACGCATGGCTTTTTCTCTGCCTTAACTATGCATGTGCTGAACTACGCATATTCGTGGTTAAGGCAGAGAAGAAGGCAGAGTGGATCCGGAGAGCTCCAAACACTACTAGAAGTTGCAGTGGACATCTCAGTTTAATCTCCCTTTATAAGGACATAAATTTGTCTAACCTTTATTGAAGCGAATCCACCGATTGCTATTGTGCGTGCAAGGAAAGAATATTTCATTCTGTCGGAAAGGGAGCGTCGAACTATAATAAAGTGCCGTAAGCTTTGATGCGCAGGCCAGAACCTTAATGGATAGGGCCCGTAAGTAGACCAGAATAAATAATATGATGCATTATAAACTCACTTGGGAATAAATTGCCTTTTGTTTTTAATATTTCCACAAAGGAAATATTCTAGTTCCTTCAGAAACAGAATTTTCACCCGGTTGAAGGCAAACTGTGCTTAATATGACATGATTTCTGTTGTGGTCGATACATAAAACACGTTCTTTTAAATGCACGAACATCCCATGTAATGGCTGCTGAGTAGAGGAAAATGAGGATGTTTAAATGCATTTCCATCAAGCTTCTGCCTGCTCCGAAAAGACAGCTCACTTTTTAACGCATTAGCCCGTATTTATACTTTTTTTAGCGCCGCATTTGCGCCGCTTTTTGGCGCAAAACGGCGCAAACCTACAAAATACAATGGTATTTTGCAAGTTTGCGCCGTTTTTACGTCAAAAAACGACGCAAATGCGGCGCAAAAAAAGTATAAATACGGGCCTAGATATCTTTTTCCATGTGCAGTTATACAAGATATGTAGCTCCATGTCCATAACTAGAGCTCATTAAGAAACTTCTGCAGGCCCATTGGGTGCTCCTTTATCGGTTTAGCAGCGCCATTAAAGCATTTTATTTGGTTTGTCATACGAATAAAACAGCGGGGAAAACAGCACGCTTCTTAACGCCCAAGGTGAACAACGGAGACATTCACCAAGCAGACCTTCGACAATTATTTGAAATAATAGTGGATTTTCAAAAGTAAACCCGTTAAAATTGGTCTAATGTACACTGCTTCAATGATGGGCGATTATACACAGTCTGTGATTAATTTGTAAAAGAATGAGTGCAGGTGCTGCTCAGAAGTCCGTTGATGGTGCAATTAAGTATAGTGCACAGCCTTAAATCAACCTGGTGCCTCTTTAATCCGCTCCCAGACACTCCCTGCACTTTTACCTCACTTTTGCAGGTTCATCCTCCTCCATCTTTGAACTTTATGCTTTATCACTCGCTTGAAAAATTAGTGTTGGCCTCCAAAAATGAATGCTTGTGGCTCCCACTTGCACCAACCACCTCAAATTAAGCCCTGCAACAGGTACTAATTATTGAAAAATGTCATCTTCGCACACTTACCAGTGCATAAAAAGCATTTTCGGCAAGTAGTCAATACAAAATGACTGGATTGCAGGCCCGAGCAGTGATGTTGCCTCAAACGCTTCTTTTTACTCCAAGCACCATATTTATGAGAGAACTGTGTCACTGTTGCACCACACATCATGGTGCAAGTGCAGTACAACTCCAAAATGGAATTTTCAAGTCAAGCAAGGCCTCCTTGAGTGACCCTGAGTGATTTGATAAATCTAGAATAACGCAAGTGGCGCAAATTGCTGCATTGCGTTGCTCTGCCCCAGGGAGGCATTCAACAGGAGTTGCGTGGTGGTTACCATGCAATACCCACAGATTTAGACATATTCCCGAATTTACACCAAAATGCTATGCCTTCACAGGTGATGTGTAATGAGTAGAAACATCTTTATTTCTCCTTGTTCTTTCTCTTTCTATGTGTGCAGCATTCTATGTGTGATGCACTCTGCACCACACATAGAAAGAGGAAAATGCCCCAGGGGATTGTTTTTTTAGTAGGAAGGCCTCCCTTCCTGCACAAAAACAATCGTCTTTACAGCACAGGCACCCTTGAACATTGGCGTTATGCAGCTAAAACGGCACCAGGGCAGAGACAAAGACAGGAATGCGCCATATTCTTTTAAATACAGTACATTCCCGGCCTTTCCGTCATGCAGCACAGCAAGGTGACTTGTGACGCTGCGTGGCTGTGCCATAAATATAGCCCAAAGTATTATGTGACATAGTTAAACAATTAGCATTTCAAATCAAATTAGATTTGAGAGATGAGTAAATAGTTTTTAATGAAAAATATAGCCACATATCTGAAAAGCTATAGAGGTTTGCTCTTTTAAGTTTATTTTGTTTCTTAAAACATAGGAAAGACAGTTTGTACTGTTGTAAGCATAGCTTTCATGTTCCACGCTCTACCATCTACCACTTTTTTATATGTCTGTTTCTTGACTGTGCCAGAGGATTCAAGAGAATGTTATATATATTTTTTTATTCTACCTCCTTAGGACCCTGGAAGGACACCACCAGTTTTCAAATTCTTTTAACTGCTTTAATGCTGTTGCCCTGTTGGTTGGGTGCTTTGGCAGATGGTGTTATTGCTGATATTTTTATTCTCCAACTGATATACCCTAAAACTCCATTAAATGTTTTGAAGGTTTAGTTTGATTCCCTTTATAAAGATCTACCTGTAACCTACAAACACTATTATTCTACCTTTTACAGTCTGTGCCTTCAATAAGTGTTTTAGAATCTTTATTATAGTGCACGTGGGTTGGTGGGAATGAAAATGTTCTAATGTTGTAAGTGAAGATTGTGGAGTCACATGCATCAAGTGCATTGCTCATAATTTGACTGTAGTATAAATGCTGGGGCCTCGAGTCCTTTGAAAGTCACAGTACATTCCCTAATGCCCCCCTGTCGCTGAACAATCCATATGAACCCATTGATGGCTAGGAGTTCTTAAAGACCATTCATCAAGATTTGAAGTTGTGATGTCCTACGATAGTGCTTGGTGCCCTGGAATCCTAGCCCACCTCTTATTCTTGACTGACCCATAGCCAGAAGTATTTATTTCGGGGGAGCGTGGCCCCCATTAATGACAACAACATAAAAGAAGCATTTGGATGGATTGAATGAAGTTTCTAATTTTACAATGTATTTTGAAAAAGTGGTTTATTATGGTGAGATTTTAAAATACTGTACTTCCTCTTTTGACATTTTTAAATCATACCAACATGACTATTTTCTTTTTTGTTTTAGAAAATGAACAATAATTGTATAAACCTGACAGAACGTTTTAAGAGGAGTATCTACAAATATGTTGATACCTTGTTGATACCGTTGCCTACACACTAATGATAAAATTCCTCTAAAGATAATTGCATATAGCTAATCAGTGATTTGCTATACCTATCTCCACATTAAACATGGTTGACGAAATATGTACCAGGACCATAACAGGAATGGATCAAGCCAAGGTCAATGGAATTCTCCAAGAGGGCTACCATTGACCCTGGTTTGGGCCATTCTTCCTGTAGGCACTAGGCCCAGCCAAACAAGCAGGTTAATAGGAATTTCCTCGATCCCTTTGGATTCTAGAAGTTTACATCACAGAAAGAAAAATGTGTGATTTTAGGCAACGTTTGCAGGGTAAGCAAATGTTTTGAGGTCCATGTGAAGCACACTATGCCAGACTCCTCAGTTGGTCTAGTTTTCAGAAATGTCTGGGTCAGGTAGGTTTCCCCAGGTGGCGGCCTACAGAAACCAAAAAAGTGCAACCATTCACTATGGCAAGTGGAATAATATTGTCCCACTCTCTTAGCCCATCCTTAAAAACAAGCACCCAAAAGAATCAAATGTCCTCTTGCTTGCCATTGAGATATGGTGTTTTAGGCCATTGGGGAGCTGAAAGTCTTTTGAGGTTTTAAGGGCCAGGGTGGTGCTGGATGTCAGGATGACTCAGACGCACACCATTATTGCATAAAAAAATATTCCTGCTTTGACCCCCACCCCACCCCACTGGGGCAAAGTGAGGGAAATCCCTCTGTCATCCCTAGGAGTGCAGAAAGACTGTGAGTGCCCCTTTTGGGGTAGGAATGGGTGGCCAATGCCTGAGTACAATGCCTACCACTCCTTCTTTGCCCCAAATGTACAACTCCTCATGTCTAGTGGGCTTTCTACCATCTGGGGTGGTAGATTTATGGTATCCTCCTCTAGTAGGGCAAATCTCCTATCTGCCCCCCGGAGGGCAGCGAGACACTGTTGCACCTTCTAGGGTAAGAGTATTGCTCTATGCCACGGTAGGAAGCTCAATCCTTTTGTTTGTTTGGTGCCATTTTTAATTCCTTGTCTGCCTAGTTGGCTTTCTGCACCAACTAGTGGCAAATGAGGACAAACTCCCTGTCTGCCCCTGGGGGCCAGAAAGACTAGTTGGTTACCCTTTTGGGGTGGGAGTATGGCTAATGCCAGAATGCAAAACCTGCACCTCTTTCCCATTGGGCCAAATACAAAACCCCTAATGTCTATTGGGCTTTCTATCACCGAGAGGAACATTTGGGACAACCTCCCTAATTTGGACAAATCACTTATATGCCCCAACAGGGGAAGAAGGTCACTATTGCCCCTACTAGGGTGGGGATATGGCTCAATGCCAGGGTAGACCACCCACTCCTTTTGTTTGTTTTGGCAGCATTTTGAATTCCCTGGTGTCTAGTGGGCTTTCTCTCTCCCTGAGGGAAGGCAGATTAGGGCAAACCTTCAATCTGCCCCCATAGTGGCAGAAAGACTGTTTCATCCCCTTATGGGGTGGAGCATGGCCATGCATATGGTGGGCAGCTGTACTAGCTTTTAAAAAAAATCCCTGGTGGCTGGTGGAATTGTGGGCAATCACCCCCATCAACCGCAACGTGAGGAGGGGGGGCAGAAGGATTATTGCATCATTTTTTGGGATTGGGCATGGCCATGCCCATGGTGGGAAACCATCACCCCTATGATTTTTTCAATCAAGATTTCTCTGCTGTCCTGAGGGCTTTCTGCACCCCTGGGGGAGTAGATTGGGGGTAATCACCACCATCCTCTAGCGAGGGGAACAGAAAGACTGTAGCACTTTTTTGAAGTGGGGAAATGGTCAAGCTTATGGTGGGCACTGCAGGGGGTAGAAATACTTAAATATGTGAGGGGTTGGAGGGGAGCAGAAGCCTTTGCCTAAGGGGTCGCTCCCCCATATTCCTGGTGTCTAGTGAGTGTAGCCCTGCTTGGGAGTTAGTGGAGATACCATTGGAAAAGGGAAAGCACAGATGCAGTGAAAGTAGAGAAAAGCCCATTGCCTTGTTTCACTTTCACTCAACTAGTCATGAAGTCAGTGTGCTCTGCATGCTGATTGTCATTACAGGAAAAAATAACACTCAGGCTGCTTAGGAAACGTTTCCCCAGCAGCCTGAGCTAAAATTAAATGAAGCAATCCCTCCAGTGCAAAGCACCACCAGATCCTTTATACCCCTCCCTGGTGCCAGCCAATGGCTGACAGATGTACTGGGGCGAGAGTGCTGGTGTCAGCCACTGGCTGATGGCTGCACGTAAGGGGTTATAGACACAGTAACAACACAGCTCAACAAGAATAGAATACTTTTCTGGACAAAATTAATACTTCTCATTGGAACTGCAATTTATTTATTTTATAGGTCAGCAGGGAACAATATTTACATTGACACCAGTTTTCTACAGGGCTGCTATACAATTGTAGGACAGTAACACTACTTCTCTAAAGGTTAGAGTGTTTTTATTGAGCATTAGTAATACATCTCAACAGGGCTGCTGCACTTTGTATGGGCTGTACCAACACTATTCACCAGGGAGCTAGAACGATATTAAATATGTATGTTTTTTATTCTTCATACTACGCATCTGTTGTTTGGAAGAGTGCAAATACGAGGTGCTGCTGTCGAGTAGGCTCTCATTATTCTAATGAGACTACTGGATTTGGGTGGCAGAATCCTACCTGCACTGTGGGGGACTGAGTCTAACCCACTACAGGTGACACCTGTTGTCCCAATCTGGGTTTTGCTCTGGCTAACTAGCAGTGGCTCATCTCTACCCAGGAGCAGGGATGATTGGGCAGCCAAGCGCATGAGGCAATTGACTCCTCAGGAAAATCATGGTCACTCAGATCGCAGCCATTTCTCTCATTTACATTAGTCTCACATATGCAAGGACAATCACAGGCAGTACATGTTTCAAAAAGGTTTTAATGAAGCAACTGCATCTTAGATAATAAAGCACGTACTGCAATAACCAGGACGATAAAACATGACAAGATTAAAATAGTGACGAGGAGAGTAAAGCATAACAATAATGCTACCATATTGTCACTAAAATCATTAAAATAATTCCTACCTAGGCTTTGTTCGAGCACAGCATGTTAACCTCTATTTCTGCCCTTCACGTTCCCCTGGGAAGACATCATCCCTCATACCTGAGCAAGAAGCCTGTAGTCTACATAAGCAGCTGTAGCGAAGTGTTCAACAATCAGCATACAGTCGTGGTCATCTGTCTATAATCTCCCTCTAACGTGTATGGAACAGAGAAGTGATTTTATAATAAAACAGCTGGTGTTCTGAGAAAATGTCCCCACATAAGGATGTATACGTTTCTATGAACACTGGAGACAAAGGGTTACCACGTTTACTGGCAACCTATCTTATTGCAGCTTTGAAAAAAGCACAGAGTGAAAGAAATGTCTTGTTTAGGAACGCAGTGCTGACCTAGGCAAAAAACATCTAGGTTCAAAGAAATAAAACAATACCACAAATGTGGTTATTGTTAAAATAATAAATGAACCTGAATAAAATATATCTAGGTTAAAGTGCACAGTGGCAGGCCTAGTTTGCTAAAATAACGTGTATGAAGCTATAACTAAAATGGCTACACAACACTACTATTACTAAGAGGGATGGAGAACTGAGTTTGATTTAAAAGGTTGCAAACTATGAACCTGCATATCAGTGGCAAGAGCTTGGCTCAATGAGAAACCTCAGTACCTTGCATCTGAACCAGCACTTTTCAGCAGCTCAGCTATAATTTTCATTGAGAGTAGCAAAACCTCCCAGCAGGGATGCCATATTTGTATTATACAGTTATTCGCCGAGCCAAAGTTGACATTGCCCTTTCCAGTCCTGATGAGGCCTAAAATCAGAAGGCCGAAATGCGTTGACTTCCTTTCTAGCAAGTGTGTGGGCTTGTTAAACAATGGACTATAATTCAAAGACTTGAAGTGCACTATATAACGTCTGTGAGAAAAGAAACACACAGCGTGCTGGACAGTTAAGTGTACTTAAAGCCCATTGCCTTAGCTAGTTCAAGTGGATCACAAGTGTATTGACACAATAGTGACCACTGACTAAAACTTGTAGGGCATGATTCACCGTGTGGGTTTTTGATTTTTAAACCCTAACTATTTGTCAGTAATGTGAGTAACGTACCGTCTATTGTGTCTGTTTTAATTATGTGGGTGTACATTTGGTGTGGTGTGTATTTATTTATGTATTGAACAATCATGGCTGCCTTTTTTTCAAAGTGCTAGAAATAAATGCAAGAAAGAAATGAATTTAAAAGTAACAGAATCAAGTACTGTTTTCTTTAAACTTAGAATTATATTTGTCCCTTCCTGTCGTTTATATATATAATTTTTGGTATATCCCACATCAGCATACTTGCTGCAGTTAGAAAGTACTAGTTTCTCCCAGACAATACCTCTTGTCCAAGGCTCTAGGAGCATGTAGATATTTGCAGCCAACTTCTCTTTGAATTATGCATTGAAAGTTTTGTTTTTGCATTACAATTATGGCTTACAGTCCAGAGAAGCTAGAGCGATGGAGAGTCAAATAATTGAGCTGTATGAAGTTAAATTGTAAACCAAGGAGTCATCAGGGTCAGTTGGTAACCATAGCGAAATCCAGGCAAAATATATTACCTAGAAAGCAGCACATCCTTAAACTGAGTGTAGCAATTCCAGATGTAATGTGCAGGACGTGCACTGCCATTGTAAGCACAAACCCCCTCACCTGCTGTGCTACAGGTCAGGAAATGTTCTACTAAAATCCATTCAGCAGAGTCACTGTTCTCTGTTCACAAGATAGTGAAGGAGGCCCTAGTGTGAACATATCAAGACCTGCTCACAAAACAATTGTAAATTATGGCATTCATGCCAGGTCATAAGTACACATTTACAGCAGATTCACAAAACAAATCCCACTTATTTAAGTGTAATGGATATCTTAGATACTAGGCACAAATTGGAGTTATTCATGAAAACCTGTTTCCCTCTGCCTAAGTGTGTGGGTACACTGTACTCAGTGCTAGAGTATGTATGGATAGGGGTGGGAAATCAGGAAAATTCCTGATTGAGCTTCCAAGTTATTTTTTTACTATTTCAGTTTTTTCCAACACATCTCTTAGTCCTAAAACCCATTTCAATATTTGGTTGGGCAAAAGTAAACAACTTTTCATTTCACCTTTTGCCGTTTATGCATTTCCCCAACTTTGCCTTTATGAGAAGTTTGGTGGAATAAAGTACGATTTTGGAAGAGAATGTTCTTATAAAAATAATTTGGGACACAAAGGTCTCCCTAAAAAGGTTTTCGAGCAGTCTGTACCCATAAACTTAAGCAGGCTTTCTACGTCTACTTCTGATAGGACATTTTGCAAACTTTGGAGTTGATTTAGTGTTTGTAGGAGAAGGTATTCCATTGCAAGGGAGGGGAGGTACTCTCTGCACCAAATAGAAAGTCTGTCCAACTCAATTACAGACAGGCAGACCTTAAGTATGTCAGTGATGGAGACTCATCAGTCTCTGTTGCTGACATACTACTCTGACAGCCCTGTAGAGTAAGAACAGTTTGGACATTCTACCACCCACCCAAATTAGAGTGGGTGGTCAAGCAGACGGTTTTTACTCCGCCTTACTGCTGTGAGAAATGTGGTGGCAAGTGACGGTAAAAATGTGTAAATTACCCTCACACCAGGACAGAAAACTTCCACAGTGTAGGGGTTATTTGTTTTGTTTTTTCTTCGAAATCAAAATCCTGCTTTTTTAATTTGTTTTTGAACAAACACAAAAAGTTGTTAAAGGTTTAATGATAGTGCTGTCATTTTGATTGTGCCGTCCATCAAACTTTTAATACATTGACAGGATCTGCTGTGAGGGTGGTTCCTACCAATGTTTACATATGTCCACAGGGCTGATTAACAACTCTAAATTTGGCAGGCAGAGGACCATCGTGTGGATGGAGTAAAGTACTCTAGCAAACCGATGGACTCAACCTGTTAAACATTAAATCAGCCCCTTTGTAAAGATTGCAAGAATTCTGACTTTAAAAAAAAAAAGAACCTGTATGAATATGAGAAGGAAAATCCTCACAATATCCAATAGCTACAGAAGTTGGTGAGCTTTTCTACACTTTCAGCGATATTTACACCTATATCTTTCATATGTTGCAAAGTGTAGAGAACGTGTTTGCAAATGTTTTTAATTCACAACTAAATTAAGACTGAGTGCCGTTTGCATACTGTAACCCACTCTGTGTAACTTAACTTGAAAACAAGGACTGCCTCTTATGCATGGGTGAGGAGACTCTGCACTCGTGTATCACATGCATTCACATTTGTTTTACCACTCTGTGCCTATGGAGTAAAGTATGCAGGCAACAGTAGAAGTAAAGTTTTCTTAAGGCATGAGGATACATATATTTTTAAATCATATTTAGGAAAGATTCTGTGGGACAGAGAAGGACAGTTGAATGAGCCCTATCTGTTAAAGCCTGAACGCGTCCATGATTTGCTGTTGTGAAGAAAAAAGCTCCTTGGTACAGTGCCATGTCTCAAAATATTGGAAAGCTTTGTGAGCTTTTTAACTTGTTGGGTGTTTTGCCAATAAACTGGCAGAATTGTTCTATGAAGTTAATTATCCTGGTGTCTTTTTTTTTTTTTTTTAATCATTTTCTGTAACTATTAGAAGGAGGGTTCAAATTGCTGGTGCACCTGTCCTCTTCATGCTGTGCGAGATTACAAAACAACAGGCCTGCACTTAATCTCAATACAGCCTTGCTGGTCCCCTGCATATCAGAGGTGCACACCTTACTTAAGCATGATAATTATGCAGGGACAGCTCCTCTGCAAAGTCGAAGGAGCGTCGCCCTACTGGCTAAAGATAGCAGCTGAAAAATACAATGATATTTTAATATTGTTTAATTTTTCAGCTGCTGGCTCAGCCAGTGTGCAGGAAGGGGTGGGGCAGGGCCACAAGAGGCGGGAGGAAGAGAGGAGTGCTCTTAAGTACACGTCAGTTTGGCTGGTCGTCTAAGGCACTGATATGCGCACTTAGGTTTCTCCAAACCTGGCTGTGTTGCACAGACGGGTTGGAGAAACAGCACAGGCTCCAGTGCACTGTCTCAGACCAAGCCTCTCAGACAAACCCTGGTGCTGCTCTCATGCTACTTATAACACGAGAACAGTGTCAGGATCGCATGGAAAGTCTGTGCCGGAGTTCCAGGGACCATCAAAAGAGAAGAGGAGCTAGGCGGCTAACAGCGGGACAGTTAAGTCTTTTTAAAATGTATTATTTAATTTGCTCTTCATCCCCATCGTCCAACCCTCCGCCACCCCCTTGAAATTTGCAGCAGCCGCTACTGTAATTATGTCATACCCCCCCTATATCAAAAGTAGTTTGTTTTAATCAATGAAGCTGGTCATTATGGAGTAAACCTTCTTGGCCACCTTCTGATGACCTGACTGAATGCCCAGCTCAGACACTTTAATGTTCAAATCTTAAGATTGGTCACCTTGTTGGAGTTCTTGCTGCCATGTAGGCCAGTCAATGTCATCATATTAGTCTGTAGGTGAGTGAAATGGGTGTATATCATTCAATAGCAGGGCATGCAGGGGCCATTTTAAATATTGCGAAATGTATAGAGCCTGATGTACAAAACATTAGTTGCAAATCACTGGCTGCAACTTGCAGCCAGTATTTTTGTGACCAGTGTGTAATTTTGGAGACCAACTTACGAACTAACAGTCAATTCACAAAAGTCATCCGGGGTGGGTCACAATCAAACCAGCATCCAGAATATTAAGGAGGTATATTGTAAATTGTGACTTACTCCATCTGTGCACCATCACAGTGATGGTAGCCTGCTAAGGTCAGCAGATCAGCATGTCCATGTTAGTTCTTAAACAAAGTATTTTAACTTTTAATAAATGCAGCACATTTTCCTTAAAAGAACAGAAGTTGCATTTAAGAAACGGTTTACCTCTTAAAAGAGTGTGCTTGAGGGTTGGCAGTGGTAACCTAGACAACAGCCCACTTCCCAATAAACCCTTTTTTATCACAAGGAGGAAGTTGTCCCATAGGATGGCTCCTTCCCTTTTACAAATGGCTTACCATGGGAACTTGGGAGCTGATAAATGTTCGACGTTTTGTGACAAGACTTTTGTAACCTACAACACTCCATTTCCAACTAACAATTCCTTTTAGAGCCACAGACCCATTTTAGAAAGTGGTAATTATTTACTGACTCCTAAAATTGGGTTTTTCAATATAAAAAAAAAATGCTCACAGGCAGTGAAAATGGATATTTGAAACTGTAAATAAGTTTTGTACATCAGGCCCATACGTCCATAACCAAAGCGGTCTACCAATCAATCAGGGGTTGTCAAGGTAACAGGTGGAAAAGCACAGTAATAATGTTGGTATTAATTGTTCTAGAACCTTCACGCGCCTCCTCAGATGGTCACAGATGACTTCCCTGACTCTTGGATTCTAAAAAGAGTTTTCAGGAAATTGGATGAGTAATGGGAGGCTTCTCTGAAATCATTATACTCGAGTAATATCCCATCACATATGCAGATGCACAGCATGTTTACAGTAAATATTGGAGTTTATCATAAAGTATTTCTTTTTAATTACCTACTTCATGGTCCGGGTGTTTGTTGGCATCAGACCGCTTTTTATTGTATGGTCAAATATCATTGAATAATGCAGATGCGTATAACTAAAAATATAAAACTAACACAGAGGTAGTAAAATATTATTACAAAGAAAAGCCAATATACACCGTAAAAATGTGGTATGACTTATTTTAAAGTAACGTATATTTGGAATAGAGTCAGAATCGACAGGTTAGTTACTAATTTCATAGAATTCGACTGGGAAGGACTAATCGCTGAGGTGAAATGTTGGTGGGATGTTTCTTACTTGGGATTATTCTTGTGTATGGATGCAACTTCCAACTATTAGGGGATCACATAAGCAGTCAAGACAAATTAATGTTCATTCTATAGGTGTAAAAAAAATGCACATGCGCCATTTGAACATTTTTATGTTTCTCATAGGGAGCTAGTTTCTTTGTCTTTCTCAGTGGAGAAACCCTCAGCCTTCATCCTATACGAGGGCGCTTTCTTCCCATAAGCACACTGGAAACACACTTACTCCTTTCCTTGACTATGTACTTTTGTGTATGTTTTCAGTGTGGAAAACAAAGAGTAAAAATGTTGCGAATATCCACAGATCTGCCAATTGTGTGGTCTCCTGAATAATGCACATCATCCCCGCATTCCCATTTTAACACCCTTCACATTAAACTTGAGAATGCAACAATTTCACCATACAGGTGACATTTCTGCACCTGCAAATTCTACTTACAAACGTAACATTCCACCATTACTAGGTACGTGAATCATTGTTGTAACTTTGCAATTGTGCATTTGTGTTTTTCACACTTGAGTGGATCTAAAGAATAAAACTGGTTGAGAATTTGGTCCATCATTGTTTGGTTCCTCCTATTGTAAGTTGGGTCCCCCAGAATGAGTATCTTGGCTAAACAGTAGAGCTGATCCTCCGCTTGATAAAAAGCAGGATTTCTTGAACACCTACATTTAAAATTGTCACCAATCCATTGACGTTCAGTCATGTGATCAAACTAAGAATCGTTACTTGTCTATTGTGTGTACCAGATCTATCATTCAAGGTGGAATTAACATAATTTGAATACACTTGAATAATTTGGGGAAGAGGAAGCGTTAGACTTGGCATCCTTGGCGTGGTTTCCCTTAACTTTTTGCCTCTGTTTCCCAGGTTGTTGATGTGTACTGGACTCTGGTTTTGCTGTTTTTGTTACTCTGGGCACTTTACCACCGCTATCCTGTGCTAAAGTGCAAGTGCTTCTATGTAAAATGTATGTGTAATTGGATTTACATGATTGGTATATTTGATTTACTGGTAAGGCCCTAGTACAGTGCACTAGAGGTGCCCAGGGCCTGTAAATCAAATGCTACTAGTGGGCCTGAAGCACTGGTTGTGCAACCCACATTAGTAGCTCTGTAAACATGGCTCAGACCTGCCACTGCAGTGTCTGTGAGTGCAGTTTTAAACTGCCAGTTCGACTTGGCAAGTGTACCCACTTGCTAGGCCTAAACCTTCCCTTTTCTTATAGGTAAGACACCCCTAAGGTAGGCCCTAGGTAGCCCTTTGGGCAGGGTGTATGTTTAAGGTAGAACTTATACTAATGTGTTTTATATGTCCTGACAGTGAAATACTGCCAAATTTGGTTTTCGCTGTGCAAGGCCTATCTCTCTAATAGCTTAACTAGGGGGCTACCTTTAAATATGATTAACGTGTAGATTCCCTTTGGGAGCAGATGGACATGTGGAGTTTGGGATCTCTGAACTCACAATTTTAAAATACATCTTTTAGTAAAGTTGATTTTGAGATTGTGTGTTTAAAAATGCCATTTTTAGAAATAAGGCATTTTTTTGCTTAAACCATTCTGTGACTCTGCCTGTTTGTGGATTCCCTGTCCGGGTTAGTTTGACAGTTGGGCTGTTTGTACCTCTCTCTAGACAGTGAAACAAAGGGAGCTGGGGTGTAGCCTGCCTGTCCTGATGAGTCATTGTGCTAGCAGGCAGGGTGTGAGTGGTCACTTACACCTGAAAAGGCTGTGCCTGCCCTCAAACAATGCAGTCTCTATCCACCTGGTGTGTGTCTGGGGCCTGGCCTGGGCAAGGCAGGATCTCACAAACAAGAGCAACTTTCCTTTAAAGTAGGCCTACTTCAGAAGGCCAAAATGGGTATAAGAAGAGCACCCAAACCCCTGAAAAATTAGATCACTTATGGAACAAAGAAGAACCTCTGCCAGGAAGAAGAGCTGAGGAGAAGTGATGCACGGCCTGTGACTAGGCTTTGTTGAGCTACCCCGCAGTTGCTGATTCTGCCTGTGAAAGGGGACAAAGATTGGACTTTGCTGTGCATTCCTGCTTGTGTAGAAATCTCCAAGGGCTTCACCTAAGCTTGCCTCCTGTTGTTGAAATCTCAGGGCCGTCAAAGACTTCCCCTGCCAACACCTGGACTCTCTGCTGAGACTCTTGCCTGGCCAAATGGTGCCCTATCCAGTTCATGGGCCCTGGAAAGGTGAAGCTGGCAGACAAAGACTGAAAAGCCATGCACAGACTGCCGTGCAGGAAAAAATTTGACGGGGCTGATAAACGACGCGCCACTGGTTTCACGGCTGAAATCAACGCTCCACCTGCATCGCGGCTGAAAGACTGACACTCGCGGCTGGAGAAACTACGAGCAACACCCACTAATGGAGGCTGATAACATTGCAACCCCCACATAGCGCGGTTTTCTGTTACCGTGCAACCGGATTTTCAACGCAGACCTCGCTGGGTGTGGAAAACCAATGCAAAGCTTGCCCGGACCCCAGGTGCCTGTCTGGATTGACGCATCTATCTCTTGCAGAGAGGAAAAATTACACACACCGACCTGACCGGAGGAGGAATGACGCACGGTCTCGCTTGCGAGGGAGAAATCGATGCAGCGCTGGCCTTTTCCAAAACACACACGCCGGGCTGTGTTTTTTTGATGCTACCCAGGTACTTTTGCACGCTAACAGTGTTAGCACTGTTTTCTAAAGGTTTTAGGACTCTTTTTGCCTTTAATTCATGACTTGACTTGTGTATGGTGGATTTTTGTCCTTTTGGTCTTGTTTTGTTTTGTTAAATATCACCTGTTTTTCTGAACCTGTGTTGTGTCATTTTGTAGTGTTTTCAAGGAGTTACTCTGTATGTGGGTATACATATTTTACACTTAGAACCCGAAGTTAATCCTGCCTGCTCGTGCCAAGCTACCAAGGGGGTAACCTGACTGCCAACCAAAGACAGTAATTATATGTTTATAAAAGACTAGAACTGTCATCCCCAAACTCTTGTAAATATTATGTTATGCTCATAATTATTAGTAATGTAATGAGACAAACTTTAAGTGTGTATTGAACTAATTTGTAAATAATTAACCAATGGTTCACTCCTGGTCCTCCTTAGAATGTAAGAACAAATGGACCAGCCGGAAGCTTACCTTGGAATGTTGAGAGAGAACTGTGAGAGGTCGTTGGTGGTGTTGGCATTCAGGAGTTCGTGAATAAACCTCCTAAATCTTAGTTGTTGTTGCTGGCTTATTTACAACACTTGTCTAACAGGAAAAATGCAATACTTTGACCACTTAACAAGTGGATGACTTTAAGGCGTTCATTACAAGGTAACAAATGCTACCCAGGGATTGGAATTACTACAACAACATTATCACTTGCTTGCAGTTTTTCCCTGAATCTGGCAGGTCAAACATGCAAAATTCATCAGGTAAAGTAAAAAGGCAAAATATGCAGACTTCAGTTTGATAAATACAGATTCTGCATGCTATGCCTCATTTCCAAGTAGAAAATTTAGAAAATTGATTATTTACCACACATGATAAATACCCCATGCTGGGATTCATGGCATTTTTTCACATTTTGGTGAATACCCAACCCTATTCCACTCAGCTTGTAAAGAGAGCCTTGGAATTATCTGAAGCTATGGGTCTGGTCCAACAGAATACATATTGGGGAGCATTAATTGCTTATGTTATGGGGAAGGAGCAGCATTCTTATCTTTTCATATTGTTTACACCATATCACAAACTAGTGCTGCATTTGGCATCTATATCAATGTGTTGATCTATTTTCCTGCACAACTACTGTTTATAAAGTACAGTTGCTTTTGAGTGACATTTGTGAAAAGATGCTGTAATTCAGCATTTAATTTCTTACTGTGTGATAAAGAAAGGATCTTAGGACACATATGGAATTTTGAATAATATTGTGTAGTTTACTTGTCAAAACAGATTACTGTCCCTACATGAATAGCAAAACACATTATGTAGGGTGTTTGTTTAAAAGGGTATTGATTTTGATTTGAGCCTATGTGGGAAGCGTGTTCATGTCATGAGTTATGACCACAGAGGACGCAGCGCTTATCTCTATGATCGGTGAAAATATGCGAGAGACAGACATGCAAATTATAATTGTAAACAGGTCTAAAACATATAGGCTGCTAGGCATCACCAGCCTAACCATCAGGGCAGTGGGCCTCTTACTTTGTACACCAAAAAGGAGGGCGTCATCATAGAAGGCCCACTAACACACATTGTAATATGAGCCAGGCAGAGAGAGAGTTGAATCCCAAAATGACAAGAAAGAGAATTAATGTCATGAACAATAGGAATGCACTTTTTTTGAAAGGCAAGAATACACTTTCTTCTGAACATATACCTATGAACAAGGAAGGAAATAAAAGATCAATCAAGACTGGCAATCTCAGCAGAAACTAGACCAATTTTAAAAATCCTATATTCCAACTACTCCTGTTAGGTCATAGGAAGCCAACAGTGTTGTCCAAGGGTTCACATCCCAAGCCACTTTCAAGATCCTGAAAGGTAGATAAGAACCAGTGGGGTGAGCAGTTGAGTGCTAATCAAATCATGTCTCAGATCCATAGACAGACTGGGACCCTTCACACATTAGGGTTAGACTTAAAACTCTTAGTCAGTTTCTGCCCTGACAGCCCAAGACCTGATTGGCATTTTTCATGGTAATCTTCTGTTCTCAATGAGAAATGCAACCCTAATACATTTCCTAGATCCCAGAGACCCTTGTTGTTCTGATTTACCTAAGAAGACATCCTACTGACCTTCTAAAATTATCCTTCCACCTTACACTTTCATTATTAGTAGTTAATGACATTCCAGGGCAAAAAAGAGACATGTGTTGAAAGGAGAGTAAGGGCCTGATTTAGACATTGGTGGACAGGTTACTCCATCACAACGGTGACAGATATCCTACCCGCCGAAATCTGAACCCCATAGGAAATCATGGGATTTAGATTTCGGCAAATGGGATATCCATCACCACTGTGACGGAGTAACCAGTCGGCCAATATCTAAATCAGGCCCTAAGCCTTCTTTCATTGTCTCAGCTAGGATAGTAAGTTTTTCTTTTGTTCCAACTTACGCTAACTCTTGTCTGACAGACGAGACTTGGAAAACATCTTCTATGTATGTCTACACAAGTTAACTTTCTTGAAGATTTCCTCTGTGTGGTCCCATCCCATTCTTCGCTACATCTTCTATTAACTCTGCTATTACCATTAGAAAGAAGCCTTTAATCTGAAATGACAGTAGTCAACAAGAATCATTTCCCACCCTAAACAAAACACCAAATTCATATTTTCTGAATGCAGGTAAACAGCCAGCATAGCGTGTTTTGAGCCTTTAGGAATACTGCAGATCTTATCTGCCTGGGAGAGCAGACCCTTTGCTTGACTTGTTCATACAAAGACTCTGGTCTTAGGCCCTGTAGGCAAGGTTTAGGGCATAATTGAACTACACCTTACTTCTTTAAGGCTGGTCACAATACTTAGGCTAGCTTTGCTGATTCCAGGGCATTTGGTTACCATCCCACACACCTTTCCAATTGCAAAGATATGATGTGTGTTAGAGAGCAAACATTATTAATAAAATCTGAGCAACCAAAACATAATAAATACTGTGTATTAAAAGACGTAATTATAGAAAACTGTACTAGAAATGTAAAACATGCATGTTTCAAATATGGTTGACATGGTGTCCGCCACTTGAGTTCAATGTGAAATAATAAATGACTGTGAAAATGCATTTAGATAAATCATAACCATTTTTATTGATAAGCAAAACAAATGATTTTCAGTTATTAACTGATAAATAACATATTAATTATGGCTTGAATAGCATTAGCAAAATGGCCTACCTTTTAGTATTTTTCCACAAGAACAGTGTTAAAATGTTATGCTGACTTTAATGACATTCTTTTTCAAATATTGTTTATCAGACATCCCATTGAAAGCTCACAGTGGAGATCTACTGCTTTTTCACTCTGCTCATTCTGTACTTCCTTGTGATAAATATTGAAAGTTTAAATAATAGGCCTTAGTTTTGTTTCTGGTAGGAAGTCATCTTACCTAAAATTGCTTGTTCTGTGCAATGTAATTACTCTGCGGAAACTGCCGACGGAGAGGAGTGTCAACATGACCTATCTTGGAGAAGGAATGAAGAAAGGTACAACTGAAGAAGAAACATAACCCAATTGGTAGCCCACTGTCAAACCTCATAGTCTTGTCCAACAGGAGTGTAGCTAGCATTTTTTGGGAATTTAATTAGGCAAAGTTCTAGATGATGCAAGCTCAGAATTTTCCAGCTATGTCTAAATCCAGTTATAGTGATAAAGATGACAAATAATTCTAACAGTTCCGATACCTTAGGCCCAATTATACTAAACTGTTTCCCTTTCCATGTTCCTGATTCTCATCACTGAAGACCTGCTCTTCCTATGCTCTGCTGACAAAGACTCTGGTAACTGCTTAATAGGAGAGGTATAACCAATATGCATTTGTTTTTCCTTTGTAGGTTCTCCCTTAGAAATCCAAACACATATCTTTGTTAGAGCCATAGTTAGATGTTTTCCAGATTAATTTATGTCTTCCTTTTAATTTTTAGATGTGCAAAGCCCAGCCCCACACATTCTTTTCAAATTAGAATTTGATAATTAGGATCTCCAACCCAATAATTGAATTGAATGTTTATTAATTGATTGTGATTGATTCAACTGCATGACTAATGACATCTGGTGCTATTTCTCAGATAATCCTGTTGTTATTCTGTATAATTGTTTTAGAGTGTTTAATGATAATTTCTCTTATAAGATTGAGATTCTTCAGATGATTTGGACAGCCTGTGTTCTTTCTGTATTGCTTTAATTTGGTTTTGCGCATTATTAACATGACTTTAGCATTGTTAATGTAAGGGCAATACATGCTTAAACTTTATTAAATTCGTGTGGTGATTCAGGGCCACATAGATCATAGTGCATATAAATTACTGACTCCTTGTTATACGTTGTTGTTGTTATGGCTTTTGGTTCTTATTGATGTAATTGATTAACTTATTACTCGACCTCAGAGGATAGTAGAGGTCATTGCCCTATTACATGTCACCTATGCCTAATTTAGGAGGTCACAATCACACCTGCATTCCTGCTTTACTGGTATTATAAGATGAAAGAATGCCAAGTCCTACCAGCAGAAAAAAAACAAAACAAATCTCTACCATTTTGAGGCTGTTTCAATATCTCTGGTAGCTTTTACTCATTACATGCCTCTTGGCCACATTCTACTTACTCTTTCTACAGCAAAGATATGACCCACAGCCTGCCTTTCTCTGCATTATGCTAGTGGTACTTTACTTTGGACCAATAGGCACTTAATAGTCATTGTGCAGTAATATATTTTGACTGTCAACCATTTTTAGTAGCAGAAAAACTACAAGAACCACAATACCTGTAGGAGTAGATAGAGAAAGAAAGAGGTGACTGAATGGGAAGAAAAGACAGAATAGAGTTAATGGAAAAAAGAGAAAGGAGGAAGTATGTGTGCAGGGAACCGGAGATGTAGAATAGCACAGGAGGCAAAAATTATAAGGAAGAGAAGGAGTGAGAGTGTGAGAAATAGGAAGGAGGGGGAAAAATAAACTCAAAGAATGGCAACAATTACAAATACAAGGAGTAACAGACTGGCAAGCAGACTTCAAAGATTGATAGACATGAAATATGTACACCAGTCTCAAGATTAACAACTCACAATCAGTACTCAGTGAAGGAGGCCATAATTCAAAAGAATACATTTTCATTTATATCACAGTGGTATGGATAATCTATAGCAACAGGGTATCCATACCGCCAAACTGTGGTCCGCCTGATTTGAAAGGGGGCAGAACTTTAGTTTAATCACAGCCGTGACTTATCCATCTCTGCTGTGATTAAACACCTCCGAAGGCCTGAAGGACAGAGGGTCGTCAGAGGGTGACCTTTATTTCTGCCCACCTAATTTAGATGTGTGGAATTAGAGGTCCGGTTTCACTGTCCATCACTGCCAGGAAAACTGTGGATGAAAGAGGCAGTAAAAACTACAAAATGGTCCTGTTGGGACTCCCATGGCAAGGGGAGTATTGTTTGAAAATAATATAGAAGACAGTTTGCCTCACGGCTCCATAATGCTTGATGGATCTGTGCGTCAAACTGCAAAAACATTGACAGAAGCCAGTGTAACAATGGATCCTGGCAATGTATTATGAAATGCCTGCTGGATTGGTGGCATTTCATAATTGGGTGGGCAGAAGTGCAGTCAAGGCAAAGGAATAAATTACTTTTTTGTCCTGACTGGACCAGATGTATTAAAGGCTTGAGCTATTCTGTGAATATGGGGAAATGCATATAGTCTATGTTTCCTAATTAGACAATAAAGAAAAGTACAATAGGACACAAATAATTAAATATGTTTCTCTTATAGATGTTTAGTGTAATGCATGAAAGGCTTTTTCTTTAACTAATGTATTAACATGTATTTTGCACTATTGATGTCCAAGTGATTACTTACATTTTTGTTACCTTTCTTGTATATACACGAAAACCCAGCCATGATACTTTATGGATTTTACAACATTGGTACATCAAGGTAAATATGTGCATACAACAGGATCATCTGTAAAGGAATTAAACCACTCATCTGAGAAAAATGAAAAGCAAAACACAAGGTGACTGGGGGAGAACAAAGAACTTGAAATGAATACTGCTAGACTAAAATTAATCATACTGGGAAAGAAAACTACAATTGGAAGCCATGTTCTGACTTCAGCATCACTTTAGAGTGATCCTACAACTAGCTATGTGCATTGGTCATCACATTCACAATTATAAATGCAGGGAATACTCAATATATGCAGTTAAGGGCAAAATTACAAATAATTGATGCAATGCAGCACAGCAACTGTGGTTGGTATGTTGTGATGGGTCAAATGGAGAGAACATAACTTGGCAATATTTATGAAGATGTGGTGCTGTTTCTCTCTGCCCCTGTACTGCCACACTTTTTTTGTCTCTTTGGGACATGCACATGTAGTTGTACTGTAGTGTAATGGTGTGCCTGTGATGTCCAGCATAGGTCGGTACTGGAACGGTATCTTTCCAGTATAAAGGATTATGTGGAAACATAGGACCTGTTTTATATCTTGGCAGTGTTACTGCCAATCAACGATGGACCTGAAAAAACCTGTCAAATCGGCAGTGTTCCACTTGCCGCACTTAGATCTATTGTAGATGAACTGAAGACCGCCACAAAGGAGTGCTCTTCCTAGCCTTCAGGCTAGCAGGTTCCCACCAACCATATCGAGATGTTACAGTTCTTCAGGCAGTGTACTGGTGGCAGACTGCTGATGGATGGAGACCATCACTGGACCCAATGGGCATCGGACAATCACACTGGCCATGGAATAGAGGGAAGTTTCTCTCTCTCACACACACACATACTGTACCTTAGCCATGTGTCCCAATGCACTACACATTTCACAAAACACCACATACACACTTACATCCATTGCCATTCCAACACAACACAAGATAAATATGCCAGAAACACACATACAGTATTGTCATACATATATGACACAACACATACAAGTTGTTTACACTGCACCCACACACAACACAACCACAACAATGAGCACAACTACACACTCTTCTACACAAACACACACCCACAAGCACAAGTTCACAAGTCACGACAACAACAAACCCACAACAACACACACCTGAATGTTATACACAGCAATATAACATATACAACATCGAACCCACATGCAAGTGGCACACATAAAGAAATAACCAGATCGCCCACTCCATCACCCTCCACCTCAACTAGCAAATTGCACTGCACACACATGAACTGATTTGCATACAAAACTGGCAGCACAACATCACAGGTACAGGTCCCCTCGCAATGTGCACAGACAGACATAGTCGATGGGTGTGAATGTTCGTCACTGTGGTGCCAGCATTTATTTGGTAACAAATATTAACACCTCAACAGTTGTGTATGTGTGCGATATGTGTCATGTACCTGTGTGTCCCCATCCATGTCCACACAAATGTGCTCCTGACATATGCATTCAAAAAACATATGTGATTGTAGTGGTCCCTTGCGTATATGTAGTGTTCACAGAACGTACAAAGCCAATATGGGTTACCTACGCTTCAGTCCAGCGACCGGGGGGTTGGGGTTGTGTTTTCGCAGTGATCCAGTGGCAGCAGCGACAGAAGTTGTTATGTCCAGTCGGAAACAGAAGCTGAATGGGGAAAAAAGGTAGGTTTGTACCTCATTTCCCCCCAATCATCCAACTCAGGTGTGCCACAATTGGCTTGGCGGCAAGGCACATCCAAATCTGCTGGCTGGTAAAAGTAGCTGAAGTCCTTCCGTCAGCTCCAATTCCCATGGCTGCCCTTGAGGTAGCGTCAGATTCTTGGCGGAATCGGGTATCTCTCACCTTTGGTCCCACCAGCATCTAAATCAGGCAGATGGACTACCGAGGCAGCAGCCTGAGTTTCCAATGGAAAACAGGCAACAGGACCGTCACTGCCAAGTTCTAACTCAGACCCATAATTTCCATTGTACATGGCAGCATACATGCAAAACTGGAAGAGGTTTGAGAAAACTCTATGCTTGCTTGAGGAGACATTTATTTGTGGTGTCATGTATACTGTTTTTAGAAGATAGGGATTTGGATCATAGTTCATTGGTGATTGCATGAGAATTCTCTTGTCCTACCCAAGTACTATTTTGTGCTGCTTTCGTACTGTTTTCTGCATTAGCAAATCATTATTTGAAGTGGAAAATAAATCCTAAAAGAATACTCTGTGCTGGTTTGCATCAATTTAGTGATGCAACACTGATGCAGAGTGTTAATTACTCTGCCCTTTAGTTTTGTTCCTGAATTTTTAATCAAACCTCAAACAAATAACGGTAACCAAAAAGTTTGTAAACTTTTGGCACCACATTAACATATTTTTTTTACGTTAATGTGACGATATTATGGCAAAAACGGTGCACCAGATTTACAAAGTGGTGCAATGCATGCATTGCGTCACTTTGTAAACCCTTGCACCACAATATGCCTGCACCAGGCATAATGTATAAAAGAGGGGCCGAAAAAATGGGTCAAACAAATCTAAAGGATTTCTTTGCAACATTTTTTTCAGCATTTATAACGCCTGCTCAGAGCAGGCGTTAAAAAGGGGCACACCATTGCTTACAATGGACCCCTATGTACTGCTCAGGTTTAGCAGCCAGACAGAAAGCTGTCTTGTGGTCGGTGACCGTGTGAGGCCTCTGAACAAACTTGGTCAAAGAGTCACAACTTTCTAGAAGTTGCACTTCTTCAATAGTGACATTAAATGAGACCTGGACATCAAGTCACATTTAGTGCCACTATTAATATCGTACCTTACAGTACCAGCTAGATAGTCCCATTCAGATAGTTAGTCAGGCTGAGGGGCCAGCCGTTAACCCTGTGTTAGCCAAAGGGTCTACTTGACTTTTCACAGCAAAATGACAATTTAGAGGTCTTGCTGTTAAGGCATATATATAGATACTAATAATCTACAACTTCCTGTCTTAGGGCCCCATAGGCCTTCCTTGGGGGGGCTTACATATTTTGCTAAGGAAAGGAGGGGCTTTGCTAGTAGTTTGAATAGCAAAATCAAACTAGCAGTGTAATCACAAACCATTCCAGTCTGGTGTGGCAGGCTGGGAGCCATTATGTACCTTATCGTCACAGTAGCACAACTAGGACACTCTGCCTTGCATACCCTGGGTACTCTGGACACCATATACTGGGGACTTATAAGTAAGTCTGTCCTTGCCAACCGGGGGTAGCCAATTCAACATAAACTTTGAAAGGGGTTAGAACACTGGCACTGAGGCCTGGTTAGAATCATTCCAAAAATCTAGGGGTGAACATACAAAATGAGGCATTTCTTTACAGAAAGCACCAAAGCACTGGCATAAATAGTGATAACAGCTTTCAAAAACGTTTGCGGTCTAGAATTGTGATCCTTTTTTTTCTTTTAACAGCAACCACCTTTCTTTATTAATCACTAAAATTTGCAACTTTATATTTAATGCACTGTATGAAGTCAGCTGCAGTGCTGAGCCCAACAGCTAGCAGCCTTTAAAGACAAAAACGTCGCAGCCCTCATTGATTGTTGATGTGCTGTAACCTATTCTTAGCCATTGACACACACGCCAAGGCTCTTAGCACGCCCTATATGTGAGATATTAGATAAATGTCTAGAAGACCGCGGAGTACCTCAAGCTATCAATTCTCGTGAATAATTGAAAATTGATTCGGCTCCAGGTCGCTGAGGAGAAATGCTGTGTTTGATCACAATGAATGGCTTAGGTCAGGATAGTTGTAATAGTAGCCCGTGCATGGTACATATATTTAACTTTAAAGTCACCCACCATTTCACTGGGTGAAAATGTACATCTGCCCTTCGAAATCATTCCATTTATGTGCTTTCAGCTTGCTTTCTTTCCTGACTATGGCGTGACAGTCCCAAACAAAAGCCGTTAGACAGCCTCTGTGTGTAAGAAATATGTGCACTGTCAAGAAACACTCCTGTAAAGATATATGGCTGCATCACAAATATGTGCGCTGGCGAGAATGGCTTATCTGTTTTGAAGTCTCTGCAGTGTACCTTTAACTTGGAAGTTCTATAAGTGCAAGAACACTATGTGCACTTTCCTAACGAGGGACCGCCAGTTTGGTTACAGGCCACTCAGTTCACCTCTTATCCAGTTAATACAGTGCTGAGAGATTATAATTGAAGGGCTGCTGGCTCGGGTATTATGGGGCTGGCTACCCTGAAGCTCTGGACTCCTGATTCAGAAGACCCCTTCACAAGCTGCCTCCGCTCTGCTCTTGCTTCTCTGCTCACTGCAGATGGTTGAGCGCCACATTATCTGTTAAGATAAGCCCTGCAAACATAACGACTTCGCCATTCCTCAAGATCTCCCAGGCAATCCACGTAGTTGACGAACATAGGAGGTGGCCATCTTGTCCACACATACCAAAAAGAACACCGTGCATTTAAGTCAATTAAATTGTCTGACTCGTGGATTGTGACTGAAGATACAGAAAGTAACCAACGTTTATTGTAAACAAAATTCATAGTATGTCATTATATGTTCTAAGTAAAGCAGTACATCAGCGGTAAACCCATGGACCAAAAAAGCCCCAAAATGAAAAGACATTCGGTGTAGATCCACAAAGTGAAGAACTGATTATTGCTACATGTTTGAAGTGCACATATAACAAAAGATCAGCCGACATTTGACTCATTCCTTATGGAAAAGTTTCAAAGTTGAAATAGTAATCAATATGTACTGATGTTTTCAAATGTAAAACCTAAAGAGAGCCCAGAAGAAGAGAAAGCTATGCAATCATATTAGACATTTAAATAGATATGATTCATAGTAGAAAAACAATAGGTGGATTCCTCGTGTAGTGGAAGCCCAAAGGCCAAATTATTAAACCACAAGTGAAAAAACGGGGATACAGAAAAGTCCAATATATCAAAGAAGGAACCATTTAAGGCTTGGAAGGGTGTTCAGAGAGCTGAGGAAGTGTGTTCCATGTACCTGAAGGAATGCAATCAGTATACAAATAGGTTAGCAGAAAAAAGGCAGGTGAATCCCAACAGCCTTAATTGCAAAAATTCAAGTAAATCATGCATGGACAAATATTGAAGAAGTCATACTGTTGGCAGGACTGGAAGAAGGTTAAAAAGTGAGCGTCACTGGTAGTCGATGTACAACAGTAATAATGAATTTCATGTAGCTGTAATGAGATTTTCGAGTATTAGATCTACTAATGGAACATGCCTGCCATTAACAAGGTAAAGACCCAAATAAAGTAGTTTACCTCAAGTTCAGGTAGGTATAGATTATGCCAGGAGATCAGCAATACTGTATGACACCTGGTAACCTGCAGAGTTTAGAGCAGTATTAAAAAGAGTACCAACATTGGCCTAATTTAAATGTATGTTAATGAATTAATTATTTACAGTAATTCTCATTACTTTAAATACCCTGTTCCTCATACCAATACGTACTTAAATGTAGTGTTTCACCTCTACTCAGACCCACGTGTCTTAACCAGATCCATTCAAAAAGTTTCACTTGACCCTTCCCCTTCCTTCCTCCCCTTCCTAACCTCTATTTACCCTATACCAATATAAGGGAAAGGAGCCCAGAAAACAACCTGAACATGCCAAAGCAAAGGCCAAAAAGGAGGCAGGTTGTTATCTGGGAACAAATGGGGAGAGCGGGATTTAAGTATTGGTATGCAAACAGGATATTGGAAGTAATGAGAATCACCGGTACTAAATTCATTCAGTACCTCCTTAACCCTATTTCTTGTCCCAATACTTACTTAAATGAGGATACATCAAAACAAAAACAGAACACCCTGACTTCCAGACCCCAAAAAAGCCGCAAACCACTGGAGAACGCAGATCAGCTTTCTTGCAAACCAGCAGGGCAACAAACAGAAGAAATGATTGCTCGCTGAACAACAGCAGCCAATACCCAAGAACTGAAGGCCACAGAATCATGCACATTCAACCTGTAATGAGACACAAAAGTAGAGGGAGCGGCCCAAGTGGCAGCATGATAAATGTCCAGAATGGAAACACCTTGTGCTTCTGCCTAGGAAGCCACCATGCCTCTCGTATAATGCCCCTAGATACTACCTGGCAGATCGACTTATTGAGAATCATAGGCCAGGCAAATCAAATATCCAACGACTCAAAGTGGGAGTAGATGTTTTCATGCAATGACGGAAGACTCTAAAGTTCACAAACAGGTTCTTGCGCTGGCAAAAATTCCATGTGTGAGACAGATAGAGACAGCTGTCACCACATTCAAAGTATGTAAGGATTCTTCATCAGGAGTAGCAGGCTCTGGAAAAAAAGAGGGAAGAGTTACTTCCTGGCATTGGTGCAAGGAGGAAACAACCTTGGGAAGAAAGCCAGGACCCAAACACTAAACAAGTCTATAAGAAAACTTCTGAAAATATGGGTGTCTGATAGACAAAGAGGCTAGTTCACCCAACCTACGAGCAGAGGTGATGGCCACAAGGAAGAACACCTTCAATGAAAGATATTTTAAATCCACATCACTCAGAGGCTCAAAAGGAGCAGACTGAAGGACCTGGAGAACCAAAGTTAGATCCCATAAAGTGACCACTGTCCGAACTCGAGGATTCAACAAAGAAACACCTCCAAGAAGGTTGGAATCTAAAGGAAACATTTCCGGAATACCAAAAGGGGAACAAAGTGCTCTAATAGCAGCCCACTGGACTTTCAATGTAGAAACTGCCAGACCCATGTCAAATACCTCCTGCAGAAACTGAAAAGCGTTAGAAGCGGGACATGAAACAGGATCAAATAAATTAGTTTCAAAAACAGGGACAGGGAGATTAATGGTCCAGTGTACAGTCTCTGGAGTCTAATCTTCACACATGGGTCATCGATATAAGATGTAAGGTAGTGTCCTTCCCCTTCTTTATCCTGATTGAGAGAGTGGATGAGCATTATCTCTACTGTCACTCTCCTCTTTTTTTTAATCTTGACCTTGACCTTTTGGTGATCAAATAAATCTATGACGAATGTTGGGTTTTGAGCCAATTTTATTCCTTCTCTGCTCTCCTATCCTTTTTGTGCTTGTAAGGCGGCATGGTCTGCTTTACCATCTCTCACGGCACAGAGAAATTGGGAAAAAGATCTCTGGCAAAGAGGCCCCTCAATGGGGAGCCCGTCAGACACTGCAGCGCCGGTCTGAAGATGAGCATGCCCAATGATGAAGCATGACATCCAACTGGATGTGTGAGGGCTTTTGCTTCTAACAATAGGGTCACCCTGTTTCCTCCTTTTTCCTGTTTCTTCAGGTTTGGAACAGTGTACCTTGTTTGTGTGATCAAATGAATTACTCACAAACGCCTGAACAAAAGAAAGCCGATGATGAGCATAGCCCCCCCCAGTGAACCTTTTACTAGAGTGCTGAAGAGAGGCTGTCACTGGAGAGGAAAGACCCTGCTAACTCAAATCCCTCCTTTCAAGAGCCAAACTGTCAGACTCAACCATCGACAAGTGGCAGTGGAAGAATTGGTGTCCAGAAGGGACACAGTTAGATTGGAAGGATCCACTCTGGCGCATTTGCCGTCAACCTCAATAGAGGAAACCACCCCTTCTGAGGCCAAAAGGGAGCTTCGGAGGTGTGCCAGCTCCCTCCGAAGCCTGGCCAAGAGTTTGGGCAGAAGAGGAAACAGAGAAAAGGCATACAGTAGAACAGGAGGCCAAGGAAGGGACAGAACAATCACCCCCAACACCCTGGCTTTCGGGAACTGGAGAAAAAGCAAGGCGGGTGCGAATTATCTGCTGATTTGAACAGGTCGACCAATGGAGTGTCAAACTTGTGACACAGCTGAGTGAAAATACAAGAAGCCAGACAGAAGTCTAGGGAAGAAGGAAAAACCCTGCTGAGTCTGGTGGCCTGCACATTGTCTTTCCCTTGAATATATGTGGCTGACAAAAAAGGAGATGAGATCCTGCCCAACACCCCACTAGAAATGCTGGTGAGGCCAGGGAATGGGCCCCATGTGCCTGTGTGCCTGTTGATATAAGACTTGGTGACAGTGTTGTCCATCCAGATCTGGACTAACACAACCTGATTTCAGACCATGGGAGCAAAATGAAACTGAGCCAGAGAAATTGCCTTCAGCTCCCTCCAATTGGAAGAGAGCCTGCTGTCCTGAGGAAACCACCATCCCACAACTGACAGATTGTCCAAAGTGCCCCCCCCACCCAAGACTGTTGTCATCAGTAGCAATCACCCTGGGAGGAGGGACAGCCAGAGGGAAGCCCCATGCCAAATTGGTGGGATCGAGCCACTCTTGGAGCAAGTGCCAAATTAGGGAGGCAAGGGGATCAGAGAGTCCAAGGACTGAAGATGCGGGGTCCAGTGAGAGGTCAGATGCCATGCGAGATGCAGACAAGCCCAAGGACTGATAAAGACTCAGGATGCCTGAAAAAAAAGAAAGACAACATGAACCAGGATATCAAAACAGACAGCAAAGAGTTGCCAAACCAAGCAGATTCAAAGACTACATACCATGTGACCTTGAAGTTGCAGCCATTCCTGAGTTGTCGCCACACGTTTCTGCCCCAGCGGCCACAGAAGCTCGCTTAACACCTATGCCAGGCCCAATAGAAGACTGACTCTGCCCATATCCGTCTGGAAACGAGGCCCGATAAACTGAAGATCTTGTTTCGAGGATAGATGTGATTTCTCCCAGTTCATCAGGAGGCCAAAGCTCTCTAGGGTCTTGCACACCAGCACAATCTGGGATTGGAGCACAGAGAGCAGAGGATGATGTAGGAGCCAATCATCCAGATAGGGATGATTCATCACCCCAAGCTTGTGCAGATGAGCCATCGGGGGGCATGACTTTGGTGACCTAGGGGAGGTGGCTGGGGCAGAAGAGAAGGACCCAGAGCTATCAGTGAACTCTGTTTACACAAGAGCAGAGATAAATCTGATGGGAAGAAACAATGGGAATGTGAAGATGAGCATCTCTTAAGTCCAAGGAGGCAAGCCGTTCACCTCGGTGAACCAGTGGGCTAATGCCTGCAAAGTGTTAATTTTTAGTCAAGGCTTCCTCAGGAACTGGTTCAGCTGTTTGGGATGAAAATTAGCCCAACTTTCCCAGCAGACAATGGAACCAGAAAGACCAGTGAGTAAAATCCTTTCCCCTGTTGACTCACCGAGATCGGAATGACTGCATGTTTGCTGACAAGATCCTCAGTTTCCTGAGAATGGTCCAGTAAGTCATATGTGTCCAATAGGGATTCCACTGTATCTGAAGAAGGAGGCAGACTTTCAAAGTCAAGGTAGTACCCCTCGGAGATGATACACAACACCCAAGTGTCTGAAATATGATCTTGCCAAGTAGGAAGAAAGCAGCCAGATGCTCTCTAACTGGCAGGGCGGATAGTCAGGAGTGCTTCCCAGGCTTTGGCACTGGAGGTTTGGGGAAAGGGCGAACAGGAAAGGAGGAAGGTCAGAAACAACCAGCGAATCCACAAGAGTGCCTCTTTGAAGGAACCCTGTGTGAAGGTTCAACCCTGGGGTGGGACCAAAACAGCTGGGGATGTTTCAGATTTTTGAAGGCCTTATGGAGCATTGATTCCAAATTATCACCAAAAAGGTGGCTGCCAGTAAAGAGCATATGTCCAAATACACTGCTGCCTTGGGATTGCGCACTAATCTTACCTAATATGTCACTGGCCTTAGGCTGCTAGTTCTGTTATTGGCTCCAGGCTAATCTCTTCAAAGAGGGCCTTCAGGGGGTTACCTGGCCCTAACCCCAATTAAGTTCTCAGGAAATTATTCTCGGCTACTTGCAGCACACTACTGTTTGCATATCCCCAAAGCTCTGCCCCATGGAGTGCTGCATCCACTGCCTTTCGAACCTATATTTTCAGGATGGTACTAATACTTCTGGCCCCAGCCTTACACTTAAACTTCAGTATTACCCCCTATGCTTGTTTTAGGACTATAGTTGCATTCCACACATGACTGTCCCAATTTACACTACCCGAAAACCGCACGCCCAGATAACTGAAGTGCTTAATGGCATCAAGTGATACATCCTTAATCGCTAATTTTCAACTGAGGTTAGATGGCCGCATGGTCATACCCAAGGTCTTACTACAGTTAATGATCAATGATTTTTTCTTGCAGTATTTTACAGAGCGGTAGAGTAGCCTATGAGCTCCATTTTCTGTGTGTGCCATGAGCACCACGTTGTCTGTGAATAATAATATTGGGACCCTCCTTCCAGCTACGACAGGGGCATCTAACTGTTCTTCTAGGAGCTAATGAACCATGTCATTCACGAAGCGGGTATAAAGTGGAGGTGCCAGAACGCAGCCTTGCCGGACACCCTTCTGTACCTGGAATGGATCTGTGCACTCCCCGCCCATCCCGTACCTCACTCTGGCCGTGTTATCTGAGTGCAGTGCTGCTATAGCTTTCACTAAGGAGACACTCACCCCTAGGTCCAACAATGACCTCCATGGTTTACCCCGTCCACTGAGTCAAAGGCAGTTTTTAGGTCTATAAAGACCAAGTACAATAAAGACCTCCTGATTACTGTAAATTTGTATTCATTCATATAGAGAAGGATATCCTGTTGTTCCCACCCGGGACCAGAAAGAGACCATGGAAAGTGCCCACAGGTGTCCTTCCCTGGCCCTGGGGACACCCTCCCCTCACCCACAACAGAGGGACACCACAGGATGGAGGACCCATCCCAGGTAAACCCTGATAAGTATATATTATTTTTATTTTTTTCTGACCTGGGGGCCCTGACTTGGGGCCCCCTGCATGGCGCTGAGATCAATGGCCTTGCCCAGGGGACATTTGTCCCCTGGGCATGGCCACTGGGTTGGTGGGCATGGCTCTTGTCTATACTAAGACAGGAGCCATGCTCATGGCGGTTGTGCGCCAGAAAATGGTGCTACACTGCTTACAGGCATTTTTTTGCCTCTAAACAGTGTAGTGCCATAATTCAGCGCACAAGCTCTGGTTTCCCCTACGCCTCCACCACCCTGTTTGTGTCCTTTGCAAGGATGCTAACAGGGCATTAGCACCGGCTAGCGCCATTCCATAAAAATGTCGTCAGGCCCGCATCATGGAATGACGCTAGCCGGCGCTAGCCTGCGCTATGCTTTTTCACACAAAACTGCGCTAATGCAGTTTTGCATTAAAAAGTATAAATCTGGGCCTTAGTGAGGGGTCTAGCCTAATAATAGGGTACCTTGCACTAGAGGTCAATGGGCACCAGATCAGGAGCCTTATACTTCTTCATAGCTCCCGGTGCTCTAATTTCTTCAGTTATTTATATTTCTATTGCACTGGGACAGGTGGAGAGAACATCTCATGTCAGCTTTGGATCCAAGTGACCAGCCGGGTCAGTACTGTTTAAAGTACTATAATGGTGAACCCACCAGCTAAACCTATTCAAGTTTCTACTGCATTCACTATCCCCTTCCCCACTCTGGCTACCAATTCCCAGAATTTCTTGGAATTATTCTCGACTGCAGCCTCCCTTAGTTCTGCCCATAGTGCAATTTTGTACAGCAGTTTCTTAGCAGCTAGCAGCCACTTACAGTCTCTTCTACACTCTCTGAATTTCTCTTCATTGGTGCAGCTATCATGGCGCCATGTTAAGGCATGGGAAGCATCTCTCCATGCCCTTGCACGCTTGCATTGAATCAGCCTTTTCACCCAGTCCACCCCCTCTATTATTGCCAACTAACTTAGTAGCAGAGCCCTCAACTCCCCTATCATAATGTCATATGTAGTCAGGATCGAGGGACTATCACTAGTCAGAGCACCTATAATAGATTATCCATAATTAACCATTATATGCTCAAGTTGCGAGAGTTCTCGCAAGTACTTCTCACCATCCCACCTTAATCTCCTTCTGCAACTGGATAAGACAATCTCGCCCTTCTAGTAGCCTGGGGCCCTTCCTGTCCCGTTTTCTATCCCCAAGGCCCTCATCCTTATGCTGAGGATCAGTGGATTGTGGTCACTCTTCACTCTATTGATCACAGCCATATCAAAGTCGGTCTTCCACGCTTCAACATTCACAATTACATAATCAGTGACCGAAGAGCATCTTCCATTGTCGAAGGTTTCCTTAGCAGCACCAATCCGACTTGGTACGCCCATTGGCAAAGCAAAGATGATTATATACCAACATATCAGTAAATGCCTCAGCCTTGTTTGTGAACTCCTAAACTGCAATCTTCCATCACAATTCCACTATTGGTAATGGTGTCGCAGGTAGGTGTATTGAAATCTCCACAAATCAGCATCATATTTCTGTCTCCTTTGTTCCCCTCATTAGTTTATTATCTGTCACAGCCCGTCTAACACTTCCAATATATGCAAAATAATCTTTCCAGAGCCCCTGCACCTCCAGGGACCACCTGGTGGCATATATTCCATTCAGGATGTCACCCACCCTCTCACGTCCCCCCCAACCCTGGCTGGGCACTTCCAGCCAATCCTGATGCTGCTTTGAGCAGCATCAGGATTGGCAGCAGGCTGGGAGGCTGTGCCTCCAATGACTGCAACAGAGGAGAGCAAAGCAAATGGAGCGGCGCAGAAAAAAGGTGAGTTTTACTTTTATTTATTTAATTTTTGTTTTTGGTCCCCCCAGTCTCCCCGCCATGCACCATGGCACCCCATTCCATTTCCCTCCCATGAGCCGCGCCTGCTCCCAGGGATTACCTGACAGGAAGAGATCCGGACCTGAGTAGAAGAAAAAAACAGGTTGTTTTCTGGGCTCCTTGCCCTTATATTGGTATAGGGTAAATGGAGGGTAGGAAAGGGGACTAGGGAGGTAAGGGGTAAAGTGAAACATTTTGATTGGATCTGGCTGGGACACGTGGGCCTGGGTAGAGGTGAAACCTCATTTAATTAAATATTGGGGTGAAAAATAGGGTTTGAGGAGGTAATACATGAAATGCTGTGCTCTGGGAAGCATCTACATAGCTCACAAAGAAACTGTAAGTAAGTGTGAATAACAATTGATCAAATATGAAGAAGAGTTAAGTAAAACAATGCTTGCAAATATTAAATAATGAAAGTTAAATGGCTAGGTAGTCAGAAGTTATTTGCCAAGGGTCTGCCCATGAACGTCAATTCATCGAAATGCCAGGGAAGCAGAAGTGACATCACTTCACCTCTGCTTTCACTCATGCATTCAAGCTTTCACATACGCACACATACACTCATTCTCCCAATAATACTCTCGGACCTACAAGAATGCACACATCATACACTTAAATGTAATTTTTACTTACCTCAGCTGCCAAGGAGGGCCATATTCAAGCTAACTATTATTCCTCCTTTATTACACTAATAGTGAATAATAAAACATTATTCACTGTTAGTGTGATAGAAAACTGACAGAAAACAAGGAAAGTAGAGCCTCATAAGGCCTCCATAAGGACAGCTGCCCTTGTGTTTCTGGTACTGATTTTGCCACCTCTGACGACCAGGGATGCAAAGGCAGTGCGATCCCTGGCAACCCCTGAACAATGTCTGTGTGTCTGTTTAGTTGATCTTTCTGATTTTACTTGTATTGAAAATTGAGTTTAATATAAGGACGAGGCAAAGGTCAACTATTTATTATAAAGGTTAATATTTTTAAAAGATTCAAATGTAGAAAGCTGCTATAAGAAACTAGGGGCCAGATTTAAGAAAGAATGATGGAAAGTGACGCTGCAGCAAATTTGGCAGCATAGCGTACCATCATTTTCAAAATGCAGGGATGCTGCATATTTACTAGAAAACGGTGCACTGCTGCATTTCGCCCTGCGCCAGCGCTAAATTTGCTGCCAAGCGCCAATGCAGCAACCCTTGCACCATAGTGCAAGGATGGCTGCATTGACAGAGAGATTGTTTTTGTGCAGGAAGGAAAACCTTCCTGCACAAAAACAATCGTAAATTGTCATTTGCTCTTTTTATGTGGGCTGCAGAATGCAGCCCACATAGAAAGAGCAAAAAACGAGGAGAAATGAAAGCATTTCTCCTTGTTGCGTCATTCTAACGCCATAAATCTGAGGCAGCGTCAAAATGCAATGTTGCATGCCCCTTCCACGCAAAGTGCTGTGTGTGAAGGGGTTGTATTTTCAAGGTGACATTAAGCCACAAAAAGTGGCTTAACGCCACCTTGAAAATACGGCGCAGGGCATGGATGAATCTGACGTGAGAAAACAAAAATATATACAATATGTACAGATGGAAATTTAAGCCCATAAACAGTGCTTCATGATAATCATCAAAGAAATTTGTGAATACTGTTGATGTCCAGTTCTGAACGGGGGTTTACCATATATTAGTCAATGTTTCAACTCGTAATGGAATTAGTTGTCCCGGGTCTTCATCAGGACAAAGAAATGACAGAAAGTCATCGGACCAGAACCAATCTTGGTCACTATAGGACAATATTCAACCCAATATCGATTAAGTATTTGGAAGTATTTGAAGGGGCTCCCTTTCAAATACTGTATAGTAGTGATATATATATATATATATATATATATATATATATATATATATATATATATATATATATATATATATATATATATATATATATATATATGTGTGCAACCCATCTCATTTACAGACTTGGAGGGTTTGTGAATGTTAAACCCCTTTGTAGATCTGACCCTGGCTGTTTTAGCCACTTTTGCAATATTAAGGATCTAGCGATCAACATTAAAATCTAAATCATTTCAATGCTGTACTTCAATACATCAGAGATCTAATTTACATATCTTTGGTCCTCGAGAAATACGGATGTCAAGATTGGTCTCGCCATAACTTAAAACATCCTCCAAAAATGTGCAAGCAGGAAACAAGGCCACGAAATATTGGATCAGTTACCTAATTAACCATCAGTACATTTAAAACAGTGTGGACTAATAGCAGCATTATTCTTGTTCAAAAAAGCAGGTGTACTATCAGTTAACAATTTAATGGAAAACTGCATTCTTTGATAATTTGTGCTACAAACTGCAGTGCAACTGTAGTAAACGTTTTGCAAAAGGCAACATTATCTATGATTTCATAAGGAGCTTATACCACAAACCTACTGACTTTCTGCTATTTATTTCATCCTTCCTGTGTCTTATTTTTTTAAAAAGAGTCATTATTGGACTCCAATATTTAATGTTCCTACAGGAATAGCCTTATGTCTGTCCCCTCACTACCTTCAATTTAATGTCTATGTTTAGAAACAAATTATCTAGCAACATGTAGGCAGAGTCTAGAAGGTCAAGGCAGAGTGTCAACCACTATTGTAGATGTGTGGAATTTTAGCTTTCACGCTGAACATCCAATCAAATTAAATGTATTTACTACAGGTTTTCAGATAATTTCCACATACCGCAACCACAGATGCACAGAAATAAAATGACCCATTAATCCATTACCAAAGAACACATTTTCGATTCCAGTAGTCAAAAGCCAAATTTCCGCTTCTCTTTCAAAATGAAGCCTGGAATATCACGAGAGCTTACTTAGCATACAGAGTAACTGGTTCTGCACGCACAGCTTCTAAACTGAGAAAGCAAAACGTTTTTCATGCACTAATCAAAGCAAGCTCATTTGTAAAAGCGTTGTGATATTCCTGTTTGGAAAGAATCTCCAAGGGATTGGACTGAGCTTTCCTCCTGTTTTTAAGCCTCAGGGGCAGCAAAGGCTTCACCAACCAGTCTCTGAGTCTGCATGCTGTGGACTCTAGCTTGTCAGAGGGTGCCATTCCAATTCTTCAGCCTCAGAGAGTGAATTTCTAGTGGAGTCATGTGAAGTGACAGCAGACGACGTGTACGACTTCGCAAGGATGTTGCTGCATGGAACCCATGACGCCGCCTGCACCTGAAGCTGTGGACCTCGGAGAAGCATGACGACCCCACCGACATCGTAGACCCCACATCACTGAAGCCGCTGACATCACAAGAACTCGCAAGATTGGAGTGTCATAGCACCGACATTCATGACATCTGACTCCATTGTAGCACCTGCGATCCCGTGAGTTTGCCCCGCAGGCTTGACTTTGCCGGACTTCGACTTTGCCGGAGGTACCTAGGAACCGACACCGCCTCACCTCCACTGCTCACAGCAAGGACCCGACGCCTCTTCGTGATGCCTCTGCTTCTTTGCCTCACAGCACCAGAACTGACGCCAACCCGGTTCCAGCGACACCTCACTCCCCGACTGCGTGTGCTGCCTGTTTTCCACACATCTGCTAAGATACTGTCCCTGGGGGTCCATGTGACTCGAGAAACAGTGCCAGTGGCGTCGCATTGTGAGAAAGAACTCCGTCACAACACTGCTTAATATCAAATTGCAGCATTGGTGCTTCAAGGCACTATTTTTGTGTTTTTAATTAGTATAGTCATATTTTTAATTGTGTATTATGGATTTTTTTTGTATTTGGTCTTGTTCTCCTCAGATAAATATTTACTATTTTTCTAAACCTGTGTGGTGTCCATTTTGTACTGTTTCACTCTATTATCCTGTGTGCTGGTACAAATACTTTACACATTGCTTCTGGGTTAAGCCTTTCTGCTCGTGCCAAGCTACCAAAGGGGTGAACTGGGGTTAACCAGGTGTGTTTCTCCTTTGCCCTGACTAGAGTGAGGGTCCTTGCTTGGATAGGGGGCAACCTGACTGCCAACCAAAGACCCCAATCAATGGAGGCGCTTTCCTCTTTCTACGTGTGCTGCAGAATGCAGCACACACAGAAAGTGGAAAACGTGAAGAATTAAAGTTATTTCTCCTTGTTATGCCACCCCTGGGAAGGCACACAGTTTTGAAACATTCCCAGGGTTACTGATTCTTCTAAATCTCGGAATATGTCAAAACCCATGGGTGTTGTGTGGGAAAACCCACTGCAACACCCATAGAACACCTCTATAATGTGGGATAAGGCAACGCAGAGCTTTGCACTGCCTAGCCTTTCTCCATATCTATAAGGCCATGCAAAGCCACGCAGGGTGGCTTAGCATCGCCTCATAGATATGATTGAGAGGCCTGCACCACCGGAGCGTCTTAAAAAGTGATGCACCAGAGCACTCAGGCCTCTTGTAAATGAGGCTCTTTGTTCTGAGCTGAAAATTAAGTCATATATGAAAAGACTCTGAAATGAAAATCCTTTTTGGTGTTAAAGGTTTTGCTCGATAACGCCTTACCCAAAGTTCCCTCTCTGATTATATAGTCAGCAAAATTTCCAGTTACCGCGCAAGGTAATGACTGAAGATTACAATTTGCAGGAAAATAATGTCCTCTGATTATTGTTGTCTCCATCAAAGTCAATCAAAACATACCTCTTGATTAATTTATCAATCACTGTGGTTAACACTGAATGAATTTATTTGCATTCCAAAACACCAATGAAAAGCAGATTACACCTGATTGATAGATTTTCCAACTCATCAAGCTTTGCTTTAAGCATCTTATTCTCCTTTCTGTATGCGGGTAAGAAAGTTTGGTGCTGGGGTATAAGTATCCTCAAGATCAGATTTCTTGGAGAATGGCTCACATTTCTGATCCAATCGTTCTAGCTGTTCCTTTAAACCTATAGTAGATTGAAGATGAGTTTGATTCATCTTTTTAGGTTCTTGCAAAATTGTATTAAGAATCTCTATAATTTAAGGACTCGGGGTGGACTTTGTTCCCAACCCATTAGTACATTTTAGGGGTTTGTTAAACTTTTTCTATTATGTCATCTCCCCATATTTAGCAGTTCCTTCAAGTGCAGAAGACTCATGCTCAGGATTGATACCATGACATGTGCATCAGTGCTTTTTATTCACTTATTCTGAATTTCGAAGTTGAAGTTATGATCATGAATTTGAAAGTTAGGAAACAGAGGGCCTCATTTACGAGGCACCCAGCGGCACACTGCGCCCCTGCAGCGGCATTTTATTTTTACGCTCCGGTGGCGCAGTGTGCCAGCCCATATTTACAAGGCCATGCAAGACTACCGTGCATGGCTTTTCAAGGCCTTGTAAATCTAGACCCCTTTCATGCATAACACTGCTTGACAGGGGAGTTCCATGGGTGTTGCTTGGGGTGTTCCAATGGGGGAAATATCTATTTTTCTCCCCATTTTCCCTCCTTCTATGTGTGCTGCATTCTGCATCACACATAGAAAGGGGGAAACACCTCTCAGGATTGTTTCTGTACAGGAAGATGTCCCTTCCTGCTCAAAAACAATCATCCCGCAATGCAGGCACCCTTGCACCATGGTGCAAAGGCACCTGCATTGGTACTAGGCAGCAATTTGTGCACCAGTTCAGGGGGTGAGGACAGAAATGCACCATATCTCCTAGATATGGTGCATTTCTGCCCTTTCCCAGGGGAACAGGGTGACGCAGCAAGGCACTTGCTGCACAGCCCTGGTCCACAGGCCTCGTAAATTAGGCCCAGAGTTTGCAAGGGGGCACTCCGAAATGACTTATGCAATGAAAACCAAAAGTACACAGCAGGAGTTTCTGATATACTGAGTAAATCTCCAGGACAGCACCTTTTAGTCTTGGATAATTTGAATGTGAGATCTTACTGACAGATCAAAAGGATCAGTCACTACTATAAAATGTACCATATTTTTACCTCACTGCTTCATCTTGTCTTGGACAACAGAAAAAATATGCACCTTTGTACATGTAATCCACTTAGAAAACCGGGCTGCTATTTGGGGCTTCGAAAATGTGCTGTTCATGGGAGAAAGTGGAGGATACCTCCCAGAATGTTCCATTACCTCTGCAATGGTTAGTTTCTTATCTTCTAGAGCTCCTCTAGGGATTTTCTACGTTCATCTCTTTTGCTTCTGACCCCCTGTACCAAAGTGGTGATTTTCATTCATTTTGAGACAGGTTACTTTTGAGGCTATTGACTTCATCGATCTTATTTTTTTACAGTTCATAATCTGAAGTCAGGAAAAAATTGAATTGTATTCGAGTGAATTCTGACTGCACTACTATGAACACATAGGGCAGTGCTTTGAGAATAAGGCAATGGACTAACTGCTCCCTGCCTGTGTAAAACCTCTCCCCATACCCTGATAAAGGGCAAACTCACCAAGTGCATCACCGATTTTTCAACCCCATGTGCTCATCCAAACGCTGTTGAATGTCTGACAGCAGCTCAGGCCTGCTCAGATGCCTGTCTTTTTTACATTGGTTCTGTTTACCAGAGAGCGGTGTTCTGTTGGCTCTGTTTACCAGAGAGCGGTGTTCTGTTGGCTCTGTTTACCAGAGAGCGGTCTCCCTGGGCCCTGATGGTTCAGGACAGCATAGGATGTTCCTCCAAAACACATAACAGATGAGTAGGTGTAGGAAAGTACCATCTTGCCTGGCATGTTACCCCCATTTTTACTGTATGTCTGTTTGTTTTTGCCTATATGTCACTGGGATCCTGCCAGGTAGGACCCCAGTGCTCATAATGTATGCCTGTATGTGTTCCCTGTGTGGTGCCTAACTGTATCACTGAGGCTCTGCTAACCAGAACCTCAGTGTTTATGCTCTCTCTCTGCTTTAAAATTGTCCCTGCAGGCTAGTGACAAATTTTACCAATTCTCATTGGCACACTGGAACACCCTTATAGTTCCCTTGTATATGGTACCTAGGTACCCAAGGTATTGGGGTTCCAGGAGATCCCTATGGGCTACAGCATTCCTTCTGCCACTCATAGGGAGATCAGACAATTCTTACACAGGACTGCCACGTTATTTCACAGCCATTTTTCACTGTACATAAGTAACTTATAAGTCACCTATATCTCTAACCCTCACTTGGTGAAGGTTAGGTGCCACGTTACTTAGTGTGTGGGCACCCTGGCACTAGCCAAGGTGCCCCCACATTGTTCAGGGCAAATTCCCCGTACTTTGTGAGTGAGGGGACACCATTACACGCATGCACTACATATAGGGCAATACCTATATGTAGCGTCACCATGGTAACTCCGAACATGGCCATGTAACATGTCTAGGATCATGGAATTGTCATCCCGGTACCATTCTGGTATTGGGGGGGACAACTCCATGCATCCCCGGGTCTCTAGCATCCCCGGGTCTCTAGCACAGAACACAGGTATTGCCAAACTTGCTTTCCGGGGTCTCCACTGCAGCTGCTGCTGCTGCCAACCGCTCAGACAGGTTTTTGCCCACCTGGGGCCTGGGCCTGGGCAGCCTGGTCCCAGGAAGTCAAAACAAAGAATTTCCTCTGAGAAATGGTGTTACACCCTCTCCCCTTGGAAATAGGTGTAAAGGGCTGGGGAGCGAATCTCAACCAGGAGTGGTTAGTGGTCCAAAGAAAGTTGTGGTAGCCACTGAATTACCTGTAGATTGCTTACTAGGCAATGATTTGGAAACATCAGCTTGGACAGAAGTGGAGTTGGAGGCTCATGCAGCACTCTGGGCATTCCTGGGCATATTTTTGCTTTGACAAGGGCTCAGGCCAAAAAGCAAAAAGGACAGGGAAACATTGGACCAAGTGCTCCCAAAAACTATGGGTAGAAAGGGTAAATCCTTGTCCACTATCCCTCCCTCTACAGGTGATTCCCCTTTTAAGGAAGAGGAATCCTCTCCCTGTGCAGAACCTACACCAGAGGAGCTGGCAGCAGACACTGCTGAGCTTTTGGTTGCAGAGGGGCCTGTTAGGGAAGAGCTGAGTGTGGCACAGCAGACCTGTCCGACTCTAGAGGGTTTAAGACAGCAAGCTGTCAAACAGCTGATTGGGGATGTCAATGATAGCCATAAGGTATATTGGGAATACAACCTCTTGTACACAGAGTCAAGGGACCCTAAACCTGGAGCTGCCAGGAGATTGGTCATTCCCTAGCAGTACAGAGAGTTTCTTTTTACCTTGGCACATGACATTCCTTTGGCTGGGCATTTGGGCCAGACAAAAACTTGGGAAAGACTTGTCCCCCTGTTTCACTGGCCTCATATGTCAGAGAACACTAAAGAGTTTTGTCGCTCTTGTGTGACCTGCCAAGCCAGTGGCAAGACTGGTGGCACTCCAAAGGCCCCCTTAATTCCTCTTCCAGTGGTTGGGGTGCCCTCTGAAAGGGTAGGGGTTGACATAGTTGGCCCCAACAGCTTCATGCAATAGATTCATCCTTGTGGTAGGACCATGCCACTAGGTACCCTGAAGCCATACCCTTAAGGACCACTACAGCTCCTGCAGTGGCAAAGGCCCTCCTGGGAATCTTTTCCAGGGTGGGTTTCCCTAAGGAAGTGGTGTCAGACAGAGGTAGTAACTTCATGTCTGCATACCTCAAAGCGATGTGGAAGGATTGTGGTGTAACCTACAAGTTTACCACCCCTTACCATCCACAAACAAATGGTCTGGTTGAGAGGTTTAATAAAACTCTCAAAGGTATGATAATGAAACTCCCTGAAGAACTCAGAAGGAGATGGGATGTCCTGTTACCTTGCCTCCTTTTTGCTTACAGGGAGGTACCCCAAAAAGGAGTGGGCTTCAGCCCCTTTGAACTCCTCTTTGGGCACCCTGTGAGAGGTCCTCTTGCTCTTGTAAAGGAGGGTTGGGAACAACCTTTAAAAGCTCCTAAACAGGACATAGTGGACTATGTACTTTGCCTAAGATCCAGAATGGCTGAGTATATGAAAATGGCCAGAAAAAACCTTTAGGCCAGCCAGGAGCTGCAAAAGCAATGACATGACCAGAAGGCTGTCCTGACACAGTACCACCCAGGACAGAAGGTGTGGGTATTGGAGCCTGTGGCCCCAAGAGCACTCCAAGACAAATGGAGTGGACCCCATCTAATTGTTGAAAGGAAGGGTGAGGTTACCTATTTGGTAGACCTGGGCACTGCCAGGAGTCCCCTTAGGGTGATTCATGTCAACCGCCTAAAACCCTACTATGACAGGGCTGATCTCACCCTGCTCATGGCAACAGATGAGGGACAGGAAGAAGAGAGTGACCCTCTCCCTGATCTCTTGTCCACCACTGAAGCTGATGGCTTAGTGGAGGGAGTGGTCTTAGCAGATTGTCCTCCTGCTGAACAGAAAGACAACTGTGTCAATCTCTTAAATCAGTTTTCTGAACTCTTTTCAGTTATACCAGGTACTACTACTTGGTGTGAACATACAATTGATACTGGAGACAGCCTGCCTGTCAAAAGTAAGATTTATAGGCAGCCTGACCAGGTCAGGGACTGCATTAAACAAGAGGTACAGAAAATGTTGGACTTAGGGGTGATTGAGCCTTCAGAAAGCCCCTGGGCTAGCCCGATGTGCTTGTCCCAAAACCTCACACCAAAGATGGGAAGAGAGAGATGAGGTTTTGTGTAGATTATAGAGGGCTCAATCAAGTAACCAAGACAGATGCTCACCCTATTCCCAGGGCAGATGAGCTCATAGATACACTGGCTTCTGCCAAGTATCTAAGCACTGTTGATCTAACTGCAGGGTATTGGCAGATTAGGTTATCAGAATATGCTAAACCCAAGACTGCATTTCCAACCATTGGAGGGCACTACCAATTCACAGTAATGCCCTTTGGTCTGAAAAATGCACCTGCCACTTTTCAAAGGTTGGTGAATACAGTCCTGCAAGGGTTAGAAGCTTTTAGTGCAGCATATCTAGATGATATTGCTGTCTTTAGCTCAACCTGGGATGATCACCTGTTCCACCTATGGAACATTTTGGAGGCCCTGCAAAAGGCAGGCCTCACTGTCAAGGCCTCAAAGTGCTAGAAAGGGCAGGGGAAAGTGGATTATCTGGGCCACCTGGTAGGTGGAGAACAGATTGCACCACTACAGGGGACGATCCAGACTATCATGGACTGGGCTCCCCCTACAACTCAAACCCAGGTGAGAGACCTTTTAGGCCTCACAGGGTACTATAGGAGATTCATCAAGAATTATGGCCCCATTAGCAGCCCCTCTTAATGATCTCACTAGCAAAAAGATGCCTAAGAAGGTATTGTGGACAGCTAGCTGTCAAAAAGTTTTTGAGGAGCTCAAACAGGCCATGTGCTCTGCACCTGTCCTAAAAAGCCCTTGTTACTCCAAGAAATTCATTGTACAAACTGATGCTTCTGAATTAGGGGTAGGGGCAGTGCTATCACAGCTGAATACCGAGGGCCAGGATCAACCAGTTGCTTTTATCAGCAGAAGGTTGACCCCTAGAGAAAAGCGTTGGTCTGCCATAGAGAGGGAGGCCTTTGCTGTATTCTGGGCACTGAAAAAGCTGAGACCATATCTGTTTGGTACTCACTTTATTGTTCAGACATACCACAAACCTCTACTTTGGCTAAAACAAATGAAAGGTGAAAACCCTAAATTGTTGAGGTGGTCCATATCCCTACAGGGAATGGATTATACAGTGGAAGATAGACCTGGGAGTACCCACTCCAATGCAGAAGGACTCTCCAGATATTTCCACTTAGACAATGAAGACTCATCTGGGCAAGGTTAACTTTATTGTCCTTCGTTTGGAGGGGGGCGGGGTTGTGTAGGAAAGTACCATCTTGCCTGGCATGTTACCACCATTTTCACTGTATGTATGTTTGTTTTTGCCTATGTGTCACTAGGATCCTGCCAGGTAGGACCCCAGTGCTCATAATGAATGCCTTGTATGTGTTCCCTATGTGGGCCTAAATGTATCACTGAGGCTCTTCTAACCAGAACCTCAGTGTTTATGCTCTCTCTCTGCTTTAAAATTGTCACTGCAGGCTAGTGACTAATTTTACCAATTTTCATTGGCACACTGGAACACCCTTATAATTCCCTTGTATATGGTACCTAGGTACCCAGGGTATTGGGGTTCCAGGAGATCCCTATGGGCTGCAGCATTTCTTTTGCCACCCATAGGGAGCTCAGACAATTCTTACACAGGACTGCCACTGCAGCCTGAGTGAAATAACGTCCATGTTATTTCACAGCCATTTTTCACTGCACATAAGTAACTTATAAGTCACCTATATGTCTAACCCTCACTTGGTGAAGGTTAGGTGCCAAGATACTTATTGTGTGGGCACCCTGGCACTAGCCAAGGTGCCCCCACATTGTTCAGAGCAAATTCCCCGGACTTTGTGAGTGCGGAGACACCATTACACGCGTGCACTACATTTAGGACAATACCTATATGTAGCGTCACCATGGTAACTCCGAAAATGGCCATGTAACATGTCTAGGACCATGGAATTGTCACCCCAATACCATTCTGGTATTGGGGTGACAATTCCATGCATCCCCGGGTCTCTAGCACAGAACCCGGGTACTGCCAAACATGCTTTCTGGGGTCTCCACTGCAGCTGCTGCTGCCAACCCCTCAGACAGGTTTCTGCCCCCCTGGAGCCTGGGCAGCCTGGTCCCAGGAAGGCAGAACAAAGAATTTCCTCTGAGAGAGGGTGCTACACCCTCTCCCTTTGGAAATAGGAGTGAAGGGCTGGGGAAGAGTAGCCTCACCCAACCTCTGGATATGCTATGATGGGCACAGACTCTACAAAAGCCAGTCTACATTGGTTCAGGGATCCCACAGCCCTGCTCTGGCGCAAAACTGGACAAAGGAAAGGTGAGTGACCACTCCCCTGACCAGCACCTCCCAGGGGAGATGCCCAGAGCTCCTCCAGTGTGTCCCAGCTCTCTGCCATCTTGGATTCAGAGGTGTTGGGGCACAATGGACAGCTCTGAGTGGCCAGTGCCAGCAGGTGACGTCAGAGACCCCCTCTGATAGGTGGTTACCTTTCTCAGTAGCCAATCCTCCTTTTTGGGCTATTTAGGGTCTCTCTTCTAGGCTATTCCTCAGATAATGAATGCAAGAGCTCACCAGAGTTCCTCTGCACTTCCCTCTTCGACTTCTGCCAAGGATCGACTGCTGACTGCGCCAGGACACCTGCAAAACCGCAACAAAATAGCAAGACGACTACCAGCAACATTGTAGCGCCTCATCCTGCCAGCTTTCTCAACTGTTTCCTGGTGGTGCATGCTCTGAGGGCTGTCTGCCTTCACCCTGCAGTGGAAGCCAAGAAGAAATCTTCCATGGGTCGACGGAATCTTGCCCCTGCTAACACAGGCACCAAACTGCTACATCACCGGTCCTCTGGGTCCCCTCTCATCCTGACAAGCATGGTCCCTGGAACACAGGAGCTGGGTCCAAGTGTCTCCCACAGTCCAGTGGCCGTGAAGTCCAAATTTGGTGGAGGTAAGTCCTTGCCTCCCCACGCCAGACAGCAAACCTGTGTACTTCGTGATCTGCAGCTGCTCGGGCTTCTGTGCACTTTTCCAAGACTTCCTTTGTGCACAGCCTAGCCTGGGTCCCCAGCACTCCGTCTTGCTTTGCCCAACTCGCTGAGTTGGACTCCGATGTCGTGGGTCCCTCCTTTGTGACTCTGAGTCGATCGATGTCCTCAGATTTTCTAAGTGCCTGTTCCGGTACTTCTGTGGGTGCTGCCTGCCTCTGTGGGGGCTCTCTGAGTTGTTGAGCACCCCCTCTGTCTCCTTCTCCAAAGGACGACATCCTGGTCCTTCCTGGTCCCCAGCATCACACAAAATCCTCAACCGCGACTCTTGCAGCTAGCAAGGCTTGTTTGCGGTATTTCTGCGTGGAAACACTTCTGCAACCTCCAGCACGCAGTGGGACATCTTCTCACTAAAGGAGAAGTTCCTGGCACCTTCCGTTGTTGCAGAATCTTTGGCTTCTTCCTCCCGGAAGCAGCCCTTTTGCACCTTCATCCAGGGTTTAGTGGGCTCCTGCCCCCTTGGACACTTGCGTGACTCTTGGACTTGGTCCCCTTCCTTTAGAGGTCCTCAGGTCCAGGAATCCGTCTTTAGTGCTTTGGTAGCAGTTGTGGTTCTTGCAGAATCCCTATCTCGACTGTCTTTCTGGGGTAGTAGGGTAACTTTACTCCTACATTTCAGGGTCTTGGGGTGGGGTATTTTGGACACCCTAACTGTTTTCTCACAGTCCCAGCGACCCTCTACAACCTATCATAGGCCTGGGGTCCATTTGTGATTCACATTCCACTTTTGGAGTATATGGTTTGTGTTGCCCCTAGGCCTATTTCTACCTATTGTGATTCTACATTGTTTGCACTACTTTTCTTACTGTTACTTACCTGATTTTGGTTTGTGTATATATAATTTGTGTATATTACTTACCTCCTAAGTGAGGGTATCCTCTGAGATACTTTTGGCATATTGTCACTCAAATAAAGTACATTTATTTTTAGTAACTCTGAGTATTGTGCTATCTTGTAATATAGTGCTATATGATATAAGTGGTATAGTAGGAGCTTTGCATGTCTCCTAGTTCAGCCTAAGCTGCTAGAAACACCTCTATTCTACTAATATGGGATACCTGGACCTGGCACAAGGTGTAAGTACCACAAGGTACCCACTATAAGCCAGGCCAGCCTCCTACAGTAGGTGACACAGCTGCAGGGTGCTTGTTGCAACAACCATGGTTTCATTTATTGGCTTTGAAACGGTGCATCATCATGGGAAGCAAACAGGTTTTCTTCAATGTCTATAAACTGAAGTTAAAGAGAAAAATGCAGCCATCTTGGAACTCAGTGGACCGGACAATCGAGAGTACAAACTTGTGGATGACGTGCTGTGAGATGTGTCATCCACTTCCAGCAGACCCTGAGGAGGTCGCTCCCTTGAGTGTCTGTTTGACAGCCCAATCATTCACCGTCAGCAGCATATAGACTCTGCTCTACCCACTTGTATGTCAGAATATTGTGCTACAAAAGTATGATAGCCAAACTACTGATGACCAAAATACCATGGACGTAAGTATATATAGGTAAGTAAAACGTTCTTACTCTTAATTCTACATTAACCTACACTGAAAAGCTGTATATCATCACAGTAAATATACTTAAAGTTAAATATTGTAAACTTACACTTACTTATGTATAGTTACCTTGTCAATATTTTAATATTCCATATTTTTGTTACAATAATGTTGTAGCACAGTCATAACTAGTTGATATTCTGGTTCTGCACAGCACCACCTGACCCATCCAATGGCAAGAATGAAGGCCACAAGTTGCCTGCCTTATGTATGCAAGGATGAGCTGAAAATGAGGCACACCCATCAGCAGCCTCTGTGGAGTCAGATCCCTTCCTTCTCAAGATGGCCATCTTCAGTATCAGAGCTTGGAAGCATTAGGATTCAAAGATCCTCGAGGCCACTACTTGCTCCCTCAGCACCACCAGACCATCTCAGCTATTACGGCCAGAGCTAGGAGTGGCATTCTAAAAGGTGAGTCAGCAGAACTGATGTGGTAGCAGAATTTGGATTTTGCCATCACTAGATAGACGCTGGTTCAGGACAAGTCCCCAGAACAAGACGTCACTCCACGCAGCAGGCCATGTCACCCAATAATGGTCCATACTTGACCTACTGTGGACATTCTTGATAAGATTCGGGCTTTCTTTTTCCATAATTGTAGCCCACCCTTGACATATTGTAGGCATTCAGGACAACATTCTGGCCTTTGCTGAATATCCATGCTATATTGTTGGCTATTGTTGACCTTTTGCAAACATTCTTGACACTTTTCTGCCAATACCTGGTATAATAGTGCCTCATTCAAATTTCTAATTCTGTAAAGTCTCTCTAAACTGAGTTGTAGTGCAGCTGTTCATGCCTGTAATATTTGCCTTACTCTGCTGTCTATTAAGTGTGATTGTGAGATATGTTTAGCTTTAGATTGTCCCACCTTACTCCGTCCAGCACTTATAAATGAGAACCTTTCTTGGAAGGGAGGAAAGTGAAGTAAAGTGGAATGCAGAATGAACAAAAAGGTTATATATACTTTAAAAAATAGTAGGCCATCTGAAATTGAATAGCCAGATTTTTTAACAGCGTGTACTACCTATAGCAAATTGGCCATTTTTTAGAGAAATTGTCCTGAAAAAATGCAATGTTTTCAAAATGTGTTGAAGAGGATGACAAAGGTAAGGGTTGGTTGGCACACCACAAACATTTGGAATATTACATTATTGCATCTTCATAATGTCAAGATTGTTAGTCCTCTCTCAGAGCTCTCAGAGGACTGTCCTGCTGCCTGTGGTTGTGTACTTCAGAGGACTGCCCTGCTGCCCCAAGAGGACTAACCTGCTGCTTGAAATCTACCTTGTGCTCTCACAGAACGTCCCTGCTGTTTGAGACCTGTTCTTCTGCTTGAACCCAAGACTTCCTGAGTGACTCCAAAGGTTAGCTGGCTGGCCTCCTGATCGGAGCATCAGGGACACAAAAGGCTCCAATCATCTTGAACCCACACCTCGCCCGGTCTGAGTGAGTCTTGACCCTCCAAGTGGTACCGTCCAGACCTGGACTTTTGGAAGTGGTGCTAAAGGTGTTGAATTATCCTAATTTTAAAACTTTGGACATTTTCTTCCAAAAAAGTGCTCTGAGAACCGTGAAGAGACCAGGACTTACCTGCTCACTGATCCACCCACACTGCATCACAGGTTGGCCTGACTTTGTAGCAGCTCCTGCTACATTCTTCTCTACAGCAGCAACTACTGTTCAGCAGCTCCTCAGATAAGGAGTATCAGGCCCTGCGGAACCTTTGTTGGCTGTAGCCTACAGCTTTGTCCTGCTGCTGGTTTCGATTTCCAAAAAGAATGTAGAAATCTTCACTCCAAATTCTTCAAGTAGATCCCCGATGATGACTCCTCCTTCTTGGAGCTGGTTTGCCCGGGTCCAATCCACTTTGTGGATCTGAACAACACTATCTCAGTCAGCCATAACCTTTTTACTTTGCTCCAATCTTGTGCGACTAGACATTATTTTTCATTTAAAACTTTATGAAAATTAAATCTATTTTAGTTTAATTTAGTTTGGGATTTTGCTTGTGTTGTGTTTTCACTTTATTACTGTTTAAGTGCCCCATAAATACTTTACACATTGCCTCCAAATTAAGCCTGACTGCTTTTGTGCTGGACTACCAGAGGGTTAAGCGCATGTTTGTGCTTCAACCTGACAGCTTGTAGCTGTTGCCTGAACAGAGTTTGACTCTCCTCAACCAACAAATCCTAGCTATTGCTCATTTAATTAGCTCTATGCAAGTGAGGTCTGCCATTTATGCTACACCACTTACAAATTTCACTATTTAAATCACATTTTGCACATTAAGAGGTGTTAGGTTTTTCTGCTTGTAATAACGTAACATTATGTAGTCCTGCTTTTATATTCACTACATTTTACCAGAAGTATTATTTTTTAATTTAGGACAACTAGAATTATTATTGTTTAATTTTTGGGGCGAGCTTGTCTTCTAGCCATGTGACTTCCAAATGCCGCTGCTGTACAATGGACACGGGATCCTGCAAGGAAACTTTAATAAACATATTCAGAAAGGTACTTTGATTTTTGGCTATTATTTCTTCCTCTTATTTGATGATGAGGAAGACTGATGTAGGAGCACACCACCATGCCTCCTGAGATGTTATTAATTTCTAGGACTCCGCTTAACTTTAGCACTTCATATTGCCTGCACAGCGATCAACCGACAGTCATTAATCACACTGATGGGACAGATTACCGCAGGAGGCAGGATTGCTTTCTCGCTTTGAGAGTGCAAATGTGTTTCAACATATCAGCATTATTTGGATGCTCAGAAGTTTCCGAGCTGTGCCTCCGAAGTTCCCATTTTTGTCACGCACACATCGCATGCATCGCTGGGCATCGATGCGCCAGAGTGTCTTTCAAACAGTGGCATCTTTCTATTGGCCTTTGGATCACATGATGATCACATGCCTCAGTGACATCGTCACACTATGGGCAGTGGACATCTTGAATTGGGCGTAGTCTCATTTCACTTTTATTTTTATATTTTCTGTTTCGTGAATTTCTTCAGATTTCGTTTTTACAAACGCTTGTCATCTTTGGAACCAGTTTAATTTCGTCACCAGTCAGAGGATTTTCAAGCTCAATGAGTCGGAACCTGTGTAGGTTCTTTCAAATCAATAACATTGCTGAATTACTGTATTTGTAGATTCATAATGGCAACTTCAAATATTTAGTGCTATTAATACCATTTCTGGCACTTCTGGGCAAACCACAATTGTCATGGAATGTTTGGTTTCATTCCTTTGAGAACTTTATTATTTCCATTGATGCAGAAGGTTTGCTCCTGCCATTCAGCCATTTGGGTGAAGACGTTTTTGACAATCTACTTGTGTTGAATCCTCCTTCTGGTGATCTTGATGACGAATGTATACACTGGAGCTGTTTGGAGGTTGAGTAAGAATTTTATGGAACAATCCGGTGTTTGTTGGAACAGTGATAAACCAGATGTCAGGGCACTCGTGAATCAAGAGCTCAATTCTTTATAAATGTTTTGGGTCCAATATTTAGTATTTTGTACCAATAACAACGCAATGAATTTTGCTGTAGGATCGGGATTCGTGAAAGAAACAGAACTCAATTTATTCTTGAGATAGAAAGTTCATCACAGCAACAAATAGCCGTCCTTGAAACCAATATTCATGTAGCAACAACAGCCAACACGTGTTTCGTCCTATGAGACATTAATCTCAAAGACTTCATCAGGGCTCTGCTAAAGTAACTTAAAGCTAGTGAGTTCAATCCTCCAAACAGTTCGAGTATCTTATTGTGTCAGACTAAGTGATTAGCAAGTAGTATATCGAAATAATATGTAGAGCATCCTATCAGTATAAAATTAAACAGTGTGAAAAACCTGCGTTCAAATAATCGCGCGGCGTTTTGTTGTGTCGATGTAATAAGTAACTTATAAATTGAGTTCTGTTTCTTTCACGAATCCCGATCCTACAGCAAAAGCTCTTGATTCACGAGTGCCCTGACATCTGGTTTATCGCTATTTAGTTTCCCTGGAAACATTAGAGGAGGGAGGAAGATCCTCTTGCCAGGAGCACCGTGCCAAAGATTATGGTTCAAATTTAATGTGTGGATTAACTGTGAACGCTCAATTCCTATGATTATCTTTCTGGTTGCTATTGTTTTGTCTTTTTTGTTGGAACAGTGCAACTTCTTCAGATGAAAGCAACACCAAGATGACACTGTTGAATATTATATTTCAGCTTTTTTAAATTGAGCATCAACCTGCAATGTTAGTCCATCTCTGAATATGTATATAGTAGAACAATTTATTTATAGTTTTTCCTCTAAAAAAGTAAAAGAACCCCTCCTCGGCTGCAGAGACCCATTGTATACAGAAGTGATAGACATAGCTAAGGGCATTAAATGTTCCATCATTTCAAGCAGGTGCATTGCCAATGATTCACCTAGTTTATTTCCAGTTAAGGCATACTTGCTTGGTGTAATTGGTGAGAATTTAAGGTGCTTCACTCTGGAGCAGCTGGATGCAGTAATCTGATCTGAGACAAAGTATGCTCCGCTGGTGCGGGACAGGTGAACAACAGCATCCTTTCTCATGAAGATCAGGGTCGAATAGATGATCTGTGATTCTTTTTCGCCACACTTTTTCTTTCTCTCTGTTTTGAAAGACAGGGAGGAGGATGCTTAGCCCCCTTGAGCCAGCTGAGCCACGTGACCAGTCCTCATTGACCTCATTGTAATCCACGCATTCCATCTCAAACTCCCCAAAACACTGCACTCAGACTGTCACCTCCTCCACACTAGGTGAAGCAGGGGTTTGGAACTTTCATGGCTTAGGGGATGTTTCATCACAAGACAAGACCCCAAAGGCCACCATACATTTTAGGTGGAAAGGGGTCTGTGCATGTATCTATGCCTTGTTTTTATCTGGGCGAGTAGCTACTAGCATATCAAGTGGGCAGAACTCCATGGAATCTTGCGGAGTTCCTATTTAACTCAGTGGACATCCACAAAGTAAAACTCTGTGGGTTCCACCCCCTTCCCCCCATAGTGGATATGCTCAAGTTGTTCAGTCCCTTTGGAATCTTTTAAAAAATGGCATGACTTTTAAAAGGGACACCGTACCCAATGAAGCCTTTGAAAACATCAAGGAGTTGATTGTTAGTGCCTATGCTATTTCACCTTACTCAGCTGGTCAAAAATGTGTTGTCACTGTAGATGCCAGCCAGGATGGATTGGGAGCAGTCATATCTCAATGGGTGTCTGAAATAGAAAATACTGCCTTTGTGTCTAGGAGTTTGAAGCAAGCTGAGTACCACTACAGCACAATAGAAAGGGAAGCTCTTGCCTGTTCCTGGCGCAGTAGAAAAATGTAAAACATTTTTATTGAGAACTAATTTTGAGATCTTCACTGATCATAAACCCTTTTTGTATTTACTCAGTGGTAATGGGACTGGCAAAGCCTCTGCAAGGCTAGTTAGACTCTTGCCACATTTGCAAGAATGTAACTTTGCCACTAACAACCTTTCTGGAGAATGTAATACTCGATTGTCTCTCAAGGGTGCCCATACAAACACACTCAGAGGATGAAGACTCAGAAGACATAGCGTGTGTAGTGGCCACAGTAGACAGTGCCTTAGAGTCTGTTGGAGTTGTGCAGTATAAATGTTGGTTACCTGCAATGGAAATATATGAGGTAGTGTGCAAGGCCATAGATTTTGTGACGAGAGGTTGCCCAAGAAAAAAATCCTTACCATCACCCCTCAAGCCATATGACATCAGATGGCAAATAAGTTGTCCATTGTAAAAGTCATTCTTATGTGAGCTTATATTTGCATACCTCTAGTGATGATTCATTAGTTGCTTATTAAAACTGCTCATGAAGGGTAGCTACGAATGGGTGGAACTTAAAAAAATTACACATTTTTGGTGGCCTTCTATGGACACTCGGGTATCAAAGTGGATAGACAACTGTAACACTTCTTTTATCTGACAAACATTGGAAAACAAGTCATAATCCTCTGCATATTTTGCCGTTACCTGTTATTGCGTGGTGTTAAGTGGCCTTAGAGTTTGCAGGACCATTTGAAATGTTACCAGTTGTCAAAAAATATCTTGTTGTTCTAATTGACTTCTACAGTAAAAGGATATGTTTTGAGCCAACAGCCATGGTTATCATAAAATTCTTAAAGGGTTCTCCCAAAGAACTTGTGACAGAAAACAGCACACACTTCACTTTTACACAAATGAAAGGTTTTATTTCATCACATCATATAAAGTATTTGCAAGTAGCTCTTTATTCACCTTTTTTTAATGGTCTTGTGGAAAGAATAAACAAATTCTTGAGGAAGGGAACTCAAACTGCCTTGGTTACAAAAACTCCAGTAGAGGAGTTTTTAAAGCAAATCTTTAGACATAATCACGCCACACAAACAACAGGCATTTTTCCTTTTTGTTTATTGCGAAAAAGAGAGCCCCGATCCAAGGTATGGCCACATTGGGTTAAGAGGTTAAGGGCCTGATTTAGATCTTGGAGGAGGGGGTTAGTCTGTCACAAAACATGATGGATAACCCCTCCACCGCGTTACAACCCCATAGAAGGCCTATGGAGATCGTAATACAGTGGATGAGATATCTGTCACATTTGTGACAGAGTAACCCGTCCGTCAAACTCTAAATGAGGCCCTAAATCCCAAAGCTGTTTGTTGTGTTTCTGCAAACAAAAAAAATTGTAAACACAACTTTACACCATCAGTATCTACAAAAATGTACTTTGATAACAAACATAAGGTAAAGGAACAAGATTTGGAAATTGAAGATTGGGTTATGATAAAGAATCTGATCAGGGTCACGAAAGGCACTTTTGTCTTCTTATCACCCATTCAAGTTGTGAAACTTTCCAAAGTTTCCCTGCTTTTAATTAAAAAGGGATGGAGGTGAAAAAGAACAGGCCAGAAGGATTATGCAAGGCAAGAATTTACAATGTGATGAACTGTTTCATAATGCACTTTGGCTTACCATGAACCCAAGTCACATGATTGAAAATGTCGTTAGACCCAGTCTGGTTAATTCTAATCTTATTGTCAATGATAATTCTGGGTGTTCATATATACTCAATGAAGCATCCTTGTCTTCTTTTACCAATGACTCAATTACAGATTTACTGGCTGTACATTCTGATGAGTCACAATTGGTTTGTGTGGAACCAGCCCAGTGGCCAGATTATATTATGCAAAATCAGGTATGCTTGGAAAAAAGATGTTCTCGTAATGTCTCTATGCCTGTAAAGTATAAGGATTATTTTCTTCATTAGTTATTTTGATGGTTGTACTTTTTCTTTTTATTAGGGGGAAGAAAATGTAAAGATGCTGCATTATGTAGTTCTGCTTGTATGCTCACTACTTTTCACTAAAAGTATTATTGTTTAACTTAGTAGAGCTAGAATTGTTATTCTTCAATTTATGGCCCCTGTTCATCTTCTTGCCTGGTGAGTTCCAAAAGCCTCTGCTGTGTAGTTGCTGCTGGATGTGACAGGCCAAGGATTGCCTGGAAGTTGGGTCCTGCAAGGAAACTTTAATAAACGTAGTGATAAAGGTACTTCGACTATTGGCTACCATTTCTTCCTTACACTGCTGTACCCTAGCACTGCCAAAATCAATTTACCAGAATCTAAGGACCAATATATGATGCCTTTTTGTTGTTACAAAAAGGGGTAAATCACTGTTTGCGACCGCAAAAAGGCCATATACAGTGTACCATCCCTATTTTGCGAGTCGGTACGCAATTACCGACTCGCAAAATAGGGTGCAATTAGGAAGCGGCATGCTGGGGCGCCCCTTCCTAATTGCGAGTCACAGTAGTATGTATGATTGTTTTGTGATCGGGAATGCAGTTGCAAAACAGTCACAACCCAGTCGCAAACAGGAAGTAGTCCCTTTGTGAATACATGCGCAGATATTTTTTCAGAGCAGGCAGTGGTCCCAGGGACCACTGCCCGCTCTGAAAAAATTTAAAGAAAACTTTTCATTTTTCTTTTTTAAATGCATCCCGTTTTCCTTAAGGAAAACTGACTGCATTAAAAAAACTGCTTTATTGAAAAGCAGTCACAGATATGGTGGTCTGCTGAGCCCAATAGGCCACCATTTCTGTGAGTGCTGGCATTCACAGTAGGGTCACAAATTGCGACTTACCTCATGAATATTAATGAGGTAGATCATTTGCGACCCCATTGAGAATTGCTCAATTGTGACTCGCCAAATGAAATGGTCATACATCTGGCCCTAAGGGTCACAGGGCAACAGTGTGAGAAACCTTAACCTTTTGATGAAGTACGTTTAGAAATGGACAATTTGACTTGAAAGTAAACCAAAAAAGAGTATTCTATAAAATTAGCTGAGGGCTCTGCTCCAACATAAAAGATCAAAAAACATTTCCTCTGTGTACTGTCTATAATACCATATGTTCTATTTCGGTTTTATTCTCCAATATTTGTTCTCTCATTGAAAAACCTCCAGCTAAAAGTACAACGGTGAGTACTGCACCTACGACACAGGGGAGGGAGGAGGGAAAAAACAGTGACACACACACGCAACACGCAAAACCCTCACCCCTACCCTCACCCACTACAACACACACACAAGTACATGTTGATACATCACAGTTACACCCCTCAACCCCCCCTGGAGGAATGCAAGGACAAAAGGAAATGAGTCGAATAATTGGATATATTCAAAGACATGAATCTAAAATATATACAAATATATACATTTATACGATGTACATTTATATAGACCAAGAACACAGGTCCAAGGGATTCCACCATCATAGTCCGTGGATCACTGGGCTCAAAAGGCATGGGCGAGGCCCACACTCAATATCCGATCAAAACAGAGAGAACACTGCAGGGGCATCAGATAGAAATAAAACAGGCACCTCAGGGGGAAGGGAAGGGGGGCGGGGCACCTCAGCCGGTTGAGTGCACGACGCCAGATCCACGAGGGGGCTCCATGCCCATTGATGTATCCTGGGGAGTGCAAAGCCACAGTCTCTCAAGTCTCTACAGTGGGTGGTTTGCCCACTGTTCAATCCCGGGGAGTGCAAAGCCTCAGTCTCTCAAGTCTCTACAGTGGGTGGTTTGCCCACTGTTCAATCCTGGGAAGTGCAAGGCCACAGTCTCTCAATTGGATAACAGTCTCCACTGGTTCTGGAGGGGGCCTTGTGCCCAGAGTGCTTCATCCTGCCAAGGACAGAGGTAATGGATGTATCTCTCCACTGGTTCTGGAGAGGGCCTGGTGCCCAGAGTGCTTCCTCCTGCCAAAGACAGAGATAGTGGATGTATCTCTCCACTGGTTCTGGAGGGGGCCTTGTGCCCAGAGTGCTTCATCCTACCCGTGGCGGACTCAGTAGCGTCGGAATCATTTGCACTGACTGGCCTGCGGGGCTGCTTGCGGCGGTGTCCTGGGCAGCGGTGCTTGTGGCGTTGTCCTTGGCAGCGCTGCTTGTGGCGAGGGTGTCCTGGGCAGCGGTGCTTGTGGCGGTGTCCTTGGCAGCGCTGCTTGTGGCGGCGGTGTCCTGGGCAGCGGTTCAGCTGCTGGCGGTCTTGTTCTGCCCTGCGGGGCTGCTGGCTGCGGCGTCCTGGGCAGCGGTTCAGCTGGTGGTGGTCTTGTTCTGCCCTGCGGGGCTGCTGGCGGCGGGGTCCTGGGCAGCGGTTCAGCTGTTGGCGGTCCTGTCTGTGGCAGCGGGGCTGCTGCTGGCGGTCGCTTCCTGGGCAGCGTGGCTGCTGGTGGTCCTGTCTGTGGCAGCGGGGTTGCTGCTGGTGGTCGCTTCCTGGGCAGCGTGGCTGCTGGCGGTCCTGTCTGTGGCAGCGGGGCTGATGCTGGCGGTCGCTTCCTGGGCAGCGTGGCTGCTGGCGGTCCTGTCTGTGGCAGCGAGGCTGCTGCTGGCGGTTGCTTCCTGGGCAACGTGGCTGCTGGCGGTCCTGTCTGTGGCAGCAGGGCTGCTGCTGGCGGTCGCTTCCTGGGCAGCGGGGCTGGTGGCGGTCTTGTCCGCCGTGCTGATCTTCCCAGACTTGCCACTTTTACTGTGCCCCTTTCCCCCCTTGGATGGTGTCGCAGTTGTTTCCACACTCCCAACTGGACCCCTGGGAGCGGGTTTGGTGGCTGGTTTCTTTCCCTTCTCCCGCCGGGCACTGTCCAACTTTTTATGCTTGACACGTGGGGGACTGTCCGTGCTTCGGCTCCTTGCTACACTGCCTGCCCTGCTGCCTGGTGCACTCCATAATCCGGTGACTACTGGCACCACTGGTCCTGCCGATGTTGTGACTGAGGTGCTAGGTTGGGACCTGGAGAGTCGGGCCCTAGGAAACTGACAGGGTGGGGGAGGTGAGGGAAAGAGGTCAAGGCTGGCCAGGAAAAGTTTCTTAGGAACACTGGGGCGGGTAGCTGGAGGGGGTTTGGGAGTGGAGAAAAAGGTAGTGGTTGTAGGCGGTGTACGTTTGGTGACTTTGGGTGAAGGTGCATGGGCTGGAGGCTGTCGTGAGGTGGATGGATGTTGGGTGGGTGTGTGGCTGCGTTTGTGTACCTTGGGAGGTGGCCTCACAGATACACTGGGAGAGGACACAGGGGATGTGTGAATGGTAGTGGGGGTGGTGAGTGCACATGAGCAGGGTGTGGGTGGGTGTGCTGGTGATGGACGTAGTGGCTGAGGATGTAGTGCATGCAGGTGTAGGTGGAGACGAGACAGGGTGGGAGGAGGGAGACGAGGAGGAGTGGGACACAGTGGAGGCAGTGGATGTTGGTGTGTCTGCATGTGTGTGATGCTTGCGTGAGTGCCTGTGGGATGTGTGGTGCTTATATTTGCCAGAGCTTCCCTTGTGTGTTGAGGTGTGTGCATGCTGGTCTGATGGTGTGCTTGGGATAGGCTGAGGTACAGGGGTGGGGGTCTGGGTGGAGGAAGTTGGAGGAGGGAGGCTAGAGACAGGGACAATGGCTGCCATCAGTGCTGAGGCCAAAGTCTGAAAAGCTCGCTGAAGGGCTGCCTGACCAGAGTGAATGCACTCCGGGAATGCATTGGTTTGTTGCAACTGCCTCTCTACACCCTGGATTGCATTCAAAATGGTAGACTGCCCAAAAGTGAGGGACCTGAGGAGGTCAATGGCCTCCTCACTGAGGGCAGCAGGGGTGACAGGGGCAGTGCCTGAGGTGCCTGGGGCGAATGTAATGCCCACCTTCCTGAGTGAGCGGGCACGGGGAAAAGGCTGAGGGGCTGCCGGGAGGGCGGTGCTGGTAGGGGAAGTGGCTGCTGTACCTGTAGATGCGGGGGACACAGATGGGGCCGCCACCGCAAGGGAGCTCCCATCAGAGGAGGAGTCCGTCTCGCTGGTGTCAGCTCCTGTCCCCGCCGTGGATCTCCCCTTGCCCTCCGTCCCACTGGTGAATTGGGAGTCCGTAGTCTCACCCTCCAGGGCCATGTGAGATGCAGCTCCCTCCTGCTCCGGTGCCACTGCTCCTCCGCCTGATGATGCTAATTCACACAAGTACAGGGAGACCACAAAAAGGGGGGGGACAGAAGAAAGACATGTTCAGTGCATGCAATACCGCTACCGCTGGCGGACACGACAGACCTACGCCGCGCACTTGGAGTTCACTATTCAATCCCTGGGACATGGCTTACAAGGCTATGGCTGATTTCTGCACACATGGATGTCACAGGAGCCTGACTAGGTGTAGTTGGCACTCTACACAGGTGGGGTTGGGTGCCACAGGGCCTGCCTGAAGTAGGGAACTTAACTAGCAATACTCGCCCTGGCCTAGGGGAACCCACAGCCCACCTCCCCCACCCAGACACCTAAAATGCGCGCTGAATCAGCAGAATGAGATTGTACTCACCCCCTTGTGGCTGCTGTGATGCCCTCAAGCGCCCATCCAACTCCAGATATGCCACCACCAGGATCCTGAACATCAGGGGGGTCATAATGCGACGGGCACACCTCCCACGTTGGGAAGCCATCCCCAGCTGGGCCTCCAACGGCTTCTTGCTCCAGCGGCGAATGTCCTCCCATCTTTTCCGGCAGTGGGTGCTCCGTCTGTGGTAGACCCCCAGGGTCCAGACTTCTTTGGCGATGGCACGCCAGATGTCCTTCTTCTGGTGGGCCCTGACCTACAGGAATTGTACAGGGGAAAAGAGAAGTACTTACCAACTGCACCGTCACAGTCATTGGCCCGCATCCCTACCCTTGCCATGACGCACATGCACTCACCGTCGTTTCATGCACGCCTCATTCTCACCCCCCCATCTTTCATCCACCCCACTCTACATAGGCATTTCCCATACAGCAGGCTCACAGTGTACTTACCTGTTTGTCTAGAGGACCATAGAGTAGCGTGTACTGGGGAGGACCCCATCCACGAGTTTCTCCAACTCCTCTGTGCTGAAGGCAGGGGCCCTTTCCCCAGACACACGAGCCATTGTCTCTTCCAGACTGAGGTCACAGCAGCACTTGCAGTGTAGTTCCTCTCCTGTCGAAGATCAGGTATCGAGTGATTGAACCGATAGAAAATGGCAGTCACGTCCGTGGCGGTGCGTACCGTCACCGCCGGCGTACATTATCATTGGCTCCTGGGACCCATAGGGCCCAATGTTAACCAATGCAGAATTGCACTGCGGTCTTCGACCGCCTACCGCGACAGTGTAGAACACTAGCGCAGTTACCTCATATCCCCCGTCCCACTTTACAGGTCAGGCAGCCGCCATTTCAGGGGCCCACATGGCATTATTTTTGACTGCGTCACACATACCTAGGCCTTGCCTAACCACTCATACAGGCAAATTTAGATTTATGAAAATTTTCAGAGTAAACTATGTTTACGTACATCAGAGTTGGTTGACTCTCTGCTCGCTGTTCTCCTCCATAGGCACCGTCCGCTGGGGCATGTGAGGAGATGGCGGCATCCTCCTTTGTACAGACCGCTGGTGGACCTATCGACAAAGGAGGAAAGACGTTGGATCATCACCTACAGGCTTGATCGTGCCACAATCCAGGAACTATGTGCCCAGTTGGAGCCAGACCTGATGTCACCTATCCGCCATCCCACAGGACACCCCCCATAAGTGCAGGTGCTGTCAGTACTCCATTTCCTAGCAAGTGGGTCATTTCAAACAACAGTGACCATAGCATCAGGGATGTCCCAGTCAATGTTTTCCAACGTGTTGTCCAGGGTGTTGTCTGCCCTGCTGTAACGCATGCGGAGCTACATCGTTTTCCCTCAGGTGGTGGATTTGCTTACAGTGAAAGGTGACTTCTATGCCCTGGGACATATCCCCAACATCATAGGTACCATTGATGGGACACATGTGGCCTTGGTACCCCCACGCAGGAGTGAACAGGTGTACAGAAACCCGAAGAGTTAACATTCAATGAATGTGCAGATGGTGTGTTTGGCAGACCAGTACATCTCCCATGTTAATTCAAAATTCCCTGGCTCAGTGCATGCCGCTTACATCCTGCGGAATAGCAGCATCCCTTATGTGATGGGGCAACTCCAGAGTCACCGGGTGTGGCTATTAGGTGAACACCTGGACCCAAATCAGTGAGAATAGTTGTCTGGGTCTGTGGATGTCCCTATGAGTCAGTGTGTGTCTTACAGTTGTCCCTCGCCATTTGCAGGTGAATCTGGTTACCCCAACCTGTCATGGCTACTGACCCCAGTGAGGAATCCCAGGACAAGGGCAGAGGAACGCTACAATGAGGACCATGGGCGAACTAGGAGGATTATAGAGCGGACCTTCGGCCTCCTGAAGGCCAGGTTCCGGTGCCTCCATATGACAGGTGGTTCCCTATTCTACTCACCAAAGAAGGTGTGCCAGATCATCGTGGCCTGCTGTATGCTTCACAACTTGGCTTTGCGACGGCAGGTGCCTTTTCTGCAGGAGGATTGTCCAGATGGAGGTGTTGTGGCAGCTGTGGACCCTGTGGACAGTGAAGACGAGGAAGCAGAAGAAGAGGACATCGACAACATGAACACGATGATCATGCAGTTCTTCCAGTGAGACACAGGTAAGAAGACAACACTGCCTGCTACATCTGATTTTAATCCACTACCTCTCTACTGTCTGTTATTTTCACCCAGTGTATGGTCACTGAGTTGTCACTTTCCCTTACGATTTCACAGATGTGGGTCCCACAGTGTGACATCTGCTTTGTTTCCTCATGGACTAGAGCTGTGTGACATAGGTATGTTGACATTACATTTGAAAGAGCATTTTGCCACTGTAATTGCTAATACACTAGTTCGAAATCACAGACAGACTCCTGATTGTTTTGTGCTTTAAGGGTGTTTATTTAAGTACTCAATGTTGGAGGGGGTTGTAAAATGGTGAGGGGTGATGGTGGAGGAATGTCCATGGCAGAGTCCAGTCTATTAGTCTCACAGGTGCATTGTCCAAAGAACATAGGAAGTGCAGCTGGGGCAGTTTAAGGATGTACAGGGTGACAAGGTGGGACAAAAGGATGACAATCATGGTGGTCTCATTTCTTGGCGGGGGTCTTGGCATTGTTCTCTGTCTTTGTCCTGGATCTCAAGGACCGCTTGCGGGGTGGCTCTCCATCTGCAGGGGGTGGGGTGCTGGTGTGGTTGTCCTGTGGCGGTGCCTCCTGTCCACTAGCGCCGGACGAGGTGGTGGGCAGTTCATCGTCCAGGCTAGTGTCAGGGGCCCCTTGTTGTGCCACAGTGTCCCTCCTGGTGTTGAGGAGTTCCTTCAGCACCCCTACAATGGTGCCCAGGGTGGAATTGAAGGATCTGAGTTCCTCCCTGAACCCCAAATACTGTTCCTCCTGCAGCCGCTGGGTCTCCTGAAACTTGGCCAGTACCGTTGCCATCGTCTCCTGGGAATGGTGGTAGGCTCCTATGATGTTGGAGAGGGCCTCGTGGAGAGTGGGTTCCCTGGGCCTGTCCTCCCCCTGTCGCACAGCAGCCCTCCCAGTTCCCCTGTGTTCCTGGGCCTCTGTCCCCTGAACCGTGTGCCTACTACCACTGCCCCCAGGTCCCTGGTGTTGTTGGGGTGGTGGGTTATCCTGGGTTCCCTGTAGTGGTGGACACACTGCTGCTTGACGTGTCCTGGGGACAGAGGTATGGGCCTGCTGGGTGGGTGCTGTGCTGGTGTTTCCAGAGGGGGCAAGCTCTGTAGTGGCCTGTGCCAGTGTGAGTGGAACCGACTGTCCTGAGGTCCCAGGTGGGATCATCTAGATCCAGTTGGACAGAGCTGCTGTCATCACTGTGGGCCTCTTCTGTGGGTGGAGTGGACATGTCTGGACCCTCCTGTCCAGTGACGTTGGGTAGGGGTCCTGCAGGGGTATAAAGGCATGATTATTGCATCTGTATGTGCCATGGTGTGCAATGTGTGGGTGACCCTGTACCCCAGTGCTTGCATTCTGTGTAGGACCTTGTGTGATGATGGTTTAGGGAGGTGTATGGGTATGTGCAGTGGCCATCCATTGGTGACGGGTGTCCATGCTTTGGTGTTGCACGCAGGGCTTGGTGTTGGGATGGGTGGTTTGTGATATTGGGACATGTGTGAGGAGTAGGAGTGATGGGGTGAGGGCGAGGGTGGGGGTATGTAATGGCATGCAAGTAGTGTGGGGGATGTAATAGTAAAGAATTGACTTACCAGAGTCCATTCCTGCAGCTACTCCTGCGAGGCCCTCAGGATGCAGAATAGCCAAGACCTGCTCCTCCCATGTTGTTAGTTGTGGGGGAGGAGATGGGGGGTACGCCACCAGTCCTCTGTACGGCGATGTGGTGTCTTGAGACAACAGAACGCACCTTCCCCCGTAGGTCGTTCCACCTCTTCCTGATGTCATCCCTATTTCTTGGGTACTGTCCTACAGCGTTGACCCTGTCCACTATTCTTCGCCATAGCTCCATCTTCCTAGCTGTGGAGGTGTGCTGCACCTGTGATCCGAATAGCTGTGGCTCTACCCGGATGATTTCCTCCACCATGACCCTGAGCTCCTCCTCAGAGAACCTGGGGTGTCTTTGCCGTGCCACGGGGTGGTGTGGGTGATTTATGGGGTGGTGTGTGTTGTGATGTGTGGGGTGATTTTAGAGGTGTGTTGTGTGAGGCGCATGGATGCTATGTGGGTGATGGTGTTGAGTGACTGTGGATGCTATTGTTCTTTCTGATGGTGTCTCTCTCTGGCCTTCTGTCGCAATTGTTGTCGTAAGGGTTTGTGGGTGATGTTGGTGGGTGTTTTATATTGTATTGGGTGTGTGGGAGTGGTGTGTGTATGTGTATCAGGTGTGTGGATTTGGAATTGTCCAATGTGGATGTGTTTTGTATATGTGTGTGAATTTTGAGCGCGGCAGTGTGTACCGCCAATGGAATACCGCGGTTGAAAGACTGCTGCGTGGATTCGTGGGTCGTGATAGTGTGGGCGTATTCACGTTGGCGTGAGGATTTGTTATCGGCAGTTTATCACTGGCCTTTGGTGTGGCGGACTTGTGAGGGTGTCTAGATTTTGGCGGATTCCGTCCTTTGGGTCATAATGACCGTGGCGGAATTCCACGGCCGCAGTGGTGTGTTGGCGGTCTTCTGCACCACGGTATGCGGCTTTTACCGCCAATGTTGTAATGACCCCCATAGTATTTATATTCAATTTAAAAACCAAAGGTTAAACCTTTGTTGTAGTTAGGAAAATGTTATTTATTCTTTTGATCCAACCAAACTCAAAATACACACGCATTAGAAATTCTTCTGTTAAAGTTATATATTACGGCCTATGTACATCAAGGTTTTGCGTCACTCTTACACCACGCAAGGGGACCCAAGGGTACTGCACAACCTAAATAAGATTTATCAAGCTACACAAGGCAACCTACCGTGGCCCTGCTTAGCTAGATATATCTAGAGTAACGCAAGTGTAGGAAAGTCATCTTTTTGCCCTGTTCACCCCAATTTTTGTTGTGACTGGTGCTGACAGTAACTGACTCTAATTTTGCCCTGGGCTTTGTTAGCCAGACACATGCCAGTGCTATGTTAAAACACACACATGTAGTAGAGTGCCCTAGATATTAGAGTACCCTTTCAATTGGCCTGACAAACCCTGTAAGACCCTAGTATACAATAGGGCAAGGGGGTACAATCTGCCTACAATTCCCTAGTATATAATAGGGCATGGGGATTAGATGGCCAGCAGAATTTCTACACTTGCATGTGTGCAAGGCTGTGTGCTTTCTGTCCTTTTAAATGAGGGCCTTCCTAGCAGCCTGTTTTTAAAAGTTAAATTCTTACCATTTGCATGACAGCCCTTATAAGTCCCTAGTAGATAATAGGGCAAGGGGTACCAACTACCTATAAGACCTTAGTACATAATAGGGCATGGAAGAAGAGGTCCATCAGAATTGCTGCCCTCTGTATGTATGCACTGCTGGGGTTTTCCGTCATTTTTAAATGCAGCCTGACTCCGCAGCCTGCATGTAAATGGAAATGGTGTCCCAAAATTACTTTGATGCTATGGGCTCTTTAAAAGTGATAATGTACCCTATTTTCACATATCCACAGGGTCCCCCCTAGTTGTCCCAGGAGTGGAGGGTCATGTAACTATAATCAGGGTCCCTATAAAATATGTTTTATAAACCCTGGTGAGGAAAAAACTGCTCATTGCATTTTCCCCCATTGGTGATACTGTGCTCCATAGGCACAGAAAATAAATTATAAGGCTTTTCTTTCTGTAAGCCAAAATCCAGCCTTCAGAAGTCCCCTCTGATTGGTCAGTGCTAAGAGGATTAGCAGAGCTGCTTGATTAAGTGATAAGTGTCTGTCCAGAGGAGAGGCTATCTGGTGAAGAGCAGCTCTGTGGCTACACAGGAATGCCTGATTAGGGGTAGGTGTAATAAAACATGCAGCCTCAAAGGAGAGAAGGACAGGTAAGGAATGCCAGGTCACCTAACCCCCACCTTCTGGACCCCTCAGCCAGATACCAGGCTTAAGAAACAAATTTGCAGATGTTAGGAGGAGGAGAGATATGGAAATCAGCCACACTGAGGGTTGGTTTAGTTAGCTCTGACTATGCTGCTAAAATTTCAGCCATCATGGATTTTAGAAGAACGTTGCTTTCTGGAACAGAAATATGCCACACTTTGGAGGAAGTCGTCATGCATCTAGGTGTCACCCTGCATTCTATTGGTCAGGGGTGCCCCCCATCCTGATGCCCAGGAGTGGGAATAAATATGTGAGAGGTGCATAGCCTCTCAGATCTGCTGCCTGAAATTACAAGAGGAAGATGGACTGCCCTTCTGGGTGAAGTGTGCCTGCTGCACAATCTGGTACTACAGGCTTAGGGATGGGGCCTTGCTTCAAGAAGGACTTCGGAGTAGACTCCCTGTAGCTACAGGTTAACAAAGCTAAACCTGCATCATCTCCTACAAGAGTCCTCAGCCTCAAGTGCATCCAGTGGACTTTTTAGTATTTGGCCAGGTGAATTGTGGTCCAACTTTCCAAGGACCATCCAGGAGATTCCAGACCTTTAGATTTGTGTTTTGGACCCTTTGAAACTAAAAAGAGTACTCCAGGAAACACCTCCTGAAATTTGGAGAACTTTGGTGAAGTTGGCCCCTTGTGTTTCTAAAAAATGTTTATTCTTTAAAAAATCATATTTCTGGTTCCCTACATTAGATCTTTGTCATTTTGGTGTCTATTTACTCTTGAACATATAACCTATTTCTATAAATTGGTGTGAGATTTTTTGTGTGTGTTGTTCCCCACCTTTTTACTGTATTGGTGTTTCTGAATGCTTTACCCTCTTGTCTCCTAAGTTAAGACTGCCTACTCGGTTATAGTCAAGGGTTGAGCAAGGGGCTAATTTACTGAGACTGTTACTGAACCTATATTTAGTTAGTGGCCTCATTGCCAGGGGTAGATTCATACTTACTAATACCAATAACCCACTATCCAACAGCAGGGCAGCACAAATGTGTGCATTTTGTTACTCTGGCAGTGAGGCATGCCATCTGTGGAGTGCGGGTGTTGCCACACATCCAACCATGCATTCTGACACATTCCCAGATTAACCAACGCTGGTGGACCTGGGAATGTGTCAGAATTGTACGTCTCCCCACCAGAGGCTCAACGAGGGGAAATATCTTTATTTCTCCTCATTGTTTCGTCTTTCTATGAATGCTGCATTCTCCTGCACACTCAGAAACAGGAAAATGCCACTGAGGATTACTTTGTGTTGGAAGGTGTCCTTTCCTGCTTAAAAACAAACCTGCCTAAAACAAAGGCACCTGTAAGGGTACCAGGGTAGGTGCTAGGCAGCAATTTGTGCGCCAGAGCAGAGAGAGAGCAGCGGTACACGTATAACGTTACATATGACACATGTTAGTGCGTCAGACCTCATTAAGTAAACTTAGGGAGACGCGTATAGGCCGATGGACCTATTGACTGCACTTCGAGTAGTTCCCACCATATAACCCTTACCAATACAGATCCACAACAATAACAAACAATGACATCAATAATTAATAGAAGACAGTAACTTGAACACACCATGACCTTGCGGCCATGAATAAGCACAACTTTATGTAAAAGTTACAATGTTTATTTCCCTATATGAACAATGCTAATGTCACATAACTTAGTCTCAATATCAAATGATAAACATACAGAAACAGTACTGGCTGACCAAAGCGGAGAAAAAATTGCAATCTAATCAAAGCTTGAACTACTGCACATTCTAAGGTCACAGTACAAATTTTAGCAGGAATAACTGCACAAACAAAAAAAAACATATATTTAGATTTAGCAAAGTATAGACATCAACTGTTATTACATGTAGCAAACTTCCTCCATGAGGACCCTAACTAACATCAGATTAGAATAGCATGTTTGGGCTCCATGCAAAACAATTTAGTCAACACAAATTTGGAAAAACATCTAACTATGGCTCTATCAAAATAACGGTTAGTACTTAGAAACAAAAGCAAACGGACAACAATTAGTAACATTGTCATTATACCTGTCCTTAATATAGTTCAGCAAGCAGTGACAGTCTTCGTCAATAGGATACCAGTTTGGTCAGCAAGGCATCGAGATTCAGCATTAAAGTTCAGAAAAAGCAAAGTCTCTTAAGCAATAAAGTTAAAAACATCTCTTCTCGGGATGGTCAAGAAAATAAAGATAAAAAAGGAAAAGATACCCTGACCCCCTAGCTCTGGTGCTGGGATCCCAAAGGGACTCCCCCCGGGCAAAAAGGCACTTTTTTGGTTAAATTTTTAGTTAAAGGTTCAGGGACGTTATAGTTAGCTTCTGAATTTACTCGCACAAAACCATAGAAATTCAGCAGTTAGAGTTATTTCAAGTAACTATGACTCACGCCCTAAAGTAACTTGCGCCTTCGTCATGCACTGCTAATTACCCCAGACATTACAGCACACATGACAACTTTTATTACATCATTAAAAAAATATAAACAAAACATTAGCCATCAAATTATTGAAGGAACAACTTCGCATGGTGGGGGTGCAACCTGCAGCAGTGGGAGGCAGGGGTTGGCCACAGGGCCTGCAGCAAACACCCATAAGCACCCAACCCTGCACCATGCACGGCTTTCGACCCCCATATAGGGATCCCTTCCCTATCTGATTTGGGCCCCAGGGCCCAGCCAATTATTGAAAGAGGAAGGAGGTTGTTTGGCCCCTGACCCTAGGCCAATTTTGGCCCCAGGGACCTCATACCTCAGGACCCAGCTAATAATTAAAAGGGGCAAAGGCCATGTGCCCCTCTCCCTGGGCTGATTTTGTCTCTGGGGACCCTATCCCCCAGGGCCTGGCCTGTGATTAAAAGAAGGAGGCAGAACATGCGTCCCCTCCCCGGGACGATATTGGCTGCGGGGGCCTAATTCCTTGGGACTGGGCCAAATATTATTAGGTGAGGTAGGCCCTGTGGTGCCCCCCTCCCTGGGCTGATTTTATCCCCAGGAACCCCATCCCCAAGGAGCCAGCCTGTCACAGCTCCCTCCAAGAATAAAGCAAACTGCTGTCTCCCGAGGGTGGGCACCTTGGGAAGTAGCATGAGCCGGCCTTGGAGGATTGTTGTCCCAAGGGCCACTAATGGCTCCTGGAGAGGGACCGTACAGCCACCCCTTCTTCAATTAGCACGGGCCAGCCCAAGGAAAGTGGTGATCGATGGCGCTGTATATGACCCAGGAGGAAGCCGTGCAGCCCCCTTCCCATTTTTAATTATGTTACTTGCCCCAGGGAGGTGGTGGTCCCCGGGGCCCTGGGGTCCAAATGGCCCACCTGCTCAAATATAAGTTTTGCCCCAGGGAGTTGGTGGTCCCCAGGGCATTTATAAGGCACAGGAGGAGGGGTCCAAGTGGCCCACCTCCATATTAGTTTTCAAGCCCCAGGGAGGTGGTGGTCCCTAGGGCTCATATGAGTCCAATGGAGGGGCATCCGCGTAGTCCCCCTCCAATATTTTAAAAAATCCCTGGGAAGGTGATGGTCCCCAGGGCTCATAAGAACCTTCTGAGGGGAGCCCCATGCACCCCTCCTTTTTTTTTTATAATCGCACATGCCCCTAGTACCTGGCCCACCTGGGGGATACATTTTGAGCAAGTAGGGAGGCTGTGCTTAGGTTTTTATTTTTTAATTTTCGCTAGATTCATAGATTCTCTGTGAATTTCAGCGATAACTAAAAAAAAATGCTTTTTTTCCCTGGCAGGGTCGCGGCATCAAGGCCAGGGGATGAGGGTATTCCTACCATGCTCCCTTTTTTTTTGGGGGGGGGGAGCTTGGATGAGGCCAAGTCCCAAAATAGCTGTCAACAGTTCCTGGTTGAAGTGTTGGCAGTGAATCAGATCTCACCATGAGATCTCTGGGATCCACAGAGCCTCCACATCCCTAGATATCTATATTTTTTAACTTCTAATAACTCTAAAACTACTGAACGGATTTACACCAAATAACTAAAAGCACACTTTCTGGACCAAAAACTACCTTTCTGACAAATTTAGTGTAATTCCGTCCAGTGATATATGATGTTTATATTACCCAATGGTTGTTAAAGTTAGGATTGAGTTCCTGTAGGAAATGCCTTTTCGGTGTTGCTAATACCTTTGGCATTGTTTGACAAAGCACCATGAAACGTTTCAAAAAGTGCTGATTTTTTACTAGTTTGTTCATGCAAAGTTTCAGGGTGATAAGTCAAGTGGGGGCCAAGAAAAAAGTGGGGTCCCAAAACATGTTTTCCCCTTGTACTTTTCCATAGGCACATTAGACACAGCTACAGCCAAACCACTAAATGGATTTACACCACATTTGGCAGAAAACTAGTCTTGGTCCAGAATGAGTGCTTTTTATGTGTTTTGGCGTAACTCTGTTCAGTAGTTTTGGAAAAGTAAAAGTTCCAAATCTTTTGCATAGATCTCATGGTGATTTGATTGGCTGCGACCACCTAAACCAGTAAATGGTGTCAGCTTTCTTAGGACTCGGGACTCATTCCTGAGTCCTAAAAAAGCACAAAAAATACAGGGAACAGTGCAAGGAAACCCTGGGGTAAAAAAAAAATATTTTTTTAATTTTGCCATGTGGTCCCTTTCCTTACGCCTTCAAGAGGCTGATGTTGCGTTAATTATGCATAAAAGGTATAGGAATAAGTTTAGAAATTTTAATTTGTGTGTACTTTAACTTTGCTTTGCAGCGAAAGAATAAATAAAGTTAGATAATTTTAAAGGCAGTGCATAAATTATAAACACAAGGGCATGTTTGTCAAATGTTCAACAACACAGTGCAGCAAACCACCTTGCTGAGCTGCGTGAAAAGGAGAGGGCAGGAATGTGTGTTAACTCTGAATTTTAATAATGAATATTCATGTATTTTGAGTGTTGGATTTGCATAGAAAATGTATTAACGTAGGGAAAAATAATGCAATCATTTGAAGGCGCACCCACCAGAGTGGCCGTCAATGTTCACGAAGAGTACTTATTGATGGCTTCTTAATGTGAAATGTTGAGCTTATGTTTGATTAATGTAGTAATGTCATATTAAGGGTTATGCGTTATGTATTAGCTTTATTAATTGTAGGCCTTAACTTAGCGAAGTATTGGTCTAGATGCACAGCTTTATGTCAAGCTGCATTTCTAAGGCGTTTTATAAAATGGATGCTAAGAGAATTAAATTGTGATTTTCCACTGTACTGACCATGTGCTCGTAGCTGAAGTTCGTTCTCATGAGAAACTGCTTGCTAGAAGATGCTGTACCTGCTAGTGAAACAATGTATATTGTAGTATGTGTAAGACTGACCTTCTCAGGAGAAGACAACAGATGCACTGATTGGAGTATAAGCCTTCAACAATAGTGATACTTGACGAGCCAAATGAGGAGAGCGGAAGAAGAGGAGCCAATCATTGACATGTGAACCATGAAGTGGTAAAACTTTAGATTAGAGGTTTTTGTTTCTTTGGACTAAATATAAACTTGTGATTCTTTGACCAATGGGGACGTGGGAAGTAGTTTTAGTAAATCTAACTTAGCTGGACTGCACCGGGAGAAGATACGAATTTAGCTCTATTCTTTCAAACTGTCTAGGGGTGTCATTCCCCGCATTCTTCTTGAGAGTTTAGGCCATTATTTTCTTGACCATGCTGAGTAGAGACATTTTTAACTATATTGCTTAAAGAGACTGCTTTTTCTGAACTTTAATGCTGAATCCTGATGCCTTGCTGACCGAACTGGTATCCTATTGACTTTCTTTTTTTATCTTTTTTTCAGGTACTTAGCTGCAGTCGAGTCCCAAGATTGCTGCCTACACTTCCTTGTAGAAGTTTTGGCAACCAATCAGATCTCAGCACGATATCGGGAGGGTTTGCGGAGCCTGTGTGTCCCTAATATAGAAATGTTAACTTTGCTTTAATATCTCAAAATCTACTGAATGCATTTACACCAAATAACAAAAACAGCGCTTTCTGGACCAAGATATACCTTTCTGCCAAATTCGGTCTAATTCTGTCTAACGGTTCGGGCTCTAGACATGTTAAAAAACCCTACAGGAATTAACATGGGGAAAACAAGCTTTAGACCCCTCCCCCCACTTTTTCTTAGGTACCGCTTGACAGATCACCTCAAAACTTTCCAGACAGCAGCTGATATATTTATATATATACATATATATATATATATATATATATACACACACACAGAAGAATGTCAGTATGCGAGAAATAGAATAGAAGAATGTCAGTATGTGAGAAAATACAAGCAAACACAAGAAAATCAAGATATTAGCAGAAACACAGTGGTAGTGTAGTAGGAGCTAGATAGGGGAAGGGCACAACCAATGGTGAGTATGCCCATTGACATAACATAACAAAACCTGATGAGGCCCCTATGCAAGATTTGCTGAGGGTGGAATCTCCAAATCTAAGCATCACAACCTACCACCCTCAGCTGCCATTCTCTCTCTCGCCATCATTCTAACTCTCATTGTACCTTTTACCCACTATCCCACCCTGTATGCAAGTACTAAAAAAAAGCACACCGGTGCTCTGCCATCATTCAGTGTGGCGCCCATATAAAAGCCCCATGTTGGAGCCTATACAGAACAAATGAGGAAACCTGCAATATGCTCTACTGGTTATGCCAATGCTTGTTTGTTGTGCTGTTCAAGCATTGACAAAGGCCATAGGTCATATGGCCATTCTGATGTATTTTCTCTACTTTATTGTTATCTCAATAAAACTGTCACATTGCATCTAGACACAAACACCCATGTTCACATATAACTTTATTATTGTGCCACTGCAAGTATTGTTCACTTTGCAAATAGAGGCACATCATGCCACCATGGAATTTTACATCAATGAAGTACAGAAAATAATATTTCATGATAGCGAACCTGCTCTGTTGCCTTTTCCAAAGCTTGCATTGCGAGCAGTCATTGGAAAAGGCAATATTGGTGAGTGGCTGCTCACAGTCCTACAAGCGTAAGCAAAGCCAACTGGTCAAGAGAGACCAATTGGCTTTGCCAATGCTTGTTTCTCTTTCAAGTTACAAGACGTTTATCAACAAATTCTCTATCACAGTACTGCAGCCTGCATATGACTTGGTGTCAAGATTTTTTGCCTAGAAACAACCTTAAATTAGGCCTGGACAAATTATTAAATTACATCAGTGTAACTTGCACAATTTCAGAAAGTTAACATTACCCTTGTTATTCCTGAAACTATACCATTGTGCCATTATGTCTAATTACGTGTCATTCATCATAAAAATGTACAGTGAACACTCTATTTATGATACAAATTTAGGGGCATATTTACAAGTCCTGTGCGCCCCCCAACATTTCACTTTTTTCACTGTTCAGGAGGTGCAGAGTGCAGGCCCATACCTATGAGGCCACGCAAGCCACTTTGTGTGGCCTTTCATGGCCTCATAGATATGGAGAAAGGCAAGGCAGCGAAAGTCACTGCGTTGCCTAACTCTGGATTAGGGGGTGGATTTTCCCACACAACATACTTTATTTCTCCTTTTTTATCTCTTTCAATGTGTGATGCATTCTACAGCAAACATAGAAAGAGAAACACACCTCCATGGATTGTTTTTGTACAGGAAGGTGTTCCTTCCTGCACAAAAACAATCCTCATGCGAGGTGCAAGGGTGCCTGCATTGACGCTAGGCAGCCAATAGGCTGCCATCGCATGGGGAAAGGGCACAGATGCACCTTATTTTATAACATAGCTTACTTGCTCCTCTGCCCTGCGCCACTATTCTAGTAAATATGCCCCTCACTGTGAATGCACAGAAACATCAGAGTGAGAGTGGGTGTTCTTTGTGGTACTTTTGCTTTTTTGCACACATTTTGTGAGAAACGCATCCTTGCATCAGAAATTGACACAAGGTTGGATTTTGCTAAACAAAAGTGAAAAATGAGGGACTTGTATTCAAACAAATTACGCATAATTTTGCTGACATTTGTGCAGTTACTCCAAAGCACATTTTGAACACACCTACTCTAAGTGCATGAGCGCAGGGCTGCTGAGGTGGAGGAAATGCTGCTAGTTAAAGGTTAGCATTGGCAAAACGGAAGTACAAAATAAATTAAGAGATATTAAGAGATTACAGTTGTAGAGATGAGATATTTTGCACTAATGACACAAGTGGGTTTGGACATTGTAATCTAGAGCTCTTTCCCTTTGGAATGAATGAGTGAATTATCTTTTAACTGGAGTTTAGTCTGACTAAATCGGACAGATACATGAAAACTTAAGAGGTTGTGTTGAGAATTGAGGTAACTGAGGAGTGCAAAATCTCCTGAGATTGCCAAAATGAACTCAGCAATACTATACATTAGTCTGTCATGGTAATCCACTATATCTCAGATTTCCGAAAATTTAAAAAGTGAAAGGGCCGGAACAGAACGTATTTATGAAATAGAGTGCATTCCTGTACTTTCCCCCTGCACAGGCACACTATTAGCTGCCTAGTGCCAATGCACCATGGTGCAAGGGTGCCTGTGTTGCATTCAGCATTGTTTTTGTGCAGGAAGAGACACCTTCCTACGCAAAAAGAATACAGAGAGACAGTTTCCTCTTTTTACATGGGAAGAGGTTCAAACGAGGCGAAATGAAAACATTGCTCCTGGTTAGGTCTGCTTTGGGAGGTGTAGGAAAATGCCACTGTTGGCATGGTCAACCCCCACTTTTTGCCTAGTGTTGATGCCAGCTTTGATTGGAGCCTGCTGGGACCCTGCGAACCAGGCCCCAGCACCAGTGTTCTTTCCCTAAAACTGTACCTTTGTTTCCACAATTGGCACAGCCCTGGCACACAGTTGAGTCCCTTGTAAAAGGTACTCTGGTAGCAAGGGAACTGTGGCCAGGGAAGGTCCCTAAGGGCTGCAGCATGTATTATGCCACCCTAAGGGACCCCTCACTCAGTACATGCACACTGCCTTGTGTGCTAGTAAAGAGAAAAGACAAAGTCGACATGGCACTCCCCTCAGAGTGCCATGTCCACCAACCAATGCCTGTGGTATAGGTAAGTCACCCCTCTAGCAGGCCTTACAGCCCAAAGGCAGGGTGCACTATACCACAGGTGAGGGCATAGCTGCAGGAGCAATATGCCCCCTACATTGTCTAAGTCAATTCTTAGACATTGTAAGTGCAGGGTAGCCATATTGAGCATATGGTCTGGGAGTTTGTCATTACGAACTCCACAGCATAATAATGGCTACACTGAATACTGGGAAGTTTGGTATAAACTTCACAGCACAATAAACCCACACTGATGCCAGTGTGGGATTTATTGAAAAATGCACACAGAGTGCATGTATGTTACCCAACTACTAGTGTAAATCTGAACGGTCAATGGTTACCAAGTGCAAATCGTTGGGTTCACTTCTCCAACCCTCCACGAACACGCCTGCAGAGGGAATCCCGAGGACCCTCCTGACCGCGACTGCCCGGATATCCGTCACCTGGAGAAGCACTGCTCCTGCAGCCCCCAGACCCGAGAGAAGCGGGCTACTGGTGCAGCAACTACCAGCAGGAGTCCCTCACCCTTGCCCAGTAGGTGGCTAGCCCGAGAAGCCCCCCTGTGCCTGGCCTGCAGCGCCTAAGTGACCCCTGAGTCCCTCCATAGAGTTCTATTGAGAACCTGATGCCCTGTTTGCACGCTGCCCCCGCCCGCTCCTGTGCCGCTGAGGGTGTGGTTTTGTGCCTACTTGGGGCCCCTCCGGTGCTCATTTAAACCCCCCTGGTCTGCCCTCCGACAACGCGTGTACTTACCTGCAAGCAGACCGGAACCGGAGTACCTCCTGTCTCCTTAGGGGCCTAGGTTATTTTGGCTCCTGGTGCTGGGTGTGTGGGGTTACCTTCAACCCCCAACGGTGGGCTACCTATGCCCTGGAGACTGAATCCGTAAGTTTGTTGCTTACCTCAAAAACTGTACTTTACTCCCCTAGGAACTGTTGAAAATTGCAGTGTACACTTTTAGAATAGCTTTTTGCCATTTTAAAGAAAACTGTGTACATTGTTCATTCCATTCAAGGTTCTAAGTATTACTATGCAAAGTACCTTTCAATTAATGTACTTACCTGCTAAATGAATCTTGTGGTTCTAGAAATGAATTAACAAAAGAATATTTTTCTATATTAAAACCTATTGGTCTGGAGTTAAGTCATTGAGTGTGTGTTTTCACTTATTGCTTGTGTGTGTGCAACAAATGCTTAACATTACCCTCTGATAAGCCTAACTGCGTGACCACACTACCACAAATAGAGCATTAGTATTATCTATTATTACCTCTGTCAAGCCTCTTGGGAACCCCTAGACTCTGTGCATACTTTATCTCATTTTGATATAGTATATACAGAGCTAGCTTCCTACATGAGGCATAAGGTTTTGGCGCTGCCCCAGGATTACGTGGTAAGTAAATTTGTGGCAGTGTCAAAATCCATGGGTGTTTCATTGGAAAGACCAATGCTACGCCCATCGAATACCTCCCTGGCACAGAGAAAGGCAGCGCAGTGACTTGTGAGGTTTTGTCCTGCTCCATATCTAGGAGGTCAGTCAAAACCACACAACGTGGCTTTACGTGCTCTCACAGATATGGTTGAGAGGCGTGCGCCAATGGAGCATCAAAAAAAGTGACGCGTCAGCGGCACAAGCCTCACACAATATGCATTCCCCCTATGTAAGTATTAGTGCTGGCATGAAAGATTAAAAGTCCCTGAAGCTGCTCCTCATTTTACTATTCTGACTCACCACTGTCATTTTTTTAAACAGGAGGCCTGCACCATGAGTCTCTTGACCAGTGTTCTACATGATTTCATAAGTTGTTCATTAGCAGAGTGCTAGACTCTTTTGGATAAGATAGGCATTTCTAAAGTGGAACTCCTTAAAGATTAGTGTTATCGCACCCAAAACCAGGCCATAACTCTATAACCAGTAAGTGGTAGCTGATTATTAATGGTGGGGTGTAGGCCTTTCTACATGCGCCCCAGAGAAGAGACTGAGCAGTGACACAAATGGAAAGTGAGTGCACTTTAAAATCTGGCTGCCTGCAAAGGTTTGAAACCAACTTTGAATCAGCTGGTCAGGATGATCTCACAGGTCTTTGCTTCAGGTCTTTGCTTCAGGCAAACCTAGCATGCAACCAGCACACATTCGGATTTTGCACACCTCAAAATGGGAAAAACTCCACGCTATTAACGAGCTCTCTCCCATTTTGGGAGATGTGATAATTGCCCACTTGGTAAATAATGCGGAGTCATTAATGGCCAGACAATAAGAACCAACGTGTGATCATAACATAAAATGAGGGCCTGTATAAGGTCAGTGTTTTGTGAACAGTCAAGGATGCCGCTCAGGCAAGCTAGGTGGCTGGGCTGACCAAGCACTGGACCCACACCCTAGCCAGTTTTAGGGACCCTCTGGTTTTCAATGTAGCACCCTGCTCCTCCTGACTTGGTATGACGGTATGTATAGACTTACCATTCTAGGAGTGGACCACTTGGCTCTTGAGGCTGGGCATGCCCAGTCTGTGGCAGATCAATTGGATTTGTAATGTTACTACACCTTTGAATTTGCATCGTAGATAAACAGCACCAGATGCCACTTTAGTCTGCAGATTGTTTACTTCCTCTCTCCTAGTTATAAATTCCAGTTTTACCGTTGCCTACACTGCTCTTATTTCTCGTCCTCCTCTCTAAATATCTTTGTCTTTGTGTCTTGTGTCTTGAGCCGCCGGTGCATCACCATTTCTTTTGACGTACTGGTGGTGCAGCCTGCAGACCCATATCTACAAGGCCACGCAAACATCTTTGCATGGCTTTTTATGGCCTTGTCGATATGGTAATAGGCAACACAGCACAAGTTGCTGCGTTGCCTTACGTTGTGGGAAAGAAGAGCTCCATGGGTGTTGTGGTGGGTGTTCCCACGCAAACACCCATGGATTTTGGTGCATTGCTATATTCACAAGATTTTGTAAACCTGGGAATGCTTCAAAACACCTATGTCACCCCAGCAGTGGCATAAGGGTGGCACAACGGTGAGAAATAACATTATTTTTCCACGTTTTTCCTTTATATGTACTGCATTTTGCAGCACACATAGAAAGAGGAAAACCCTCTTGTGATTGTTTTTGTGCCAACACAGGCACCCTTGCAAGGGTGCCTGCGTTTTCCCATGGCAGCAATTTGTGCACAAGCGCTGGCGACAAGGACAGGAATGCACCATAGATATGGCGCATTCCTGCTCTTTTGTTTTGATGCAGCACAGTAAGAAGGCTTGCAGCGCTGCCCTGCGATAAAAACATTGTAAATGAGGCCCTAAGACAGCATACTAGATGCGTGAAAGGTATAGAAAATTTTACCATCTTTCAGAAAGAGGTGTTTCAGGCCGAACAGACCACAGGAGATGCACAGGAGAAGCAGACCATAGCAGGTACACAAGGCAAGGGATATATGGTAAAAAAAGAAAGGGAACTTTACCTTCAATGAACAAGATTACCCTTCTAAAATAATGAGAAAAAATATATATATGTTTGAAATTTAAGTGGAATTTTATGTTCAAGTCTAATCCGCAAATGAAAATTTGAATTTTCATATTTACTGACACTAAGCCATGCATTAAATAATTAACTAACCCTTAATTCTAATAAGGCCAGTACGGGCAGGTAAGGGCCCCTTGGAACAATGAGATATGCTGGTACAGCGCAGATGTCTTAACTTTCATCCAGAGATTCTGGCTGCTAAAAGCAGTCGAAATCTCTAGGTGAAATTCCATCCGAAAATACCAGAAGCATCAGACCCAGAATTTCCAATTTACCCAGCAGTTCCTAATTTCTTAGTGGATCCTCAGGGTGTAATTCGTAATGGGCGGAATTGTTCCCACCCCAGAATTACCAATGCCTTAGTATTGGTAACTTTGGGGTGGGGAAAGGTGGGCCCATTTACTGGACCACTCATAATGAGGCCTTAAGTCTAGTGTTACATAGAATGGTCCTCAGCATAAGAGTGCTTGTCATCCCCAATGCCCTGCCCCTTTAACAACAAATACAATTTAGTTTATTATCCTTTTGTTGTTAAAGGATTTTCAGTGGTTTGTGCTGGCGGGGGAGCAACGCTCCTCCGCTATAACAGAGGAGCCGCCACTGAACTATCACAATCATATAAGTGTGATAATTCAAACTTTAAATGTACAATAAAAAAGACCTATACATGCTTCCCAAGCTATTATTATATATCTTAGGGTGGCAGGTATTGGTGATTTTAATGTATAATTCAACAACTGTTGTGCTCCTCACAAAATTAAACACCAATCTCCATCATGTGACAAATTGGCATAAGAGCCGATGTTGACAATAAAATGGCATTGCCAAGTGCCTGAAGCCAAATTAAGCACTGATATTGCAGATTTGGAGTGCAACAATAGCATTGCAAAGATGTGCAATTTATTTGGGATTTTCCACTTTCTTCATTTTAAATATGTATATCTGCACAATAATTGTAGACCTACCCATTCACTGCCTGCGGATCTAAACTGTGATCTTACCTTACATGTCCCTCATGTCCATCCTGATCGTACCAACATGGCTACGTGTATTCTTTAGGTGCTTTGTCTTACAACCATGGTGACTATCTGTTTGCCTTGCTTGATGTAGTGGCAACCTAGAATGGAGCCCTACATGGGTAGGTAAGTACCCAAGACTTAGCCTTCTCTCCTGTGTCTTCTACTGTTCATTTTATCACAGATAGTTCTGTTCGTTTATGCTGATGCTTGTATATCAATGTTAGTTTCTTTCACACAACATTTGCATGTATCTCATTTGTGCATAACATTTTCCGTAACTCTCATTTAACCTCCCTTCTTTAACAGCCAAGTGTCCTGTACTTCATGTATTTTCAAGTGTATTCTCTGTTTGTAGACCATGGATGGCCTCCACTATGAGGAACTCTGCACAGTGGGGCTAGGAGAACATGACAAACGTTTCTTGATCGTTCCACTTAATGCCTGGAAATCTGTGCCTGGCCCAGCTTCCCAGTTGTACTGTTCAGAATGCTGGTTGCACATAGTTATACATTTATGTTTGTGAATAGGCCCCAGGGCTGTACAGGGGAATCTAAAGCAACCCTGGTGAAAATGCTCAAACTAGTCTTGCTCCATTAGTCTCCTTGCGCATCAATTTATTCTCACTTTGTCTGGCTCTGATAGACCCAGAGAGTACTGCGAATGGCAAAATCATTCTCCAGTTGGTTTTCTCTATCTAATGTTTTGCTCTCTGGGGCAGCAGGGGGCATAGATAGCAATCACAAAATAAATGGTGCCTAGAAATGGCCTTCCTAGGATCAGCAAATATGACTAAGGCTGAAATGTAGGCAGGCAGCCCCAGCCCAGGCAGCCCTGCCAGCCCATGGCACCTGACAGGATAACTCGGTTGTACCACAGGATGATACTGTCCTTTTCTCTTTCTTTCCTGAGTTATTCTGTAGCACTTTGATGTTTGACTGGCTTCTGATAAAGCATCATAAAGTGATAGCCACACACAAACACTAGAGTCTACATCTACAGTCTCAGCGTTTTCAAAATTATCTCTAACAAAAAGCTGCACCTGGGTTTTTCAGTGAGAGCAAGAAAAAGTGAAGCTCTTTGTAGCAAATTAGGCCCACAAATGCCAACAGCAAAGGAGGGACGTTACACCCCCTCAAGTAGGCCTTACTACAATCCTTTGATTTGTTTTCAGGCCATTTTACTGAGCATTCAAGAGAAGTGTTATTCTACAGCACAGTGGCAGAATGAGATCCCTACTAATGGGCAGAGGATAGATGCATGGTTGCTCCTGGAGTTTGCCTTGCTTCCTCCCGGTGACACTCCCTCTTGTCTATGATTAACACAGACTGATCTGCTGGAGATGGTGTATTATCTATTAAAGACAATGGAGAGGGAAGTAGGGTTCTTGGACCACACAATTCTGATGCATCATTGGAAAGATATTATGAGAGACAGTGGTAATGCCACACATTGGCTTTCCTGTATTTTAGATAGACTTCAAGTATTACAAATCTGGATAAGCTCTGCTCCTTCATTCATGCACCTGTGGCAGGTGCCACGAGGAACCTTATTGTTTCCCCATCTGTTTAATGTATGTTTCAAAGCCCTCTTAAGTATCCTTAAAATACTCAAAGTATATTTTTTATATGCTGATGATACCTAAAATAGTATAAGAGCAGATAGGGAAAATCAAAACTTTAGCAACACAAAAGGATGATGGACGGAGTGCTGAAACTTTTCAACTATTCTCCCCCGAGTCACAGATCTGTGTTTAATCCATTGTTCTTTTACTCACCATGCAATCACACTTTGGACCCAGCCTTATGCAATTCAGTCTTGACCCTGTTCCACAAGGGAACAGTCCAGCTCGAACTGCCAGGCCAGGTCCTCCCTGGACCAGAAACAAACATCCTGGGAACAGTTTCAGGGTATCACCCTTCATCAGTCAGGCTAGCTTGAATCCAGTGGCACAGTGAGCAAGGGACCCAGGTCTGAGGAATCCCTTCCCACTTGGGACAACTTTAGCAACACAACAGGATGATGGACGGAGTGCTGAAACTTTTCAACCACTCACCCCCAGTCACAGATCTGGGTTTAATCCATTGTTCTTTTGCTCACCATGCCACCCCAGTTTGGACCCAACCATATGCAAATCAGTCTTGACCCTGTTCCCCATGGGAACAGTCCAGCCAGAACTGCCAGGCCAGGTCCTCCCTGGACCAGAAACAAGCATCTTGGGACCGGTTTCAGGGTATCACCCTTCATCAGCCAGGCTAGCTTGAATCTAGTGGCACAGTGAGCAAAGGACCCCTGTCTGGGCATACCCTTCCCACTTGGGGCAACTTTAGCAATACAAAAGGATGATGGACGGAGTGCTGAAACTTCTCAAATACTCACTCCTAGCCACAGATATAGGTTTAATCCATCGTTCTTTTGCTCACCATGCCACCCCAGTTTGGATCCAGCCATATGCAAGTCAGTCTTGACGCTGATCCCCATAGGAACAGTCCAGCCCATACTGCCAAGCCAGGTCCTCCCTGGCCCAGAAACAAATATCCTGGGACCGGTTTCAGGGTATCGTCCTTCATCAGCCAGGCTAGCTTGAATCCAGTGGCACAGTGAGCTAGGGACCCATATCTGGGCATACCCTTCCCACTTGGGCCACCTTTAGCAACACAAAAGGATGTTGGACGGAGTTCTGAAACCTTTCAACCACTCACCCCCAGTCACAGATCTGGGTTTAATCCATCGTTCTTTTGCTCACCATGCAACCCCAGTTTGGACCCAGTCCTATGCAAATCCGTCTTGACCCTGTTCCCCATGGGAACAGTACACCCTGACCTGCTGGATCCAAATTCTTATACCCTGATACAATACCAACCCTGGATGAATATTAACTTTCTTCAGATAAACAATAACAAAACAGAAGTAAACACAAGAAAGAGACCAGAGGACACTCATCCTGAGGAGTGACACCGACACTGCTCAGCTAAGATAACATCTGAATCAAAAGTAAAAAATCCGGGCGTTTGCCTACCTAGCCATATATGAGTGCAAGACCAGGTCCAAAGGAAAGTTCAAACTTTTATTTTTAATGTTGCATGTTTGAGGAAACTGATACAACATATGCCAGCTGCAATTAGGGACATAAAGGCTATAAATTTTCTTTATTCAAACATCACCAAAAAAGACTAGGGAAGCAAAAAAAAGCACAAAAATGAGAGTGTGGCCGGCATGTGGGCTGATAATCAACTCTCATATGTCAACAGAGGGTGTCATAGTTTCCCATTAAATGCAAGAATTATGACTAATAATTGTAGCTAATCTATACAGGAGCTGCCCCTGCAACACCTATTCAAATTAAGCATTAAAGGTAGCTGGACTCTCCGCTCCTAAGACGGAAAATACTTAACAGTAGAGGAATTAAAGCTTGGCACCACCGGAGGCCAAAGACTAGTACATTTAAGAGGCCGGCAGCTGAAATTTCTGCCGCTGTATCTGCATTAAGAGAAGGATTTCAGTAAGTTAATGTGTACTCTTATGAATCACTCCAGGCAACGGCTCCGGGGAGGGTACTTAATGACATTTCAATTGTATTATGCCCTTTGGGAATGTCCTCAATAATATCAGTAATAGCAATAATGATATGTTTCATAGTTTTGTATGACAGGGATGCAAAGTTTTTAGCCAGATGACTGACAACTGAACAAATGTCACTGTAAAATACTTTTAATCTATAGCAATAAATCAGATGCTTAGAGGAAAGATACATTTTTTTAACTGCAAGTATTTTGTTTACTCTGAATGTGCCTGCTCTTAACACTTATCCTGTCACTTCACGAATCATTCAAGTTTCTATCTTTTAGTGGCCTAGCCTCTTTCTACTATTAGGGCGGCGGTTAAACTGATAGGTGTGAGGTGGCATTTTGGAATGGGAAAGAAGAATACTAAAAATCTGCTGGCAAGTTTATGAGTTTCCTCAATTTAGGAAATTTTGTGCATAGGAGACATGATGTAAACTGATTATACATTTTTTTCCAGGTTGAAAAAAGCATTGAAATAATTATTTTTTTTGTAAGTCTCTGGAATTGCATGATGTAAAAACTGGCCAAGCTGATAATGTTCTGAAGTTTGTGGTTGCAGCTAAAGAATGGGGTCCAAATATACAAAGGACTTGCATCGCCATTGTGTCTTAGAAGGTGATTTAAAGGGACACAAGCCCACAAGTCAGATTTACTACACCACATAGAGCCAGTTTGAGTGGCTCTGCGTGGCTTAGAAAATCAGGAGTAACACTAGGCAGCGCAAGTTTCTGCAATCCGTTACTCTGCGTTGGGAAGGTGTTCCATGGATGGAATATGGTTGTTCCCACACATCCACCCATGGTCTTTGGTGCATTTCCAGATTTACTAAGACTAGTAAACCTGGGAACACATCACAGTGCTACATCATCCCAACAGAAGGGTAACAAGGAGAAAAATGATTTCCTCTTTTTACTTGTGCTGTATTCTGCAGCACACGTAGAAAGAGGAAAATGCTTCGGAGGATTGGTTTTGTGCAGGAAGGTCTGCCTTTCTGCACAAAAACAATCCTGCCTGTAGCGCAGGCATCCATGCACCATGGCGCAACGGTGCCTGCTGCTAGGGAGCACATAGTTCACCAGTGCAGGGCGAGAGAGAGAGCAGAAATCTACCATATATTAGTAAACATGATGCATTCCTCCACTCTCCATCTACATGTTAATAAATCTGGACCCAGATTTATGAAAGTCACCTTCTAGTTCTTTTCTGAACAAGGATGATATGTGAACAATCGTGGCATTTTATCAAAACCATTCAGATTGTAGGGCCAAATGTCCCAATGGCCGGCTCTAATTTTCATGCTTAGTTGTTCAACATATGGAGTACCATTGCACTGGCTAACTATAACATGCTAGTGGATTGCTAAAACTGTTTTACGCTGTGAAGAACAAGCCCTTTACTAATTTTTGCAGAGGGGCAATGCCAATTATAGGCATGCAAGAACTCCACTAGGTTTTAATTGAAAGTCAGATCAACTATATATGCCTCGCGCAGCTTTGTGTCAAAACATAAGGCAAAACCAAATCATGCACAAATGGTGGGGCAAGTGATTGTCAGGGGCATAGCTTCAAGTAATACATTCAAGGCATAAATACATTCTTGGCTTAGTAGCTGTGTCCAGGGGTCTGGAGTTGGGTCTGCTATGTCTGCATTAGTGTTTCTCATCCTCCTGATTTCAGGAAGAGGTTTTGTTTGTTCGTTCACTTTTTGGGTCAGGAACCTAAATATTTTTAGGCCCAGAGTTGCAATGATTATGCATTGAGATTGTGTCACTTTTTTATTGTTTTGGGGATTTACAAAGCCTCACAAATGCCAATTTCCACGACTTTGTAATAAAAAGTAACACAATGCACCTCATTGCACTGATTTGTGATACTTTGCATCATGTAGGCATTCCATGGGTGGTGCAGGATCCAAAATGAGGTGGCATGGTGAGCAAAAGAACAGTAGGTTGGGATACTATCCCAAACGATTGTCGATGGTTAGACACATTGCAAGCATTTCTCCCATCACCTTTTGTGTGGTTGATGTACAGCCTTTAGTGGCATGGGTATGCTCAGCCATGTGTCCCATGCTCACTGTGCCACTGGAACCAAACTATAGCTGACTGATAAGCCTTTATCATGGAGAAACTGGTCCTAGGTTGCTTGTGTTCTGGTTTGGTGAGGACCTGGTCTGGCAATTTAGGATGGACTGTTCCCATGAGGAGCCAGGTGAACGCTGATTTACATATGGCTGGAGCCAAGCTGAGGTGGCATCGTTAGTAAAAGAATGATGGGTTGTGATGCTACATGAGCGATCACCAGTGGTTAGACAAGTTGCATGCATTCCTCCTATCACCTTTTGTGTGTTTGATGCACCACCCTAAGTGGCAAGAGCTTGCCCAAACTTGGGTCCCGTGCTAACCATGCCACTGGAACTAAGCTATATCTGGCAGATGAGCCCTTATTAGGGTAAAAGTGGTCCCAGGTTGCATGTGATCCAGTTCAGTGAGGATCTGGCATGGCTGTTTGGGCTGGACAGTTCCCATAAAAAGAAGAGTCAAGGCTGATTGGCATATGGCTGGGACTAAACTAAGGTAGCATGGTGAGCAGGAGAACAATGGGTTGAAATGCTAGCCTGAGTGAGTGTCATAGAGATTGCTAAGTGGCAAGGGTATGACCAGATTTAGGACCTGTGCCACCGTAAACGAGCTATACTTGGCTGATGAGCCCTTTTCAGGGCAAAACTAGTACTAGGATGCTTGTGTTCCAGTTCAGAAAGGACCTGCCCTGGCAATTTGGTTTGGATTGCTCCCATAAGGTGCAGGGTTCAAGCTTGATTTGCATACGGCTGGGTCCAAACTGAGGTGGCATGTTGAGCAAACGAACGATGGGTTTGGATGCTACTCCCTACTATTGCCAGGGGTTAGACAAATTGCAAGCATTCCTCCCATCACCTTTTGTGTGTTTGGTGCATAAGCATTCCCATTCGTCCGCCAATGGAGTTTGACACAGACCCATATTACAAACAGTTGTAGACATGGATTTTCACCAAAGTTGTACGCTTGAAAGAAGCTGAAGTAATAAGAAGACACATTTTCATTTCTCCTCGTTATTTCCTTGTTGCATGTGTGCTGCATTTTGTGGCACACATACAAAGAGGAAAAAGCTTCCAAGAATAGGTTTTGTACAGGAAGGTGCTGCTTCTTGCACAAAAACTATCCTGACCAGGACACATACACCAATGTGCTATGGAGCAATTGTGCTTGTATTGGTTCAAGGCAGCCAAAAGTGCCTAAGCACAGGTAGAGTGCAGAACTGCAACATTTCTTTGAAGATATGAAAAAGTTCTGTTCTCTTCAGGTGCCACAATGCAACTTCTTTGTAAATATGTCCTTGAATGACCAGCTTACTGAAAAAGAAGCAAATTTACAACCGCACAAGTACTACTTAAATGGTTGCAAATGTACTACTTCATATAATTCACAAACATTGGCAGAAGTAGGTTTGGAAAGCTATGCCAATCTCAGGTTTCTAAACACACTACTGCCAATCAGGCACCCAAAAGCTGATGTGACAAATACTTGCTATTAGTCTAACCACTCACAATCCATAGGGCTAAAATTCCAAACTGTTGTTTTTCACCTACTGCACCACTCTAGACAGAGCGCCTTATTTTGGATATAGCGAGGGTAATAAAGGCAGACAGAATGGCAGGGGACTTTACTCTCTTTAGCCTGCCTGCCAACTTTAGAAATGTCCTCCAGCCCAGTGGACATCTCTGTACATTTGCAGGAACCTCCATCATGGCAGTTCCTGTCACTGGAGGAAGAGACAGCTTAGTCAAACATGAAAACTTTTCCAAAGTTTTTGTTTTTTTAAAACAAACTCCCAAATCATGTTTTAAAAAAAAGAATTAACTCACACCAGTTTTGTTCCATAATGTGGTGTCAATTTCTTTTTTTAATGTTTCCCACGCAGCAGTGAGGGCAAGTTTGAAAAAAAAAGCCATCTTACAATCCACTATAAATAGGGCACACATGTGAATGGCTTACTTCTGATGGCACCTATTCTGTTGGGCTGTCAAAGGAAGTTTTACACTGCATAGTGGGTAGGTGGAGTACATGGATGGAGCATGGGTGTTCCAATGCTGCCTCCCATGCATTCTGATGCATTCCCAGATTTACCAACACTGGTAAATCTGAAAATGCATCCAAACTGTGTGCCTTCCTGCCTGAGTCACAACGAGAAGAAATATTTTTATTTCTCCTTGTTGTTTCCTCTTTCTAAGTGTTCTGAGTTCTGCTGCACACTTAGAAAGAGGAATATGCCTCTGAGGATTGCTTTTTGAAGGGAAGTGTCTCTTCCTGCAGAAACATAATCCTGTCTAGAATACAGGTACCCTTGTAGCAAGGCGCATGGGTGCCTGCATTGGCACAAGGCACCACAGTGTAAATCAGCACAGGCTGAGAGCAGTAATGCACCATATCTTGGTAAATATGGTGCATTCCTGCCCTCTTCCTTTCACACAGAGCAGAGCAGCAAGTTGCTGCGTTGCTTGAAAGTATGATAAATCTGCCCCATAATATAGACTGAATCTCAGTAGCTTTTCTCATGTAGGAACTTTTAGAGCCAAATATGCCTTGGGTTCAAATGCTACACACAACAGTGCTGGCTCATCTTGCACCATGATACAAGACTGCGGCCCTCATTTTAACATTTGTGGTATCTACCACCTACCGCTGCGGCGACGGCTGCCAAAAGGCCATCACCTCGGCTACCAACCGTCAGCCATATTATGACCACAGCCAGATTTCCACCAGAAGGATGGTGGAAATCTGGCTGTGGTCATGCCGGCGGATGGCGGTAAGCGGGCGCTGCTGCCAGCAGCAGGGCCATGCCAGTAGACTGCCGCCGACCATATCATGACCCATGATATGGCCTGGCTGTGTTCTGCTGGTCTGGTCTCCTGCCGGAGGACCCCCCTGACATCAGGTAAGTTGGGTGCTCCGGCAGGGGACGGGGTGGTGGGTGTTTGTGTGTGTGGGGGTGTGTGTGTGTGTATGTCTGTGCGTTCATGTATGCGGGTGTGTGATGCGTGTTGTCTGTGTGTGTGTGGGTATGGATGTGTCAGTGCGTGTATGTTGTGTTGTGTGCATGTGTGTGTGCATGTATGTATCTCAGTGTGTGGATGTGTGTGTGAATGTATGTATGCATGCGTGGATGAATGTGGGTATGAGTGTGTGTATGCATGTGTTCATTGGTGAATGAAGGTGGGTTTATGTCATGGGGAGGGTCTGGAGAGGGACAGGGCTAGTGTGGGGAAACCAGGGGAGGGGGCGGGGAAGACCCCTATCAGTGACAGGGAAGCAATTCCCTGTCACTGATAGTGCCTACCGCCATGGTTTTCGTGGCAGTAAGGAACCCAAAAAAACCATGGCGGTATGCGGGGTCATAATCCTGCGGGTGGGCTTGTGACGGCCACCTGGCTGGAGACTGAAGTCTCCAGCCCGGCGGTCGTTACCACTGTGGCAGACGGTGTGGTAAATTGGCAGTTTGGCTTGAGCCAAACTGCTAATGTCTTAATATGGGGAAAAGTACTGCCTGCCTGTTGGCAGTGCATTTCTCCATTTTACCGCCGTCCGTCAGGGTCATAATGAGGGCCTGTGTGTCACACTACACAGCCTTTTTTGTGTGAAGTCCACCAATTACATAATCGGCAGGCGACACTCTGAAAATCTAACACTGATCAGTTTTTTGTTGTTTCTGCAATGCAGCACTGTTATTTTTTCCATTCCAGGCAGCACTGTTATTTTTCCATTCAAGGCTGCGTTGCAGAATGTAGAGTAAGTCTGAGCCAAAGTCAATACAAATTTGAAATGGTTCCACTCAAAATGTTCCAGTGAATTTAAACATGCCTCAGGATCTGAACTGCCTGATCTTCTGTTAACCATGTTATACGTTGTGGTATATTCACCTGTTGTAAGGATAGAAGCATCTCAGGTGTTAAAAGGTATATTAGAAAATTACTACTATTAAAATCATGATGTTTAACTCTGAAAGACTGCAAGAAAGTCTGCCATGCTGAATACAAATACAAATTAAAAATCCAGGAACTTTGGGTTATCAAACTTAAAATGAATATAAAAGATAATGTTTATGTGCACATTTGTACAGCTCCTAAATAAACAGGAAGCTAAACCGCCAAACCAAATTGTGCACTTTCATTCTTGTGAATGGCGATGTATTTATTATTCAACATGAGAGAATGTCTCTGTCCATCTCTCAGAGCTCCCTAAAAACACATCAGAGGGAGGCATTATTATTATCAATAAAATGTATGCAATCCGTGTTATAAATGTGCATGATAAATCTCTGGTATTCAGTTGTGCGCTAAGGTTAAGGTACTGTGATCTATGTTTCAAAAAGGTTCAGGATGACATACCCTTGACTATTCCAAAGAGTGAGACTGTGGCCTGGTTAGGGCGCATTAAGGACAGAGCCATAGGCAGCAAAAGATGCCATTTCAGGCCTCATGTGCACTGGTCTGCCCGGTGTGAAGTTAGTGCACACAGGACAGGCTGGTGCACAAGAGGCCTGAAACGGCAGCTTTCACTGCCTGCGGCCCTGGCCTGAATCCAGGCCAGGGCCTTAGGCAAAGAAAGTTGCCATGTCAGGTCTTTTGTGCACCAGTGTGTGCATAGAAACAAAAAACCTGAGGAATTACCTGGGTCTTTGTTCCCAGCGGCCTGGCTGGCTCTCTGCCTCCCTGGATCATCCGTAGCTGCTGGGTTGCCGGCGAGCAGTTCCACGCCACTGACGTCAGGGGAGTGCACACTGCAGCTTAGTTTTTGGCTATAAAGCACAAGCGCAGATTATCTGCGCTTGCGCTGTGTGGCCCATAACTGGGCTGCAGTGGGCACATGGTGAGCTCCACTCCATTTGCTGGGTTAGCTAAGTTTGTGGCCAAACTCCGTGCTCTAAACAGAGCACGGAGTGCCAAAAGCTCTGTTAGCTCCCCCAGAGAAGTAGAGCTCACCGCCCATCCCTAATTATTTATCGCCACTGATAAATAATGATACCACGGAGCACATTATTGATCGGGTATGATAACTAACAACCATTAGAAGAGGAGGGTACTTGGAGCCACAGTGCGCAAGCCTGCTTCTGAAGGGGGGGGATTCATCTTGCATAAAAGCATGAAGTGTAGCAAATTACCTGCGTTGCTTGACATTGTGGTTTTTGAAGAACAGATTGCTGTCATTAATGATCCAAGTGCTTTTTCTTAGGGTACATTTGTTTTATTTTTCAAACGCCTGGAATTCTTGACCTGCTTGATTGTCCATTTACTGTGCATGAAACTGTCTACTTCAGCAGTCCAGTCATCGTTCTATTAAATATAATTTATAGCCTGTTTATCCCAGGAGTGTGAAACTGTATTAGCTGAACCTACAGGAGCAGATCACGCACCCTGGAGCAAGGACATATTTGACATTGTCTTTTGGACATAGGACTCCACAGTGTCTTATGTTCCATGGAGAAAAGTAAGACCTTTTACGTCAGTAGGCTAGCAAGTATCTATCTCCAGTTGTACAGAACTAAACAGTGCAGGTACGCTGCCAGCGACTGATTACGATAAACTGTGCACATCAGGACATGTTCATAACCCGCAAAACAGCACTGTCAGTTGTCAACAACAATTGCCCCACCGCCAAAACGAAAGTTATGGTTGTGAGTAGTACAATAGGTTGTGCCTGTATTTGTACTTAGGGGTCAAGGACTCTGTTCCTACTGTTACTGATGCACCTAGGCGAGACTTCAGTGTGACAATACTTTCCGATGCAAGTGCCAATGCACTTTATAGAACCGCAGAATACAGATTTCCTCACAAGGAAAAATCTGTCAGTATGGTGGAGCAAATGTACTCACTGGTACGGGTTTGTGGGCATTGTCGGGTGGGGACAGCTGCAAAATATAAAATCACCCATAGGCTCACCAGTTTGTAAATATTTTCAAACCTTCATCAGACATTTTCTCGTTCTGAAAACACTCTGTGACATACATCTGCAAATCAAAGGTGCAAATGTGTTTTAGTATGTAAGAAAAGAACATCAACAATGTTGATGGAGCACCTTCGACTCTAACAACATTGTTGATGTTCTTTTCTTGCATTCTTCGCAGGATGGTCACGATTAAGAAAAGTGGTGTTGCACCCAGTGCAGCGCCGCTTTTCTTGCACCTCTTAGGGCCCCCCTAAAGCCTCCATGTGTGCGCAGTATCTAAGACATGGTGCATCATGGCGGTAGTTAGAGAACTAGCGTCAAAAGTGTTGCAGCTGGTGCAGTCCTTCAGAGTGCAGGGTCCAGCTGCAGGCCAGGGGTCCAGCAGGGCAGTCCTTCTTCTCCTGTAGGTCTTCCTTGTTAGAATCTGATGGGGATTTGATAGGAAATGGGTCTGCCAGTTTTATCCTTCCTCCTGGGTGAAAAACAGGGGGGTCCTGGTTCTCCAATCAGGAGCAGGGTCCTTCCCCCTGTGATGACCACTTCCTGGGAAGTGGGGCAAAAATCAATCCCTGGGAGCAACATTCCTCAAAAATCCATCATGGCTGAAAGTGATTTTTGGAGGTTACATCTGGCTGAGCCCACCCACTGTGGCTAAAAATCCTTAACACAACCCTCTCCTGCCCTCTCCTTATCTAATCAAGGGGGCACCTAATTGTCTGGGTTTGCAGGATGTGAGGGTGTTGCTGGGTTGCTCCAAATGTCCTTCCCTGCCTTTGAAGACCAGTTTGGCAGCCCCCCCCCTTCCTTCTTCACCATCTGCTGAGAGGAGATTTCCTCCCCCAGGCAATTTGTGTGGAGCCAGGCCACTTCACATCTCATCAAGGCAGCCTGGCCAGGCTGCCAGAGGCTGGTCAATCAGAGCACAGCAGCAAAAACACTGCAGGACTGAAGTTGGCAACTTTTCTGGTAAAGTTTAAAACTCTTTACCTAAACAAGTTATATTAAATCCAACAACTGGAAGTTGTGGGATTTATTATGACATTTAATTTGATACCAAACTTCTGGTATCTGTTACTTAAGGGGACTTTTAAAATTAAAATAAAGTCTCCCTAATCTAGCCTATGGAGGCTATTCACTACAATGAGGGGGAAATGAATTTGGCAGTTTTACCTCACCAGGGCTTATAAAACTATTTTTATAAGGTCCCTGCATATAGTTACATGGCACCCAGCCCAAGGGACACATAGGGCACACCTTAGGGGTGACGTTTATGTAAAAATAAGGTAGTTTAAGACTTTGGAACTACTTTTAAAATGACACTGGGCACCTCTGCAGTGCACCTATGGGTGCACTACCTATGCTGGGGTCCCTAAACCTACATGCCCTACCGTATACTAGGGACTTATAGGTAGGTTGACTTAGCCAATTCTAATTAGCCTAATTTGCATACTGATTTTACACAGAGCACAGGCCCTGGGACTGGTTAGCAGTACCCAGGGCACCATCAGAGTCAGGAAAACACCAGAAAACAGTGGAAAATGGGGTCAAAAAGTTAGGGGGCCTCTGCAATCAGCCCTGTTCGCTCACAAGTAGGTCCTGGAAGAGAGAAAACTGTGGTCTAAAGGAAAGTCAAGTGAAGAGTTACAACTGGATATTTCATCATTCTGCTCCTGTGAAACCCCACCCTGTGTCCGGAACCTGCATAAGGTTCGGTTAACAAAAGAAGCTTGTGCTGCTCCTACTCATTTTGCTGTGGGCCTGAACTGGAGCTGTAAGGAGTCATACTGCAACTTGAAACCATGGACTGGTGTCTAATTGACCATCCATGAACGTTTACCGAAGAAGACGCAACATCGGCAACTTCATCTTCACAAGTTTCCTGCTCAGAGCTTTTTGGAATGAAGTTCACACTATTGAGGCCCAATTTAACTGATCAATATCACCTTGTGGAGCCCTTCTCCACTGCAGGTTCAACCCTTGCTGAGAAAATGTTGTACCTTCAAAAAAGTTACTAAGTCCAAAGTTAAAATTACTGAGCAGAACAAAACTCAGCCTTTTGCTCACAGTGGCTCCTTGCACGTCCACTTCATTGCACTTTACTACCTACATTTTTCTTCTTTACTTAAATTGGTTTTGAAATGTTATGTTCTTCATTTTTTAACAGTATTGTTGCTTTGATGTTACTGCACTGTCTACATACAGTTATCTGATAAAATCAGAGTTTGATTCTGAGGGCCCAGATTGGTTTGGCTTTCAAGGAAGTCATTCACAACTCAAATCAAAACTGGTCTCTTTAGACCATACGCTTACAAACCAACATCATAGAATTCACTAGAAAAGGGGTGAATCCCAGGAAAAGCTTAAAAACATCTCAATGTTTAATGGACTTTGTTGTACACTGAACAATTGTAGAATGGAAGAAACTAAGACTCACAGAAAGTTTGGCCTAGAAAAAAAGGAGTTGTGGCTAATGGTGAGAGTCAAAGAAAGGGCCATGAAGATAAATGACTTCAGGGTAAGAGTCATGACAGGAGATCATATAGTGAGGAAGCTTGGGTATAGAATAATCAAGCCAGTTGGGGATCTGCAGCTGATTGAATCATCTTAGCCAAGCAAATGATGACAAAGCTCTGCCACCAGTATATAACCATGATGTACATCCTGGAAATCTACACGCTTGCCTGCATTGACTGTTTCTCTACTGTTATTACCCATAGATGCAAAACAGAATAATATTACAATCATGGAAAGTAGAGGAGATTAAACTGGTTTTAGGGGTGGTTTATACTAGGAGAATAGTGATGCTGCAGCAAGTATACAGTAAGTAATGTGGCCCTGCTCCTGAAAAACGAACTCAAAAACCATCAGGAAATATATTATATACTGGGTAGTGTTCAGTTAACACTAAGCCCACATGAGAGACTGACAGCCCAAACACAAAATGGAGTATGTTGATTATTTTTGCGGTGGAATATTCTATTGTGATATTATTTGCTTTACCTGGACCTCTCTGCAGGGTCCTCCCAGATTTTCGATTCATTTTGCCTTCCTTTGCTGTACCTGTTTTTGTTGTTTTTTAGGACTCTGTGCCTTTTAGCCTTGCTAACCAGGGCTAAACTGTTTGTACTCTCTATTTAAAACTTGATACAATTTGCCTGTACCTAATTGGTACATTTAATTTACTTATACATCCCTATTAAATGGTACCACCAGTACCCAGAGCATGTACATTAAATGCTGCTAGTCAGCTGCAGCACTCATTGTGCCACCCACAATAGTTGCCTTTTAAACATGTCCCAGGCCCTCATTACAGCCTTTACTGCTGTTTTAAACTGCTATATCAGCATGGGAAAATAAACATTTTGCGCCAGGCCTGGAACTTCCTTTTTAATACTTATAAGCCTAAGGTAGAAATAAAAGGCTTTTAGGACAGGATGAGTAGGACATGATTTATCATGTTTTACATTTCTCAACAGTGAAAATCTCCTAGAGTCTTTTTTTTACTGTTGTGAGGCCTATCTCTATTTCAGTTAATAAGTGCCATCTTCAGATTGGAATCAAATTGAAAAATGATGTTTACACTCAAATAAATTGAAATACATTTGACTGGATTTAGTTCACTCTGGGGTTATTTTATTCATTAATAATTACTTTTGTTATTTTTGTGGTTCACCCTGACAAGGATTGTGGTTGTTGCCATAGAGGGGCTTCCACCCCTCTCAACATATGACCCAATTTGTATCATTATTATTTGTGTTTGCTGTTGTTAATACTGTGAAAAATGATATTTTTCACAATACTCTGAGCAACAGGGCTGCTCTAGAAGATACTAAAATAAAACACTTGTATTTGTATAAAAGATCAGGGCAATACAAAACAGTGATTTCACCTCTAAACCAACTGATATTTATTATATTTATTGTATTAGTTGTTAAAGTATTGTGATCAGGAAACTAAGAGGTTGCTTTGAAGGACAATGGTAAACAGTAATTACACAATAAACTACTATCGGAATGACGGAGTCTGATTATAAGGAGAGACGCAGATGAAAAGTCTGTCACAAGAAGCGCATCTTAAATGATTTTCCAGAACTTGAGAAAGTTGTCTTCTCCTAAAAGGGATAAACTTAGGGATAAAGCAAGCAAGTTCCAAATGAAAGAACCTTGATAATGAAATCATCTGACATCAAAGTGTTTGTTAATTGCCAGGTGATGAGGTTTGACTGGCTGGCCTTATGTGTCTGGTTGGCTGGCCATTCAAAAAAGCACAAGGTCTATCCAATATGCCACCCAATAAAAAAAGGCTGATACAACAAGAACACAATGATTCATTGTGGACATATTTTTTAACAAAAGTAAGCAATATTTGATGCATTAAACATTACCATGATCAATATTATCACATACAATGAGAAGCCTTTTCGTACAGTTCACTTCAAAAGAAGTTTATTTAATCAATAGTAAAATACAATTGAGGGCTCAAAGAAGTGATCACATGACGCAAATAGTGTAAACAAAGTGAAATGTGTGTATAAAGTGATGCAGCTGATTCTAGACTCAGAACAGGTACAGGGGAAATCACAGCCTTAGAGTCTAGCTGTATAAAAGTCGATGGTTTTTTGACCTCTTAGTTGAAGATCGCCATCAGGGCTAAATTGAATTTCACCACCATAGAGGGCCAAATGGCACCAGAGATGATTCTTTCAGAGAGTTCAGGATGTGCTGCAACGGAGCGAAGCGAAACAGAATAACAAAATTAGGTATCTTGACAAGCATCAATAAATTAGAATAGATAACTGGTAAATTAGGCACAGTGGCAATAATTCCCAATACAGTGGTATTGCCATACCAATGGCCACTCACCTTAATTCCCAGGACTTCTGTGGAAGGAAAGATCTTCCACCACATCCCCTGAGTTTAATCTATAGTATCAAAAGAGATGACTGATACTGGTGATTAACTCTGACAGGAAGAGGGATTGGAGAGAGTGAGAGAGAGGTGAGAGAGCAATGGTTCAGGTGTACCTGGAGCTTTCCTGAAAAGGGTGGTGAGTGGGTTGGGTGTTAATCCTTCTGAGCAGGACCCATCAGGTTCTAGTGGCAAGGTGCACTCCTTCTGTCAGGAGAGGTAGTCTGCAATAAGATCATGATCACATGAGACAACCATACATCAATGCTTTACAATCTGCCTGAGTTGAGAGTCTGTAATGAAATATACCAAGCAAGAATCGCTATAAAAAATGTGAATCTATTTGAAGGTCCCTTAAGCACTGTCTTCTGTTCTGAACCCTGATCGAGTATCCTTTAGCCTCTGCTCAGATTATTCCAAATTCCTTATCTTTCCTTGCATTGTTTAATATCACACAACTAATCCTTTTCCTTTAGACAAAGTTTCCTATTCAAACTGAAATTGATAGGATGTCCTTTAAGAAAAAGGGGATACCAAAACTAGAAACACCTAGTTAATGCAATAACCCGAAATCCGCGTAATGGGCTGGAGTTGGAGAGTAGACAAGAAAAGATTGTCGTAGTCAAGGTAATGGTGGCACAGCGGTGCCAGCTGTTGGACCAGGCTCCAGGGTTCAAGATTGTTGAAAGATGTCTCAAAGGGAAGGAGTCCTAAGAGCGGTTGCTGCCCCCAGCTTTCAGGTGAAGATGTCCAGGTCATTCTTGTTGCAGGTGGCAGCATTCAGAACCTAAAGAAAGCCCTGATAGGAGGATCTTTTTCTCAAGATGGATTGAGGAAACCAAGCAGTGGAATGAGTTTGAAAGCAGTATTTATAGTGTGTCATGAAAGTGAAGTGTTAATCTTGAGCCTTCTTGAAGATAACTAACTGGTTCATGTCAATTAGAAGGCTGTGTCTGGCAGGAGGTGGCTGGAAAAGGAGGCTTTTAATTAGATGGCAGGGCAGCTGAACAAATAAACAAGCAAGAATATATGGTAACTTTAAGGCTGGCAGAGAACAGAGGCTTTTAACTATTCTGTGTCAGGAAATTGAGGCTTTTGATTAGATCAAAGGGCAGCTGAAAAATTAAACAAGCCAGCGTATCAGACAACCTTGAGGTAAGCAGCAAACAGAGGTTTAGTTTTAACTAACCAGCACCACATGTTGTTCAAACAAAAGATGTCAAGCATTTGCACTTAGTTAAACAGATTCTTCAAGCAGTGCACTCAAACTAAAGTACAATGCATGACTAAATAAACTACACAGTAGAGTGTATGGCAACTAGACAACAGTGAAAAGTGTATAGCAGAGTACCTGACACCTGTCAAATTAGGAAACAGTGAAGAGTGCACTGCAGAGTACGCTAGAAAACAGTGACAACAATGGAACAAACAGCACAGACTGAGCATGGTATGACAGGTACCAGGAACCATTGTCTTCCAGGAAAGCAGGTGGTGTGGATCAAAAACCATAAATGACAGCCAACAACTCTTTACAAATCAGGAACTTCTGCACCTACCACCAATATGGTGTGATACAGTATGTTAAAAGGCATGGGGCTGAGATGGATCGCCTGGTGGTTAAAAAGAAAGCCATTTGGGTGTCAAATAAGCAAAGAGTGCACTAATTTCAGCCCATAGATCTGAATAAATCAGAAATCCTAAGAGAGAGCCCTCTTGCACCAAGCACCATGTGCGAAACACCAAAGAATCACTGTGTTTTTAATGCTAATTGGTTGACAGGACAGCAACAGTTTAGCAAAGTGGGCTGATGTTTGACCATGAAGAGCTCTCAAGATCTATAGCAAGGACTAGCCTTTCCGCATATGTGAGCCGCTTACAAACTCATAAGGGCTACATTCATTTCAAGGAAGGGAAGGCTGGCATGCACACCGAATTTTGGTTGTACACGGGAAGGCGTTGCCTCTGTGAAGAACACAAAATGCCAATGCTTTAAATGTAAATTCAGAAATTATACTTCTTATGAAGGATGCCCACAATGTTTGGAAATAGCAATATTGATTTTGAAGACACTGGGGGTTATTACAAACTTTGGAGGAGGTGGTAATCCGTCCCAAACGTGACGGATATACCACCAGCCGTATTACGAGTTCCATAGGATATAATGGAATCGTAATACGGCTGTTGGTATATCCGTCACTTTACTGTCACTTTTGGGACGGATTAACACATCCTCCAAAGTTGTAATAACCCCCTCTGACTATAAGTTCTGAGTGATCCAGATAGGCATTGACACTCTGCTTATATACTTTAGGCCGTATTTGCAAGCGGCTTGTGCTGCCAGTGTGTCACTTTTTTTGATGCACTACTGGAGCAAGCTGCACGCCTATATCTACAAGGCCACGTAAAACCACTTTTTGTGGCTTTTTATGGCCTTGTAGATATGGAGTAAGGCAACGCAGTGCAAGTCACTGCGTTACCTTACTCTGTGTCAAAGAGGCATTCCATGGGTGTAGAGGTAGGTGTTCACACACAACACCCATGGATTTTGACACATTCCCAGTTTTACAAGGATTTGTGAACCTGGGAATGTATCAAGAGCCTACGCCTCCCAGGGAAGGTGTAAGGGAGGCTTAACGATGAGAAAAACCTTTACTTCTCCTCGTTTTTTCCTTTTTCTATGTGTGCTGCATTTTGCAGCACACATAGAAAGAGGGAAACACCTCTTGTGATTGTTTTTGTGGATGAAGGTGTCCCTTTCCTCACAAAAACAATCATCCCTGCAACGCAGACACCCTTGCACCATGATGCAAGGGTGCCTGCGTTAGCACATGGCAGCCCATTGTGCAGCAGCATAGGAGAAAAGGACGGGAATGCACCATATCTTGCAGATACAGCACATTTGTGCCCTTTTTATTTTTTTACGCAGCGCAGCAAGAAGGCTTGCAGTGCTACCCTACATCAAAAGGTTGTAAATATGCCCCTTTGTTGTTAAAGCCATACCATTAGTGACAAAGATTGTATATTTTCCTGTTGAAAGTGTGATTGGAAGCCAAAGTCAATAACAGAAAATTATTATAGAAGTATTGTAAGGAATGAAGTTGTATTTTGGAAATTAACTTAAAATAGTGTAACACGCTGTAGGTTGGTGCAAATGTGTTGACCAGCTTATGGGCAGAGATCTCACCCTCCGCCTCACCTATCTTTTCTGTGTGGTGACCTTTGCCAAATGGGGTTTAAATGCCTTACTTGTGGGCCAGGAACCAAAGCCTACCCCTTATCATAGGAGAAAAACATACCTGGTTCTTACTTGAACTAAAAACTCTCAAACTGGATGTTTTAGAGTGAAGAGGAAAGAGACTTCTCCTATGAACATGTTAGCATTTGCCTCCATACTACCTCACATTAAAAAGGAAGTAAAGCAACCAAGATGTTAGCCATAGACTATGAGAACAGTTGCTCCCCCATCGCCCGAACTGTCTGGCACTGCCAGTTTTTTATAGGAAAAAATCAAAGATTCTGAGCACAGTTACCAGTGATACAGTCTCCAAACAAGATTATTGATCAGATTACTCTCAGACTGGTTACATAGAAGCTAGATTGGAAACCTTCGAACCATCATAATGGTCCAATTAGTTCAGGTCTTGAAAAGTAGTCGCCATTCAGGCTCCCCTAAAGGTATCTCTCCATTCCAACTTATAAAGCCACTTCTCTCGGGCAACAGTGATTTTCTCCTCACCCCCCCTAACTTCCTAAGCAGGGCATTGTTCCAGATGCAAAGAGAACAATGTTGGTAAAACATTTGCAAAAGAAGGCATTGCTTAACACCCAAGATCAAATCAATTGCTGTCCTATTTCTTTGCTTCTTTATACTGCCAAGCTCTTGAAAACATTTGTGTTCGCCTATCGATTTAATTTTGCAGAAGCTAAAGACCTGCTTGATGGACATTGTTGACACAGATATGCAAATTAGAAATTATTAATTAATGTTTATGTGTTTTGATTAACGAAAAGTTTGTAGAAAAATTAATCGGAAAGAAAATAATGTATACGTTTGAAAATGTGCCCACGGAGAATGGCAGCCACTTATATTAAAATTGTACAAAAATTAACTACAAATGTGTGGAATACTGAAAATATATAAGAATAATGTAGTAATATGTCATATCGAGATGTATAACCTATATTTTGCATTAATTTGTAGAATTACCTTAGCTGAAGTTGTGGCCTACTTGCCAGGCCTCATACAGAGGCAGAATTAATAACCGTGAACTGTAGAAGTGCCTATAACCCGACCGTGAACTGTGTTGCTTATCTAGAATTTACTGCAATGTACCAACGGACAAGGAGATGATGAAGTCAATTGGATACAATTATGTGTAGAGTAGGCTAAATGTACTTTGCCAGGACTTGAACAATGAGAGCACTGACTAAAGAGGAACACGCAAAACTTTCAATACCTGAAGAGCCGGATGATGAAGACATCATATAGTGGACCAATCCGTGAACTGAGAACGAAGAAATATTAGAACTCATAGATTTGTAAAATTAATATTATAGGTTAGAGTCATATTTGCAGATTGATTGACCAATTAGGAATTAGGGGGATGGACTGAAAAACTCTAATAAAAAATCGTGACAAGGGGCTAAAACTTCATATGCAAGGGCAAAATTCAGATGCGAGGGGTGAATGCTGATGATGCCAAGAGACGCGGTTCGAGATTCTGTTGTTGGGCTCATTCTCTTGAGAGTCTGATGCGTTGCTGATCTATTGATGACCTGAAAACAAAGGCTGAGTTTGTTGCTGATCCATTCCGTGGCTAGGTAGCTATGACAATGTCACTGATTAACTTTGTGCCTTTTCTCCTAGGTGCGCTGTTTTATAGTTTTTCTTCCAGTTGGATGTTTTCCAAAATTCTTGTTTTTCTAAATTGTTTTGCATGAAGTCCCACATGCTAATCTGGGTTAGGTAGATTTATTTTCGGGTGAAGTTGACAGTGACAAATGATTGACAATCTAATTGCTGAACTCTGCTATTGATGTTGATGTATTCATCTTGTTGGCTTACGCTGAGGCTTTTGATCACATGTTTCTCAAGGTTTGATTAGATTGTGTTACTGGTGGTCGCTAATAAACTAATTCTGAGCTGATTAAATGAAGTTTGAGTTAACCAAACGCATTAGAATTGTAATTAATAGGGAAATAAAATGTGTCAAATGCTTTATTGAGTTGTGGTTATTCATGAATTGTTGGTTATAATTGCCTATTGACTAATGATTCTCTTAGTGGTTATTGATTAATTACATTGATTACTAATGTCACTGGTCATTACATGACTAGGATACTCTATGCAATCCAAAAGGTTCATCGGCCTATGTGCGGCCCCTTGTAAGTTTACTTATTAAGGACCAGGCGCGTTTGCAACATCAAGCAGGTTTCTGGCATGGTCACAATACCGAGCTGATGATTCTATCAGCCATTGATGGCTTGAGAGGATTCTCAAGCCATCAACAGCAGTTGCAAATCTCTGGAACTCTCCAATCTTTAATCTTTGTTTTGAGTCCCATGTATCTCAATTTAGACGGTGCTAAAACTCAGGCGGTTTAATAAGTAATCAGTCTCCTTTTGTCTATTTGCAGATTTTTATCCTTGTTATTTGTTTTTTTAGCCCCAAGAAGCAGTGCGATTGGACACTGTACAAATAAAATGATATATTATGACACAATATGACTGATGAGGCCTATGTGGGCCTGAACCAGTCTGAAGATGGTTATATTCATGTTCAGAGGAGACTAGGACTTGCAGTTTGGGCTGGACTGTTCCTATTACCAAAGGATCCTGGCTGATTTGCATTTTCCTAGTCTCTGTCTAAAGTGACAATTTGACAGCTACCTCCTTTCCTCCATAGTGTGGTCACCTTTCTACCTCACATTTGTCTCATTTTATTATATATGAAAGTCACTGGTAGTGCTTACATCAAGAGCAGGCGTTGGACTAAAAAAAAGACCATGGAAAGTATAGAAAACATACTATATTGGTGATTAAAAGTCAATTGAGGTTCACCATGTTAAAGACTGCAATCCATCTGGCAGGAAATAAAAGAGAAAATTATTCCCTTCTTATCAACATTCAACCCCAAATGTGGTAAGTACATCTAATCATACTATTTTGACAAATTATGTTTTTTGCAGTTTGAGACAATCTGTGCTTATCAATATTGTTCACTATTACAGAGTGACACTCATAACAATCTTGCTCAGTGAACAAAAAGTTGTTTGATGCTCACATTTGGTTAAATATAAGTATGAGTACTGCAACTCGAGGGGATTTTTAAATGCTTTACAGAAGTCTTTTAGTCTCACCGCTAGGCCTGCGGTGCAAGTTAAATAACAAATTACATGTAAGTCACATTGCATTCTAAAGTGTGTATTTTGAGTTAGGGCAACAGATTATTTTGGACAAGTAGTAAAAAACACTGGGCTGAAAACATGTGTGATTCACTGTAAAATGAAAACTGACCACTCACAAGGTCGAGGTTGAAAGACAGATAATACTCCTTAGCTCTTCCAGAGGCCACTGAGAGGAGCAATGTTTTCACTAAACTAAGGTGAATAAAGGTCACTTTCAGTTAAGAGAAAAGATTGCAAATCCTACTGTTCCAAGAAGCTTATAGGTGGACTGATCTATGTTGGAGGGATTAAGGCCCAAATTTATGAAAAGTGGCACTGCACCTAGTGCAGCAGCATTTTTCTTGCGCCCCTTAGAGCCCTCCTAATGGCACCATGTCTGTGCCATATTTAAAATACGGTGCACCCTGGCGGTAGTCAGGGGGACTAGCGTCATAATTCTTTATGTTAGTCCAGCGCTTTGCAGGACTAGCGTAAAAAATGTTGAAGCTAACCCTGCAAAGCACCCAGAGGCCCATTGAACACAATGGGAGCCTCTTTTTAACGCCTGAACTTAGCAGGTGTTAAAAAATGCCGATAAAATTGGTGCAAAGGAATCTCATAGATTCCTTTGCACCATTTTTAGGGCCACCCTAGCATCGAAACGTCCCCCCTGGCATAGATTATGCCCGGCACAGGCATAATGTGGCACAAGATGTTATAAAGTGGCACAATGCTTGGTAAATATGGTGCAGCATTTTTGCCCTTCCAGTGCCACATTAGCATAATAAAAATGATGCTAATGTGGTGTTGGAATGGCGCTAGGCCACCATAAATCTGGTCCTAAATTCCTGAAAGTCTCATAGGTATAGGAATCTTAGCACCTGGCAGATTTCGCCCTACGTGACCCCTGCCACTGCCTTTGCGACCCCTGGCCTGAGAGGTGGCAAAATGAGTGCTAGAAACACAGTGGCAGCTCGGATTATAGTTGTTGTCATTGGTGTTTTTGAGGTGGAAGTTCAAGCCCCTGAGGAGTATGTATTCTGTGGATGCAAGAGCGTGTGTGCTAATGACGTCTGTGATGGAGTCACTGAACTACTGTCAGGGGCTGGGGGCTCTGTAAATGAGGGTTCCTCTGAGGGTGGTGTTTGGGTCGGTGTGGATCTGGAAGTGCAGGTATTCGGTGGTGCCAAGGGTGTCTTCGGTGCTGGTCGTGATTCTGACGGTGTTCTTGTGGACGATGGTGATGTCTCCTCCTGATTTGTTAGTGTGGTCCCTGCGGGTGATTTTGCAGCCATCCGGGATGGCTAAGGCGATGTCGGGCACTGAGGAGGGGTTCATCCAGGTCTCGGTGAGGAAGGCGACATCTGGGGAAGCTGAGTCGAGTGGATTTCAAAGTGAGACGTGTGCTTGTGGACGGAACGGGTGTTGAGTAGAATCCATCTGAGATGGTTGCATCCTGCTTGGTGGGTGGATCGTCGTCATGGATGCTGGTGAAGTTGCAGTTCCAGCAGGAGAAGGGTCCGCGGGTGAGCTGTGGGGTGGCTTGATGGCAGGTGGATGAGCGGCCGGTGTTGAGTGTGTCGAGGGTGGTGGCATTGTTGCGGAGTCGGGTTCAGCGATGGTGGGGGGGCAAGTACCAAGGGTTCCGGCTCTGGGCGCTGTCGGGGCGCAGGTGGGCTTGCCTTTGGCTCATCTACGGTGCGCCACGGGCGAGGCCGCACAGTGGCTGCCAATAAATAGGGAGGGGGAGGAGAGAACAGCTGGGAGGCGGGGTGAAAATGGCGTGAAAAAAGGGGGCGGGCCGCCGGGCAGCAGCGGCTGGAGTGCAGCGCAAGAGTGAGGAGGGAGTGGGCCGCAGGGGCAGAGAGGGGGGGGGAAGTGAGAGAGCAAAGTGGAGGGAAAAGCAAATAAAGAGTGAAAGAGTAAAAAGCAAACGGAGCACTGTGGGGAGCGAACGACAAAAGGGGGCACCAGGGATGAGGCGCAGGCAGAAGCCTGGGGGTGGAGGAGGGCCTCGAACTCCTGACAGCGGTCAAGAGTTCAGAGGAACGAGGGCTCTACTTACAAGTGGAGCTACATGAGGCAGAGCAGTTTACTGACCAGTGAGCAGCACATTAATAATACATAAAAGAGAAAACAAAGTGAAGAAAGTCTACCAAAGATCAGTGCTTCATGAAATGAAAGTTCTAGTGCCCAAACATTGCTCAGATGCCTGCAGTCGGTGCTTTTAAATATCAGGGTGCCAGTCATCAAGACTGAACAGTCTTCAATCCAACCCACTCCTCTTTAATCCACTACCAGACACTCTCTGTCCCTTTATGTCTTTTTTGCAGGTTCCTGCTTTCTCCCTTAGAGGCGGTTTAACCGTTTTTCTCTTCCTCTTTCTTTTCCGTGTGTTTGTTTTTTCCTCTCATAATCTCAAGAAATGTCTGAAGAGGATACATTTGTGCCAGTCCCTGCCCTCAAAAAGGAGTGCAACCACTGGCTCAAATTAAGCACTGGCTATTATGAATCTTTTACTTGAATAATGGGCTAGCACTCGACAATATAGTGCCAAAGGATTGCTGTTGTAATGGAGCAGTGATGTAATAAAGAGAAAGACAAGGGGCCTGGTTTAGATTTCAGTGAACAGGATATCTGGATATTGTTACCATGGTGACGGAGTAGCCCCCCCACCGAGTTCTAAGTCAAGCCCAAAGTTGTGTAATTTAAGAGGAAAGCCTAAATGAAAATGGTTGATCGAAATCCTACCCCCAACAGTGAGAAATACAAATAATTGTTCTTGATTACTTTAGAGAGTGCCCTGTCAGAACTTAGAGGCTACTGGCAAAAGATGAGTGACATTTTATAACTGGAGCAGGAAGGCTCGAGTATTTTAGTTTAGAGAGATGCTTCTTTTGAGAAAATGTCTGTATATTTGGGTCGAGCTTGCCAGTGCATGCACTAGTGCATGTGTCTTGCTTGCGAGACTATGCTGTGTTCAGTACAGGGGTTGGAGCCCTCCTGTCGCTCACCATTTGTTGGTTTGCGTGGCACTTTTCTTTACAACCTTGCAATTCATCAAGGCACGTCGGGCATCATTTCCATTCCTCAGTGTGGAGCAGGGTTCAAGCACTAATGGATTCAACCTAACTAGTGCCCATACACTGCTCCTGCGGTGAAAGAGGTACTATTTTGTTCTAACTTCAAGTGCTCCGCAAACAGAAACCTTGTGATTGGCAAAAACGTACCCAGAAGGATAAACAAAATTGCAAAGGTTTTTTAAAAGCGGACTTTATTTTATTTTGTTAAGTCGCCTTTTCTCAGTTACTATTCGTTTTTTTTTCTTACTCGTTGGCGCTGCTGTCAACAGATGACAATTATCTTATTCGACACATGCAAGCCCTATTGTATTGCAGATGCTTGTTTTATTATGGCTCCAGAAAGAACGTGAAAGTAGCAAGTATAAAGGCATTCTTACCTTGTAAATTAACCTTCTCCCTTCTTCTCAAAATATTATGGCACAGTGAGGCCTGTTACACAATTATGTATTTTAATTCAATTTACGAAGTTTCATTGCCACCTGGTGTATGGCTCGTAGGTCGCGTGGAAGTGCCAATTAACAGTTAGTAATGGCAGACTGGCTGCCTGTCAGAAGCCTGAAATATGTGCACAGGGGAGTGTGTATCTCAGCGTGCCAAATGGTGCCATACAATGTTCCAACTACTGCAGAACGAGATTGTAAACATTTGTCAGTATGGTGGATAAATAGAAGCAATCAATACCACAATGCTAACATAACTTTATTCCCTAAAAGACTAAAAGCAGGCTTTTGTTATCTGACTCTTTTTGGATTTGTTATTGAAGATTGGTTTAGTTTTTTTTAATATAAGGGGCATATTTACTCGTTGTTGGAGCAGGGCAGCCCTGCGTCTAAGGGATAGAGCAGGAATGCGCCTTGTTTATCTAATACAGCGCATTCCTGTCCTTTCCTCCTGCGCTGGCACCCTTTTGGCTGCCTAGTGCCAACACAGGCACCCTTTCACCATAGTGCAAGGGGGCCTGCATCGCATGCAGGATTGTGCAATCCTGGGATGCTTTTTCCTCTTCCTATGTGTGCTGCAGATGCAGCACATATTAAAAGAGGAAATAACGAGAAACAGTGATATTGCTCCTCCCTCCCTTGGGGAGGCCCAAGGTTTTGGCACATCCCCAGGGTCACACAATCTTGTAAATATGGAGCAGCATCAAAATCTACACCCACCGCAGCGCCCAGGGAACGACTCCCTAGTGCAGAGTAAGGCAATGCAGCGACTTGCTCTGCCTTGCCTTACTCCATATTTACAAGGTCTTTTAAAGTAATGCAAATTGGCTTTGTGTGGCTTCATGAACATGATTTAGTGACTTGCCCCACCTTTGCACCACAAAAAGTGACACAACAACAGTGCTAGGGCCTCGTCAATATGGCCCTAAATATGACATTCGCCCTTGCACCATTATTGACAAAAGGACATGGAAGAAATGCACTGACTGTTACCAACTTTGCGAATATAAACAGTTGTGTTGCAGGAGAAAAGTACAGTTTCTTAATACGATACCCTCACCACTAAAGTGCATTTGTTGTTTGCACACCCACTAATGTTTTAATAAGAGCAGAATAATGTTGCTTCAGCTGCACGTACAGAAAGACAATACTCTCACAGTCCAGTGTCCATTCAAACAACAGCTTAAACCAGTGGGTGTGTAAGTGGACTCAATAGTCAATTGTATGACATTATGTGGGGGTTGATCATTTATTCCTACAAAAGTATTACAACTATATCGCTCACCACTACATAGTCAAGGTTAGTATATGATAACTATTCATAACTCCACATCTACTAAAAAAGACTTTCCTTTAAATTGGGTATAATATTTGTGGCATGTGATATAAAGCTTGTAATACACTGGTGGTATTTATAACATAGGAGCAATCAGCAGGAGTACATATCTGAGCAAAACAGTGAGATGCTCATGGCATCAATGAGGAGTAAATGACTGTCTCACATCACCAGTATAATCATGGAGACAGTCTTTGAATAGTCTAAATTGAGTTAAATGTAGGTGTCATTGGCGTACTGATAACAGGGTGCTCCCAAATATTTTAAAAGGCCCCCAAGTGGTTCATCTAAAAAAAATGAAAGGAATTGGTGGTGCACTGCAAGCCTTAGTTGAAATAAGAGCGACAGGAGAGAAGGAATTACCTCTTCTTATTTATTGAGTATAGTCCATATAATATGATTCAAATCATTGTGGTACCAATGTCCACTTCTCTTTCGAAAGTGTCTAAGAAAGTTTGATAGTCAGTGAGATTGAGAAAACAAGGGTGGTTTTCTTCAAAACTGTGGATATCTTATACCATGATTTTTGCCAACTCTGCGATATGGCCAGCCCTGAATGCAAATTAGAACATGCTAAGGAATTCATTATCTTGGATGTATTTTTAGTTGTTATTCAACCCATTTCGCAATGGTCTTAGCGGTGAAGGAGATGGGACACGCGATAGTAGTTCTCAACCATAAAGGGGCAAGAGTCTGTTTCTAAGGAGAATTATGATGCATGCAGACTGAAGGAACTGCCGTATGACACCATTTTGGGATTAATATTAAAAATCTCATTATGTGTTATGCTTGAGGAAAATATTACCAGAAACCCACAAGCATAAAATCGTTTCACAGGTGAATTGAGCACACATCGAATTTCAGATTGGAGGATGAAAATTAATAGGATGGACTTTTGTCAGCTGCCTTTTCTCAAAAGTGAACAGGAATTCATCAACAGGCAAGCATGTTTAATATTTGAAAGAACATTGGATGTTTGAGTAACAAACGAATACGAGAGGTAAGAAGTTTTAAAAGTGAATGCCATTTCATGCAAACTGGCATATCCAATAGAAGTTGAAAGTAGAATTTTCTACTTTTAGAAAAATCTCCACATATTAGCGAGATGGCAGGCTAGCACAGAAAGCTAAACTCTCACTGAGAAATTGGGAGCTCGATTGACAAAGAGACGTACGACTTGCAAAATCTCCTCACTAGTGTTAACGCTGATTTCATTAATGAATATTAATGTTTTTTGAGTGTTGATGTTGCGTAGAGATTTTAGTAACATAGAGCTTATTACAACTTTGGAGGACGGTGTTAATCCGTCCCAAATGTGACGGGTATACCACCTACTGTATTACGAGTTCCACAGGATATAATGGACTCGTAATACGGTAGGTGGTATATCCGTCACATTTGGGACGGATTAACACCGTCCTCCAAAGTTGTAATAAGGCCCATAGAGAAAAATAATGCATGCATTTGAAAGTGTGACCACATGAGTGGCCACCAATATTCACAAAGTGTACTTCTTAATGGCTTATTAATATGAAATGTTGAGCTTGTTTGATTAATGTAGTAATATGTCATATTAAGGGTTATGTATTAGCTTTATTATTTGAAGGCCTTAACTTAGCGGAGGTCTTGTACTAGTTGCGCAGCCTCATATCAAGCTGTATTTCTTAGGCGTTTAATAAAATGTCTGCTTAGAGAATTAAATTGTGATTTTCCACTGTATTGTCCATGCGCTTGTAGCTAAAAGTCTATCTCATGAGAAACTGCTTGCTAGAAGATGCTGTACTTGCTAATGCAACATTGTTAATGTAATGTGTGTAAAACTGGCTTTCCCAGAAGACAATGGGGACTCTGACTGGAGTATAAGCTGCAACAATATTGTTACCTGATGAGCCGGATGATGAGAACAGGACAAGAGAAGACAATTATCGACATGTGAACCATGTCCTAGTAGAAATGTAGATTTGGAGTTTTGGTTTTATTGGACAAAGTGTGAACATACAATCCTTTGACCAGTAGGGACTTGTGAAGTAGTTTTAGGAAATCTAACTTAGCCGGACTGCACTGAGAAGAGGACATCATTTGCCATTTGCCACCGCATTCGCCCATTTTGCCAATTTTTCTGTCTTCAGAATAGATGCACTTAACTTTTTTCCTGAACTTTGATGCTGAATCCTGATTCCTTGCTGACCAGACTGAAGTCCTGAGGACGAAGACTGTCACAGCTTGCTGATCCAAATTGAGGATAGGTATATTGACTATGATATTGTTTGCTATGTCTATTTGCTTTGTTTCTGGGTACCAACTGCTATTTTGGATGTGCACAGGAGGAGTTGGCCCCTGGGCCTCACCTGCGGCCAGGCCAGAGCAGCTACCCCCTATAACCCTGTCCCAACACTGTGCACAGCCGAAGGCCAGGCCCAGCAGCTAACCCCCAACATGTACCCAAACCCGAGCTGTGCACCGCCTTTGGCCGGGTGCAGCATGAGCTTGGATACAGTTAGTGTTTTTTTCCATGTTGTTCTTGATCCTCCTGTGGATTTGAAGATCCGTGGATCCACAGATCCAGGCATTGATCTGTAGATCTATGGAACAGGAGAAAAAAATATAATTGGGCAATATTTGGCCCATGAGAGGTCCCCTCTATGTTCCGATGAGGTCAGGATACCTGTATCTTGACCCATTATGTGTTTTTTCAATGATAATTTTCCATCTCCCAAGCTGATGCGACAAAAGAAAATGTCAGCTGCAACTTTGATGTCAGTTTGCGGCCAGCCAATCAGGATCTTGCTTTGCCCCCGATTCCGCGGATTGGGGACCACAAATCTGAATCCGCAGCCCTATATATCTATAGCTTTTAAACTCTAATATCTCAGAAACAATTGAACGGATTTACATCAAATCACAAAAGCCATGCTTCGAGGACCAAGATCTAGATTAATGCCAAATTTGGTGTAATTCCATTTAGCGGTTAGGGCTGTAGTCGTGTTAACATTTTGAAAAATCCCATGAACATTGAATGGGAAAAAATATTTTGGGACCCTCCTTTTCTCAGCCCCTGCTTGACAGATCACCCCAGAACTTAATAGGAAGCAGCCGAAGTGAGCAAAGTATAAGTTTTGAAAGATTTGTGAAGATTCGTCAAATGGTGCCAAGGTTATTGCCAAACCAACTGCCACTAGGTTTTGAATTAATATATATATATATATATATATATATATATATATATATATATATATATATATATATATATATATATATATATATATATGGCAAAAAAAGGGAAAAATAATATTCGCACACTCGGGTTTCAGGAACAAGAAAAATCAATTTAATCCATACACAACGCGTTTCGACTGACAAAGCAGCCTTGGTCACGTGATAAATATAACCAATAAAATACCTTTAAATACTCTCCTCAACTAAACATAAAAATAGGACTATCACAATGTGAATTAAATAAAAACCACACACAATTTCCCCAAACAATTACTTTGCAAATATCATTATACTAGCAACACTTGTAATAAATACATTTATGTAATAAATTAATGCCCCAAAATAAAACTAATGTGATTAAAATACCATCCTTTGCAGTTCCACAACATTTCACAGATTCATATTTTTTCATTAATTCATTATTGTATAATCTGTTAAAAGGGGAACAAACACTTCAGGAAACAATGCTATTACATATTGGAATTATTATTTCTTTCTAAAACATAATATCTATAATAAAATATTGTTATAAGTTTTAGACAAGCAAAAAAATCAATCAGATAGTACAAATATACACTGCTGATATCATCACAAGCTAATTCAGGGTCAAAATGTATCTACAATACTAAATTTGGAATTCTTATCTGAACATCTGCAAAGTGGATCACCCAACATTACTGTGGAATACATTTACGGAGAATGAATAGAATAGACCAAGTGAAGTAGAGTTTGATTGATCTCCATCTGACCCAGAGTATCTGAAAAGAATATCCAAAATTAATAAAAAATGCCACACTAACCTTAAAAAGCAAATTAATAATTACTAACTAAAATACAAGACAAATATAAAGAAGCAAATAGACCAACACATCCATATATATTATATAATGCATGATACATATCTCATAAATAATTCTCTCCAAAATAAATGTTTGCATCTTCAAAAAAATTATCTTTAACAAATTAATACACTGGGCAGATAATGTAATTTTATCAACCACCTAATGATTCTCATATAGGTGAGTTTTTAATTCTTCCCCCATATTCAAACCTGTCGGAGTCTTGGTCTCTAATTCAATGATATATACTGACTCTTTTTCCTTAACAATAATTCTCTGTTCCCTCCTCGATGGCATGGAGGCACATGTTTGATACCGAAATAGGAAAGTTTAGTACAATCAGAGTTATGTTTTTCTTTGAAATGCCTTGCTACCGGATAATGCTCATCATTGGATGTAATAGCTCACATATGTTCTAAAATCCGTTTCTTCACACTATGTTTAGTACTTCCAACATACCAACTCAAGCAGGGACATTCCAAAACATAGATCACAAAGGGGGTACTGCAAGTTATAAAATGAGAAATCTGTCTGATTTTCCCAGGTTTACATAAAGCATATTGCTTCCGCATAATGCTATTTCGACATGCTTTGCAATGGCCACATGGAAAGAAACCTTGCAGGTTATGTTGTCTCAGTTGTGGAACTGTGGTAATATCATTGGACCTCAGAATATTATGTAAACTTCGCCCTCTTCTATAAGTGATCCGGGGTCTTTGGTGTATTGTGCCCCCAATCACAGGATCACTTTTTAAAATATCCCAATTCTTTGAAATGATGTTATTAATCAGCCTTGTATCCTCATTGTATGTCAAAATAAGTCTCGTCCCATCATCATCATCATCTGCCTCTTGTTTGCCGGTATTATCAAAAAGGGTATCAGATCGTTTGATTCCCTTAGTCTTGTCAATTGCTCTTTTGAGTACCCAATCTGGATAACCCCGCTGTTTAAACCTTATAATCATCTCCCTTTGTTCAGCCTCAAACGCTTCTTCAGTACTACTGATTCGTTTAGCTCTCAATAATTCACCAAAGGAGATACTCCATTTTAAACTGTCTGGGTGACCACTTGAGGCATGTAGTAAGCTATTGCCCGCTGTATGTTTCCGAAATAGTTCAGTAGTAATATTTTGTTCCTTGACCTTTATCAGAATATCCAACAATTCAATAGAGGAACTACTCATATTGCAAGTCAGACCAATATTCAAATAATTTTTGTTCAATTTATCCACAAACTGAGTAGCCTCTTCATTCGTTCCTTTCCAAATAATGAAAAGATCATCAATGTATCTAAGCCAAAGGATTGCCTGAGTGGCTTCAGGATATAATTCTTCATTTTTTAAGATAGTCTCCTCCCACCAGCCAAGAAAAAGACAGGCAAAACTTGGAGCGAAGCATGTACCCATAGCAGTCCCAAGGGTCTGTTGGTACAGAATCCCATTAAACATAAAGAAGTTATTAGTTAGACAATATTTAATCATATCTAATAACATCTCAGTATGGGCCAGATATTTCAACGATCTAGCACGCAAAAAATGTTTACATGCAGTAATACCCCTGTCGTGATCTATAATAGTGTACAAAGAATTGACATCCAACATCAACAGCAAAAAATCATCTTCCCACACAATACTCTCCAATTTGCCTAAAAAGTCCTTTGTGTCACGGACATATGAGGGTAAGTTGATAACAAATTCCCTTAGGAAGTGATCAACATATTTGGAGACATTTTCAAGCACACTACCACAAGAGGATACAATTGGGCGTCCCGGAGGATTGCTCTCATTTTTATGGATTTTAGGAAGTATGTACAAGATAGGCAGTTTGGGGAAATCTCTTTTCAAAAAGCAGTATTCCTCCCATACCAATAGGCCTCTATCTTTCCATTCCATCAACAACTGCCAAATTCCAGTAACACTATTAAAGTATGCCTCCTTGGTAGTAACCTTGTAAAATAATGTGTTATTCAATTGACGCATAACTTCCTCAATAAAAGATCTCTGTGAACATGTCAGATTCTGATTGCATCTCGGTTTGAACCAAGTTTTATGCCGAAATTTCATTAAATCCTTAACCACCATGTCATAAAATGTATCGATGTTATCATGATTCATGATGGGGAAAAAAGTAGACTTAGGTTTAAAGCCAGTAGGAACCGATAAATCATAAGTAATATTTAACTCATCAAGAATTTGATAGACATTGTTAGTTACATTAGGATCTAAGTAATTTCTTTCTAGTTCATACAATGTTATTAAAGAATCAACATCACTAATACTCAGCACATTCTGACAATCTGATGTCAGGGGACCGATATCCCCCCCCTCTGATGGATTCTTTAATTTGAACCATTTTTTAAATTTTAACTTCCTGATGAATTTATAGAAATCAATCCTAGTCTCTGCATAGTTAAAGCGTTCAGTGGGGCAGAAAGAAAGACCTAGACATAATGTCAATTTATCGCTCTCAGACAGAACAAAATTGGATAAATTAACAATAGTTTTATTCACCATAGTGTTATCCATTAGATCTGCGAGCTGGAGCTTCTTGTTATTTTTCCCACTTGCCCCATGTTGTAATCGGTTCTTGTTGTAGTTTCTAAGTCTTTCTCGCCTCTTCTTGGTCCGCCCCGTCTTCCTCTTCAGTCCGATATCCTGCCTTTGTAATTCGAAGTCTGTCCCTGCTGGTTCTTGGAAATTTGCCTGCCGTGACGCAGCAGGCGATATTCGTCTAAAAAAGTAGCTGGTTTGTTGGTAATTTCTTCAATAGATTTTTCACTTTCCGAAGAACTAGGGGTATCAGACTACCTTATGCTATCCACATCACTCTCAGAAATAGACTGTCCTTCCTATAGTGGGTGAATTATTCGAGGGGACTTGTACAGATGGTCAAATTTCCTGCTAAAAGTCAGGATTCTTCCACTCTCATAATCACCTAAATCTCTATGTAATTTCTGTTGTTTTTTGGACTTAATATCGTCCTCATGTTTCTTTAGTCTCAAATTCATGGCTTCCAAAAATTTAGATATTTGATCCTTCTCAGGTCTCAAATCAAGGTCATCTCTCATTTTCTTAATATCCTCCAATAGAACTTTTCGATCATGCCAAGCATATTTAATAAGAATTTCGAGCATGTGTCTTGAGCTGATGGCGGAATTAGCTGCCCATTCTTTCAACATCTCAGGGTTAGGAGTCTCATAAGAAGGGGTAATAAAGATTTGTAAACCCCTAGGAACCATTTGTTGGTCCACATAGTTTTGTAAAGAAGTGGCTTCCCACCATTTGGATAATTCAGCTTTACACATTTTCTCCAATTTATACAGTAAAGTCTTTAGGTCATTGTTACTCTCTGGACCATAACTATAGGGTGTTTTCTTGATGGCATCTGTAGAGAACAAAGCCTGTGCTGCCAATCGTCTCTCGTTTTCAATCTCATCATTCATTCTCCAAAATAAGGAAAAAAAAATAAAAAATAAAGAAAAAAAGAGAGAGAAAGGAAAAAAAAAGACTGTTCAAAGAACCTGAAACCCCCAGAAAAATGCCTAGTTCCCCTTGCCAAATACTTGATATATAACAAAAAATTAATAAGATTTCACAAATGCTGCCAAAAAACGGTAGCAAAAATGCCTTAAATAGGATTTGTAAAGATGTAATAATGAATTTATGAAAAAATATGAATCTGTGAAATGTTGTGGAACTGCAAAGGATGGTATTTTAATCACATTAGTTTTATTTTGGGGCATTAATTTATTACATAAATGTATTTATTACAAGTGTTGCTAGTATAATGATATTTGCAAAGTAATTGTGTGGGGAAATTGTGTGTGGTTTTTATTTAATTCATATTGTGATAGTCCTATTTTTATGTTTAGTTGAGGAGAGTATTTAACCCCTTCGCTGCCAGGCCTTTTCCCCCTCCTGTGCCAGGCCTTTTTTTGCCTATTTGGGGCAGTTCGCGCTTAGGCCCGCATAACTTTTTGTCCACATAAGCTAACCAAGCCAAATTTGCGTCCTTTTTTTCCAACATCCTAGGGATTCTGGAGGTACCCAGACTTTGTGGGTTCCCCTGAAAGAGGCCAAGAAATTTGCCAAAATACCGGGAAAATTTTGTTTTTTTCAAAAGAATTTGAAAAAGTGGCTGCAGAAGAAGGCTTGTGGTTTTTCCCCTGAAAATGGCATCAACAAAGGGTTTGCGGTGCTAAACTCAGCAGCTTCCCAGCTTTCAGGAACAGGCAGACTTGAATCAGAAAACCCAATTTTTCAACACAATTTTGGCATTTTTCTGGGACATACCCCATTTTTGCAATTTTTTGTGCTTTCAGCCTCCTTCCAGTCAGTGACAGAAATGGGCATGAAACCAATGCTGGATCCCAGAAACCTAAACATTTCTGAAATGTAGACAAAATTCTGAATTCAGCAAGCGGTCATTTGTGTAGATCCTACAAGGGTTTCCTACAGAAAATAACAACTGAAAAAGAAAAATATTGAAATTTAGGTGAAAAAAACATAAATGTTTCTCTACGTTTTACTCTGTAACTTTTCCCTGCAATGTCAGATTATCGAAAGCAATATACCGTTACGTCTGCTGGACTCCTCTGGTTGCGGGGATATATAGGGCTTGTAGGTTCATCAAGAACCCGAGGAACCCAGAGCCAATAAATGAGCTGCACCCTGACGTGCGTTTTCATTCTATACCGGGTATACAGCAATTCATTTGCTGAAATATAAAGAGTAAAAAATTGCTATCAAGAAAACCTTTGTATTTCCAAAAAGGGCACAAGATAAGGTGTTGAGGAGCAGTGGTTATTTGCACATCTTGGAATTCCGGGGTGACCATACAAGCATGTGAATTACAGGGCTTTTCTCAAATAGATGTCTTTTTTACACACTCTCCTATATTTGGAAGGAAAAAATGTAGAGAAAGACAAGGGGCAATAACACTTGTTTTGCTAATCTATGTTCCCCCAAGTCTCCCGATAAAAATGATACCTCACTTGTGTGGGTAGGCCTAGCGCCCGCGACAGGAAACGCCCCAAAGCGCAACGTGGACACATCCAAATTTTTGGAAGAAAACAGAGGTGTTTTTTGAGAAGTGCCTACCTGTAGATTTTGGCCTCTAGCTCAGCCGGCACCTAGGGAAACCTACCAAACCTGTGCATTTCTGAAAACTAGAGACCTAGGGGAATCCAAGGAGGGGTGACTTGCGGGGCTCGGACCAGGTTCTGTTACCCAGAATCCTGTGCAAACCTCAAAATTTGGCTAAAAAAACACATGTTCCTCACATTTCTGTGGCAGAAAGTTCTGGAATCTGAGAGGAGCCAAAAATTTCCTATCACCCAGCGTTCCCCCAAGTCTCCCGATAAAAATGATACCTCACTTGTGTGGGTAGGCCTAGCGCCCGCGACAGGAAACGCCCCAAAGCGCAACGTGGCCACATCCAAATTTTTGGAAGACAACAGAGGTGTTTTTTGCGAAGTGCCTACCTGTAGATTTTGGCCTCTAGCTCAGCCGGCACCTAGGGAAACCTACCAAACCTGTGCATTTCTGAAAACTAGAGACCTAGGGGAATCCAAGGAGGGGTGACTTGCGGGGCTCGGACCAGGTTCTGTTACCCAGAATCCTTTGCAAACCTCAAAATTTGGCTAAAAAAACACATGTTCCTCACATTTCTGTGTCAGAAAGTTCTGGAATCTGAGAGGAGCCACTAATTTCCTTCCACCCAGCGTTCCCCCAAGTCTCCCGATAAAAATGATACCTCACTTGTGTGGGTAGGCCTAGCGCCTGCGACAGGAAACGCCCCAAACCGCAACGTGGACACATCCAAATTTTTGGAAGAAAACTGAGGTGTTTTTTGCGAAGTGCCTACCTGTAGATTTTGGCCTCTAGCTCAGCCGGCACCTAGGAAAACCTACCAAACCTGTGCATTTCTGAAAACTAGAGACCTAGGGGAATCCAAGGAGGGGTGACTTGCGGGGCTCGGACCAGGTTCTGTTACCCAGAATCCTGTGCAAACCTCAAAATTTGGCTAAAAAAACACATGTTCCTCACATTTCTGTGGCAGAAAGTTCTGGAATCTGAGAGGAGCCAAAAATTTCCTTTCACCCAGCGTTCCCCCAAGTCTCCCGATAAAAATGATACCTCACTTGTGTGGGTAGGCCTAGCGCCCGCGACAGGAAACGCCCCAAACCGCAACGTGGACACATCCAAATTTTTGGAAGACAACAGAGGTGTTTTTTGCGAAGTGCCTACCTGTAGATTTTGGTCTCTAGCTCAGCCGGCACCTAGGGAAACCTACCAAACCTGTGCATTTCTGAAAACTAGAGACCTAGGGGAATCCAAGGAGGGGTGACTTGCGGGGCTCGGACCAGGTTCTGTTACCCAGAATCCTTTGCAAACCTCAAAATTTGGCTAAAAAAACACATGTTCCTCACATTTCTGTGTCCGAAAGTTCTGGAATCTGAGAGGAGCCACAAATTTCCTTCCACCCAGCGTTCCCCCAAGTCTCCCGATAAAAATGATACCTCACTTGTGTGGGTAGGCCTAGCGCCCGCGACAGGAAACGCCCCAAAGCGCAACGTGGACACATCCAAATTTTTGGAAGAAAACAGAGGTGTTTTTTGCGAAGTGCCTACCTGTAGATTTTGGCCTCTAGCTCAGCCGGCACCTAGGGAAACCTACCAAACCTGTGCATTTCTGAAAACTAGAGACCTAGGGGAATCCAAGGAGGGGTGACTTGCGGGGCTCGGACCAGGTTCTGTTACCCAGAATCCTGTGCAAACCTCAAAATTTGGCTAAAAAAACACATGTTCCTCACATTTCTGTGGCAGAAAGTTCTGGAATCTGAGAGGAGCCAAAAATTTCCTTTCACCCAGCGTTCCCCCAAGTCTCCCGATAAAAATGATACCTCACTTGTGTGGGTAGGCCTAGCGCCCGCGACAGGAAACGCCCCAAAGCGCAACGTGGACACATCCAAATTTTTGGAAGACAACAGAGGTGTTTTTTGCGAAGTGCCTACCTGTAGATTTTGGCCTCTAGCTCAGCCGGCACCTAGGGAAACCTACCAAACCTGTGCATTTCTGAAAACTAGAGACCTAGGGGAATCCAAGGAGGGGTGACTTGCGGGGCTCGGACCAGGTTCTGTTACCCAGAATCCTTTGCAAACCTCAAAATTTGGCTAAAAAAACACATGTTCCTCACATTTCTGTGTCAGAAAGTTCTGGAATCTGAGAGGAGCCACAAATTTCCTTCTACCCAGCGTTCCCCCAAGTCTCCCGATAAAAATGGTACCTCACTTGTGTGGTTAGGCCCAGCGACCGCGACAGGATATGCCCCAAAACACAACGTGGACACATCACAGAAAACAGAGCTGTTTTTTGCAAAGTGCCTACTTGTAGATTTTGGCCTCTAGCTCAGCCGGCACGTAGGGAAACCTACCAAACCTGTGCATTTTTGAAAACTAGAGACCTAGTGGAATCCAAGATGGGGTGACTTGTGGGGATCGGACCAGGTTCTGTTACCCAGAATCCTTTGCAAACCTCAAATTTTGGCTAAAAAAAAACATTTTCCTCACATTTTGGTGACAGAAAGTTCTGGAATCTGAGAGGAGCCACAAATTTCCTTCCACCCAGCGTTCCCCCAATCTCCCCATAAAAATGATACCTCACTTGTGTGGGTAGGCCTAGCGCCCGCGACAGGAAATGACCCAAAACACAACCTGGACACATCACATTTTTTCATAGAAAACAGGGCCTACCTGTGGATTTTGGCCTCTAGCTCAGCCGGCACCTGGGGAAACCTAGCAAACCAGTGCATTTTTGAAAACTAGAAACCCAGGGGAATCCAAGATGGGGTGAATTGTGGGGCTCTGACCAGGTTCTGTTACCCAGAATCCTTTGCAAACCTCAAAATTTGGCTAAAAAAACATGTTTTCCTCACATTTCAGTGACAGAAAGTTCTGGAATCTGAGAGGAGCCACAAATTTCCTTCCACCTAGCGTTCCCCCAAGTCTCCTGATAAAAATGATACCTCACTGGTGTGGGTAGGCCTAGCGCCCGCGACAGGAAATGGCCCAAAACACAACGTGGACACATCAAATTTTTTCATAGAAAACAGTGCCTACCTGTGGATTTTGGCCTCTAGCTCAGCCGGGCCCAGGGGGGGCAGAAATGGCCTAAAATAAATTTGTCCCCCACCCCCCAACCCCCCTGCCCCCCCGGGAGCGACCCTTGCCTATGGGGTCGCTCCCCCTGCGTGACATTGGTGAAAAAAAAAAAATCCCCGGTGCCTAGTGCTTTCTGCCCCCCTTGGGGGCAGATTGACCTACAATCGGCCCCAAGGGGGACAGAAATGGTCTAAATACAATTTGCCCCCCAGGGGAGCGACCCTTGCCTAAAGCGTCGCTCCCCATCTCTAAATGAAAAAACAAACAAAAAAAAACCCACACAAAAAAAAATTTGCCCTGGCGCCTAAAGGTTTCTGCCCCCCCCGGGGGCAGATCGGCCTAATACCAATAGGCCGATCTGCCCCCAGGGGGGCAGAAATGGCCTAAAATAAATTTACCCCCCCCCCGGGGAGCGACCCTTGCCTGCAAGGTTGCTCCCCTTGCGTGACGGCGCAAAAAAAAGATCCCTCGTGCCTAGTGGTTTCTGCCCCCCTTGGGGGCAGATTGACCTACAATCGGCCAATCTGCCCCCAAGGGGGGCAGAAATGGTCTAAATACAATTTGCCCCCCAGGGGAGCGACCCTTGCCTAATGCGTCGCTCCCCATCTCTAAAAAAACAAACAAACAAAAAAAAACCACAAAAAAACTATTTGCCCTGGCGCCTAGAGGTTTCTGCCCCCCCTGTGGGCAGATCGGCCTAATACCAATAGGCCGATCTGCCCCCAGGGGGGGCAGAAATGGCCTAAAATAAATTTGCCCCCCTCACCCCCCCCCCCCGGGGAGCGACCCTTGCCTACAAGGTCGCTCCCCTTGCGTGACGGCGCAAATAAAAGATCCCTGGTGCCTAGTGGTTTCTGCCCCCCTTGGGGACAGATTGACCTAAAATCGGCCGATCTGCCCCCAAAGCGGGCAGAAATGGCCTAAATACAATTTGCCCCTCCAGGGGAGCGACCCTTGCCTAAGGGGACGCTCCCCATCTGTAAAACACAACAACAACAAAAATCCCTGGTGCCTAGTGGTTTCTGCCCCCCGTGGGGCAGATCGGCCTAATAAAAATAGGCTGATCTGCCCCCATGGGGGGCAGAAATGGCCTAAAATAAATTTGCCCCCCATGGGAACGACCCTTGCCTAAGGGGTCGCTCCCCTTACGTGAAAAACAAACAAACAAAAAAAACTCCCTGGTGTCTAGTGGTTTCTGCCCCCCTTGGGGGCAGATTGGCCTCATAAAAATAAGCCAATCTGCCCCCAAAGGGGGCAGAAATGGCCTAAATATAAGCAATATGAGCATTTCTCTTTCGATCGCGCTGGAAGCTCTGCTTCCAGCGCGATGGGGGAGGTTGTGTGATTGTCAGCGCGCGCTCACGCGCTGACGTCACAGGGGGGGGGGGTCGGGGGTTGAAGGGGAAGGGATTCCCCTGTCAGCCCTGACCTAGGGGGGTGGGGGGGCGGCCCTCGGGAGGAGCGCTAGCGCTTCTCCCGAGGGCAGCATTCAGGACGTAATGGTTACGTCCATGGCGCCACACAGGCGCTGCCATGGACGTAACCATTACGTCCCTGGCGGGGAAGGGGTTAAAGGTATTTTATTGGTTATATTTATCACGTGACCAAGGCTGCTTTGTCAGTCGAAACGCGTTGTGTATAGATTAAATTGATTTTTCTTGTTCCTGAAACCCGAGTGTGCGAATATTATTTTTCCCTTTTTTTGCCTTATTAATTACCGGTGTGCTCGTACCGGTTTTCGCACCACCCCTTTGGGCTGATTGAGATCTCTTTTCGAGTACTGTGCCTTTTTGTATATATATATATATAAAGCTATATGTATAGAAAGATAGCTATCTATCTATATATCTACCTATATATATATATCTATATATATATATAGATATATATATAGATATATATATATAGGTAGATATATATCTACCTATATATATATCTACATATATATATAGGTAGATATATATCTACATATATATATCTACATATATATATGTATGTAGATATATATATATATTATTTGTACACAGGTCCCAGAATGCAGGTGCTCCACACAGCGGTCCTGGGTGGGCTCCGAGAGGCCCTAATATAACCTTCAACACTCCCTTAGATATCAGGAGAACCAGGACACCTCCAATATGAAAATACAACTTATTTCAGCACAGATATCCTATATATATATATATATATATACAAAGAAACACATTGGTTGGAAAAAGCATAACTTTCTTTGCGTTCAACACCACAACGTACCGAGACGTATTCAGCAACAACGTATTTATTTTGAAGAAAAGTACGCGTTTCGGAGCTGGTGCTCCTCGATGACAGGTTGTCACACAGACCCGATTCAGTTACTTCTTTAAAGACCACCACCATCTTTTTTTCACTCAAATTACAAAATAAACAAAGGACTATCAAAACACATGCTTTCCCAGAAAAAATGTCGGCCATTTTTGAATGTGCTTTCTCCTACTACAATTATACTACATGTTGTATGTAAAGCTCTACATTCCCCTACACACAAGATATATATTTCCTTATAAGAATTAATCAAATTATCTAAAATAATTAATTCCAAAAACTTTTTTTCATACAAAACACAATTGTCAACCTAATAATATAAAACTAACCCAATTATACCATATCACAGCTACTTACATAAATGTTAAACCTTCCTGCAATATATCCTTTATCGGCATGCACTTTAAATCCACAAGTGGTAATGAAGTTTATAACAATATTAGAAGAAGAGCTAAATTATACATCACAGTTAAATCTTTTAGGTTCTCCTTCTGACCTTGATATCATAGCTCTTTTGCATCAGTTGTACCTAAATAAAAAAACAAAAACAGAATAAATCAACAAATATTATTGTATACATGTGCCTACTTGTAACTATTACCCTATTAATAAAAACAAAACAATATTGCTGTGTACATAATATACCATATGTATTCCCTTGTGTAACCTTTGCATTGTGCATATTATGACAGCTTGAATCATCCTAAATGTACAGATAATTCCTCATCAAGGTTGAAGCCCTCAGGGGACATGGTTCTGTATTTCATTATATATTTCGACTCCAGTCTTCGTAATTCTTGTTCTCTATTTCCTCCCCGTATATTTTGAGGAATATTATCAAGTACACAAAGTTGCATGACATTGTGCAAAATGTCTAGCTATCGGATATGTTCTATCCTTCTTAGATATAGCTCTCATATGTTCTAATATTCGTTTCTTGGCTTTATGGATGGTACTGCCAATGTAACATTTAGCACATGGGCATGGTAATGCATAAGCACAAAATTCAGTATTGCAAGTCAGATGTTTCTTTATCACGAAAGGTTGAGTAGATTGTGATAATCGTATTTGTTTGCAACTTTTGCTACCTTTACATGCCTTACAAGAGCCACAAATGAAAAAGCCCTGTATCAATGACTGTTTCTGACTCTTAAAAGATTCTAAAAGACTAGAACATAATTTATCTTTAAGAGATGCACATCTTCTAAAGGTAATCTGAGGTCTTTCTCCAATTACCTTGACCAATTTTTCATCCAACTTTAATATATCCCAATATTTATTCAAGATACACCTTACTTCTCTAGATAATCATTATAGGTTGTGATAAACCTTATGGGTTGGGTACCTTCCACGCTGTCCTTAACCTTTGGAACTAGTAACTTGTCACGATCCATCATCATCACTTTCCTCAACGTATTATTAATAAGATTTCTAGGATAACCTCTCTCTTGAAAACTTATGCTCATTACCTGTGGCTCATGATAAAATCTTGGTTATCAGTACAGTTCCTTCTAGCTCTTAATAATCCTCCATATGGAATACTCCATTTGAGATTCTTTGGATGACAACTATTAGCATGAAGTAAACTATTTCCTGCTGTCTTTTTGCTATGCAAGCAGCTTATTAATCTCATGTTAGTAACCTGCAATTTGAGATCCAAAGATTCTGTTTTGGAACAGTGTATATGAGCTGTGAATTTTAAATTGAACTTGTTTTCATTCAAGGATCTTACAAAAGCCAATGCCTCTTGTTCACTGCCGTTCCAAACACAAAAAATATCATCTATATATCGAGTCCATAAGACTGCATGCTCTTCAAATAAATCCATATTGTACACTACCTGTTACTTCCACCAACCCAAGAACAGGCCCGCATAACTAGGGGCGAAGCAAGTTCCCATCGCTGTCCCCTGGGTTTGACGGTAGATCTGATTATTAAAGATAAACAAATTATTTGTTAAACATGTTCTAATCATGTGCATGTCAGTATGTTGTAAAAAGGAAATAGATCTTGCTCTTAAAAAAATTCTAATTGCTCTAGTGCCCAGTTCATGCAGAATACTAGTGTATAAACTTTCAACGTCTAAACTGAGCATCAGGAATTGTTCATCCCAGACAATACCTTCAATCCGTCTAAGGAAATTGCCAGTGTCCTTGATATAAGAAGGTAAAGCTTCATCAAACGGTCGTAAAAAGAAATAAACATACTTGCACCAAGGCAGTTTTGCACCAAAACGGATAGCACCGGCTTGCACCATTTCTGTGCACGAGCCATACACCATATTTATGGAACGGCGCAAGCCGGTGCAAAGGGTAGGCTAGTGTAAAAAAATATGACGTTAGTCGGCTGGGGCTATCAGTATGGAAGAAGGGGGTTTTGCACCAAAAAATGACGTTAGGCAGGTTAGAGTAAAAAAAAATGCCTCTAACCTGCCTGGAGTAATTTTCTGACCAAAAAGATCCATACCACATGACTCCTGTCTTAGAAAAGACAGGAGCCATGCCCACCACCGCCAGTGGCCAGCACAGGGGACCAGGGTCCCCTGGGATTGGCCATTGCACCCTGTGCCATGTATGGGGGCCCATTTCAGGGCCACCTATGGCACTTTAAAAAATAAAATAAAATACTTACCTGTACTTACCTGGGATGGGGTCCTCCATCTTCTGCTGTCACTCTGGCGTGGGTGTCCCTGGGGCTTGGGGAGGACACCTGTGGGCTTCATCCATGGTGTTCCACCACGGAAATAGGCCCACAGGTCCCCTAACACCTGCCCTGACCCAGGCATTAAAAAATGGGGCAAAGCAAGCTTTGCCCCATTTTTTGCCCCTCCTCCCTCCCGTGCACCATTTTTGCATGGGAGTATAAATATGGCATTAAGGCCATAGAGTTATTTTTTGCACGGGAACACCTACCTTGCATCTCATTAAGGGAAAGGAGGTTTCCACGTCCAAAAATGACTTTAACTCCATAAATTTGGAGCTAGACGAGTCTAGCGCCAATGTATAAATATGGAGTTAGTTTTACACCGAACTAGAGTAAAAAAAATGCAGCTAATTCGGTGCGAACAGCGTATAAATATGCCCCTAAGTAGGGGCTCTCCATTTTCATGTACTTTCCCCAGTGTTAGTTGGTCTGAAGTTAGAATAGTAGATCTGCCTCCCCCAAATATAAGCATGTTTTATACATGTAAAGGTTTATTTCAGAAGTTATATTCTGAGTTACAAATATATTATACAAATAAAGTAGCAGTTTGAATAAATGCTTACATTTTTTAAAGTAAAGAATAAACGGTACATTTCCTTTTAAATATTTTTTTAAATAACATTTTCAGTTTTATTGAACATAGACTTTAATCACTTTTTAAGATAATTCAAATGATTTCAAAATTATTACACTGTTCAAAAATGATAACAGATTTATAAATGTGCATGTAAAATTAAATACAAATAAGCATTTTTTACTATTTATACATTTGTAACATGTTTTGAAAACAAAGAATATTATTTAAATATATTTTTTTATTTTAAGTAAACCACTTTTTCTTCTATGTCTCTTTTTTGTAGGACAGTTTATTTTCAGTTCACCAGTGGTTGACAAAGCGAATAAAAGCAAAGTGAATGGAAACATAACCCCCTGACTCTGTGTATTTGGGAAAACCTTGACAATAGTACATATCATAGAAAGGTCCAAAGTCAACAATTACTTTTTCTGCTGAGTAGTTTTTAACCTGTTGCTGAATTATGTTTAAGAGTTCCTTAAAGGCAGTGCTTTCTTTGCTGGTTAGTAGGTCAAATATGAATGGGATTCTAATTTTTGGTATTGGTCCTATATTGTGTAGATTTGATACAAGACTGTAGGACAGATTTATAAAGCACTATTTATCTGCCAGAAGGGTAACTGGGTGAGAGTGTATAGGTGTTGGGCTGTGACAAAATCATTAATTGTTTTATTATTTATTTCTCGTCACTTAATTTATCATATAAAATAAAATCTTCCTCAGTGAGTGAGTGCGAGTTGATGGAGGATATCTATTTGTGAAAATGTCTTTGAGATCCTTTGCTTTCTTATTTTGCAAAATATTGTATACTTTAATTTGGGAAAAGAGGGAAGTTATCCAAGATATGTATAGGAAATCAGCAGAAATATTCTTTTAAAATGGTTATACATGTAGCAGTGAAAATTGTTAAGATCTCCTTTAAATTTTTAATAATGTTATGGCTCTCAATAGCTTCCATATTGGGCATGTGATTACATTCTCCTGCACTTATTACTTCAATATTGATTGTTGTTGCCCATCTGTGTAATCCTTAAAATAGTACTTGGCCCATTGCCAGTGACTATGTTGATTACTGTTGTGTTCCTTATTTTGTAAAGTCTTAGAGTCTGAGGAAATCCAAAACCACTGAGTCACAATGCATCAGGTGCACTAAATGGTACCTAATTAGAAGCCTGACACTGATAATGGGTAATAATAGGCATGTTTTGGTGCTTACTGCACAAAACTCTGCATGTCCCGATAAGGTCTGGTCATTTTTCCTCACATAGACTTTGTCTATGAGCAGAGCCACTGGAATTATGCAGCATGACAAGGCCAAATTATGTGGCAGGGTTTAGTAAATTATGTGACAGGAAAAGGCAAATTATGTGGCATAATGCAGCACATGTTGTAGTATTACTTCATTATTTCAACACTTTTAAAAAACATTACACTGCCTGGGCATTGGTTGCACCTCGTAGTAACATTTTAATACCCAAACGTAGCAACAAAAAGATGACCAGTCCAGTTTTGCAACAGGCCTTTTACTACACGTCAACACATGATGCTGCACTTTTAGTAACTTTTAAACCTTTGAGCTAGAAACAACTTTTTTTGTTAAAATCTGCAGATTATGTGGCAGATGATGGATTATGTGACAAAGGTGACAAATCTGTAATTATAAAAAATTGATTCGGCCGCACAGTCACATAATTCTAGCGACCCTGCCTATGAGACTGCTAAAAAACTAGTTCACCTAGACTAGTAGTTGTGCATTTGCTGAGGTACCATCAAGAAAAACAGGTGTTGATAGTGGAGAAAAGTAGAGCACCTATAAGTTTGCGGGATATAAGATCAATATTTCTGCAGATTTTTGATCTGAGACTAACCTGAACAGTAAAATATTTCTAGCACTTAGTCCCAAACCCAAATGATGGGGTATCACATATAGGCGGTCATTCCAATTGCGGCGGGCGGGCGCTAGCCAAGTTAGCGCCCGCCGGCCCAGCGGGAAAGGGGCCTGCAACACTGAAGCCGGCTCCGAATGGAGCCGGCGGTGTTGCAGGTGTGCGACTGGTGCAGTTGCACCTGTCACGATTTTCACTGTCTGCTAAGCAGACAGTGAAAAGCAGGCTACGGCCCTGTACATCACACCAAATAGTGATAAAGTGAAATTATAATACAGCACAGCACATTTAAAGTATACAGCAAAATGTACTAAATTATTTGACAGCAAAATGCCAAAAATCCAATCAATAGAACTGGAGATACATAATTTCAGAGACTTAAGTAAAAGTAGTGCCTAGAAGCACAAAGTACCAACTGTGGTTATCTGGTTCTGCCAGACCTGGACAAAGTTGCAAGTTCAGGCCAACCTTAATGGAGTGTAGGCCAGACACAGGGACCAAGTTAGGCCCGCTGAACCAGAGCACCATAAATCCTGGTTGTGGAGTGTTGTGAGATCTTGCATCAAGGATATGTTGTGCAGTGGCGGTTCCAAGGAGCTGCAATGCTGCAGTAATGCGAGGTTTGGCATCATCATCAAGGATGCTGTTAACAAGGGGCTTATGATGTGAAGCCCTGTGTCGTAGAGCGTCACACTCTGGCAGGTCCGAAGAAGCTGCGGGACTTCGATGTGGAGTTCTCTGTCGTCATCGAGGATGCTGATGATGAGAGGCTTGTATTGCTCTGTGACCGTTCCAATGTGACAACGAGAAGATGTGTTGCATTGCATCATTTCTGCTTACATGACCACAACTGTGCTGGCAAAGCACCTTCAGCGCTACTTCCTAGGGTCCAGGACTAGGGTGACTCACAGCAGACAGAGTTTGGGTACAGTGTTCAAGGTGGTTGCAGTCTTCGCTATCTCTGAGGCCCTGAGCACAAGGTCATCCAACTACCTGTTGGAGCCACTATGGGGTCCTGGGTTCAAGATGCAGATCTAGTCCTTTCACTCAGCTAGCAGGGTAGCACACAGCAGAACAACAGAGCAGCAAACCTTCCTGCAGAGACACACAGCAGTTTTGAGTTTTCCACAGTTCCAGTGGTATACTGAAGGATAGGTCTGAGGGTCCCCTTTTTCTACATGGTGCTTTCCCTGAGGTTTCTAGAGAAATCCCTTTGATGTGGTTAAAGCTTCCTGCTTTCCCTCCCCTGGCTCCAAGCCGACTACATGAACAGTGCAGGAGTGACAAGTGCTTTGTGTGAGTACAGCCCATTCAGTTACATTTGGGGCTGTACCCAGCTCCACCCCCATCCTCCCAGTTGATGGCCCATTATGTTGCTGGCAAAATCCTACTGCCAACTACACCCAGCCATGTGACCTATGACAGGCTGCAGGCACCAAATAGTTGAGAGCAGGTAAATGCCAACTTTTTAAAAATGTCATTTTCAAAATTGTAACTTAAAATCTTATTATCATTAAAGAGGAGTTTTAGTTATAATTTCTCGTCCACCAAGCATGAAATGCTGACCTGTTCCCAATCAAATGTTAGAACTTATTAAATTTAATAAGACAACCCAATGTTATTCTATAGGACTGGTAGGCCTTGCAGTAGTGAGACAATAGTTTAGGAGTTTTTTACTATCAGGACATGCAGAACTTAAAATAATATGATTATCTTTTCAATCACATGAACTGTGCCCTTTGGGCTAACTATGTCCTACCACAGAGGTGAGATTTGGCAGCTCAAAACTGCATTCAGGCTGCAATGGCAGGCTGGGAACATGGGTCCAGGGGCTACTTATATGGGTGGCACAATAAGTGCAACAAAAGCACAAGCAACCTAGCAATGGTTATTAGTGGTAAAGTTTACAGAGTCCTAGAGCCAACAAAAACAAATTCAGCTAAAATAGCAGAGATGAATGCAAAAAGTCTAGGGGAAGACCACGCTAAGGCTGGCAAATCTAACACATTCAACACCCTGAAAATAGGACTGTAAAATGTTCATGTGATTGACAGTTCACTGTTCTTAGTAGTATTTCTGACTCGTCTTTTGCTAATACTATACTTTGTGCGCCTTGCACAAGCTACTCAGTAATAATGGCTGCCCAATGTTGTTCTGCTCCCCCACACAACCTTGTTACACAAATCCCCACTTAGCATTTATCCCACAGGATTTATACATCATTCACACCCAAATAATTTATCTTTGTAACATGACCTGCTCAGGTAGTCCCTCATGGATGCTGCCTGACTATCCATATTCTTTGAACAATAGGGAGATCCTCTTACCTTTCATCTACTAACACTTGTTTGTTTCATGTAGCTCATCTTTCCCTCCCCTTCCTTGTTATTTTTTCTCATCTCAATTGATCACTTGCTCCAAAGTGCTGCGGTCAACTTGCTGCATATGATCTCACACCTTACAAAGACTGCATTCTTCCCTTTTTCACCTGATGTCTGTTTTCAGTGTCTCTCCTGGTGTACCCACTTGGCACACTGGCATTCTTTCAGGAGCCCAGTGGCTTGAACAGTCTCTATGTCCGGCTACTTCTTATCTTCCTACCCCCTGGAATTCCAATGTAAACACAACTGCAGTTGAATCTTTGATCCCACTCACTGTGAAAAAACTCTTTGATTACGGTAAGCAAATAAATTATTAAGATATTTAGCCTTAAGAAACCCATCTTTTATCCTTGTAAGAATCCATTATCTTATCTTTGGAATCAGAAAAGACCAGAAGAAACTTAGTAAAGAAGGTAGTCATTGCAGCAGGACTTCTCTCTTTCCGAAGGCTCACATACCTTCTCACCCACTTCTTGCTCATCTAACATGTGTTGTGTGGCAATTCTTTTCAATGAATTCTTACTCTAAAACATTTTCAAAACCTGGACTGACCCAGCTGGCATATTTGTCTTTGCTATGATATATAATATGGGCTGCAACTTCGCTATTGGTTCAATTTATGCACCCAGTTCCTCGAAAAGTTAATTCTTTTCCAATTTGTAGAATGCTAGTAGAATTTGGTTCTATTATTAGGGTAATTGGGGTTAACTTGAATTTTACATTAGACCCCATCTAAGATTGAAGTCAGCCCACTGATAATGCCCAGTCCAAAGTCAGGATTTTGCTATATGCCAATATTGAGGATAATGATTGTTTAGGAGCACGGCGCCTGACAAACCTTAAGAAAAATACAATTTTTTGTCATGTATACTCTTTCTAATCTCCAACAATGTACTCCTGCTTTCTACTCACTGCTCCATCTTTGAGAGAGGTATCTTGGACCACCCACTCTTACAGCTGGAATTGGATATGGTACATGTTGCTCCCTCATTTATAGCATGAATGGTGAACTTGCCAAAATATCAGCTACCGCCTGAGAATGATTTCCTTGGGAATCATACACAACTGTTTCTGGAGCAGAATGATGATTCTGCTGCTTTGATACAAAATGTTTAAACCACTGGCAAAACAACCATAAATGGACCAATGATAGTGGACAAGGTGACAGCTAAATGTAAGTTCAAACTAGAGCAAGATTGCCACGAACATGTGATCAGAATGGCAAAGAAACTGAATACTATACCAAGAACCTCAGATTTTCTGTGCTTACTAGGAAGGTAAAAGTTCAAACTTCATGCCCTGTTTTCTTGCAAGACTCAAAATGCCTTGTTACATGTGTTGCCGTGCCACTATAAACATGAAGAGAAGTCAGGTCATCTACTTGCAGCACAAATTGAAATAATAGGGATCTCAAAGTACAATACCAGTGCTAACAAGAGTGAACATTACATTCTGTTGATAAACCCAATACATTTGCAATGCACTTCTACCTCTACTAATCTGCTCAGGTAGTTGATACAGCACCTAAAGAAGCATTTCTTGCAAGTGTTGCTTTGCTTCATTGTGTAAGATGATGGCAGGCAATTGCACTAAGGTGACATAATATTTGATGACATTATAGAAGCTATACCAGCCATGCCATGGGATAGTCAAAGGGGCACAGTGAGCTTCATAGTGAGATTTATAGACTCAATAAGGTGCACGTCACTAACTTTGTTGGTTTATGTTTTCAAGAAATCAGAAAAAATCTGCATCACCTGTCTTGTCATGAGATCAATGGTGGCCTAGTATGTCCCCAAACTGGGATAGAAAGCATTCCTTAAGTGCTAGTTATTGGCCTACATCTTCAGGGACTAGAGAATCACCTGCAAAAAGTGATAACCAACCTTATTCATGATTCTCAGGTTGATTTTGTCTTGTGCTACTCATCCAGAAACCATCTCTGATCTCAGAAGGCAGGCTTGAGATAATCAAGGTGAAGTGATGTTGATCTCACTGGACACAGTAAAAGCTTTTGATCTGGCAGTTTAATTTTTAGGATTATGTCAATAGCCAGTCTTGGAGTTGATGTTATGTCTTAAGTAAAATGGTCCCTTACCAATACAATTGCTCAGATTGATTGGCAGTGTGTTTACCATCCACATATCACTTAGTAGGTTTGCCACTTCTACTTCCTTTTCTTTATGTTGGCTGTTGAACCACTCTCTGTTGCTTTCCAGCAACCTAGATGTGGGATTGTTACAAGTGCCAGTGAGTAAAATAGAATTATTTACACTCAAGATATTTTTCTGACATTAATATTCCATGCATTTTCTTTACCCGTTGAGGTTCAGTAATTATCAGTAATCATCCTCATTTTCTGGCAATGAGTTCAATTGCGGTGCCACTAAAGCAATATTGACAGGATACGACTTTAAATGTATATCTAGAAATGTTAAGTATCTATGTGGCTTGGTAAATAAGGCCTAAAAAGAATGGTATGGGACAATCTTGGCCTTCTGAATGACAAGACTCAGAATGACTTTCCTTGATGGTCAGCAGCACACCTCTCACTACAGGCAAGTTCCATGTTGTGAGCATGGCTGTTGCACTTTCAGATAACCATCTTATGGGTATGTGACACCTGTTTTATGGAATTTGTTCTACAAGAGATTAATAACTCCATGAATACCTTTGTCTAGCAAGGGAGAAAGGTAGATTTTAAACTAGCAAAAGTGTTTGTTGCCACCATGGTATGAGGCCTTTGATTATCAAACAAAGGCCTTACAGTCTAGTGTGGAAATTCTTACTGTTAGTCACCACCTCCCTTTTTTCAACAAGAGGACTGCAAGACTCAAATCGCTTAGCTTTATTGCTGCAGTTTCTGAAGCGGAGTGCCAGTGTCCTTCTCTTGCATAATTTAATCCCCTGATTGGTTTCTGAATTGAATGTGTCTTCGATGTGATCGTGATACTCAGAAATTGGTCTTCATTTTACCTTCTTTTCTGTGCTCCCTCTTTTTCTTTTTCCATACTTCCATGCAAATTATATTGTAATTGTATTTATATAGCACTTACTACCCCTAGTGAGGCGTCAAAATGCTTTTTGACAAGTAGCATGACACTCTGGAACCCGAAAGGATTAGGGGCGGATTAGTGTTAGACTTGGCATCCTTGGCGTGGTCTCCCCTAACTTTTTGCCTCTGATTCCAATGTTGTTGATGTGTGCGTGACTCTGGTTTTGCTGTTTTTGTTACTCTGGGCACTTTACCAGTGCTACTCAGTGCTAAAGTGCAAGTGCTCCTATTAAAAATGAGTTTGTAATTGTTTCATCCATGACTGGCATATTTGATTTACTGGTAAGTCCCTAGTACAGTGCACTAGAGGTGCCCAGGGCCTGTAAATCAAATGCTACTAGTGGACCTGCAGCACTGGTTGTGCCGCCCACATTAGTAGCTCTGTAAACATGGCTCAGACCTGCCACTGGAGTGTCTGTGTGTGCAGTTTTGAACTACCAATTCGACTTGGCAAGTGTACCCACTTGCCAGGCCTAAACCTTCACTTTTCTTACATGTAAGACACCCCTATGGAAGCCCCTATGTAGTCCCGTGGGCAGGGTGCAGTGTATGTTTAAGGTAGGACATATACTAATGTGTTTTATATGTCCTGACAGTGAAATGCTGCTAAATTCGGTTTTCACTATTGCAAGACCAACCCCTCTCATAGATTAACATGGGGGCTGCCTTCAAATATAATTAAAGCGTAGATTCACTTTGGGAGTGGATAGACTTGTGGAGTTTGGGATCTCTGAGCTCACAATTTAAAAATACATCTTTTAGTAAAGTTGGTTTTAAGATTGTGTGGTTGAAAATGCCACTTTTTGAAAGTGAACATTTTCTTGCTTGGACCATTCCCCGTCACCTGAAAGGGCTGTGCCTGCCCTCACCCAATGCAGGCTCCAACCCCCTGGTGTGTGTCTGGGGCCTGGCCTGGGAAAGGCAGGATTTCACAAATAAGTAAGACATTTCTTTGAAGTAAGACTACTTCAAAGGCCAAAATGGATATAAGAAGGGCACCCAAAACCACAGACTTTAGATCACTTCTGGACACCAAGAGGAACCTCTGCCTGGAGAAGAGATGTGTTATATCTGTTTAACAAAGGATTTAAGACTCTTTTTGCTTTTTAATTAATAACTTGACTTGTGTATGTTGGATTTTTGTTGTTTTGGTCTTGTTTTGTTTAGATAAATATTTTCTATTTTTCTATACCTGTGTGGTGTCATTTTGTAGTGTTTTCATTAAGTTACCGTGTGTGTTGGTACAAATACTTTACACCTAGCACTCTGAAGTTAAACCTGCCTGCTCGTGCCAAGCTAACCAAGGGGTGAGCGGGGTTGGTTGAGGGTGATTCTCCTTTACCCTGACTAGAGTGAGGGTCCTTGCTTAGACAGGGCTAACCTGACTGTCAACCAAAGACCCCATTTTTAACAATCAGTATAGGGAAATATGAGTATAGTATTAGTATGGGGAGATACAAGTTAATTTGAGCGTAAGATATTTGAGACTGTTAGCTGGATTGAATTGAATAATGAGGGATTGAAGCAGGAAGAATCCATGAGTGTTAATTGGGAGATCATAGTAGTAAAATGAGGTTTGGGATGAGTAAAGGAGAGGTGAAGGAGGGAAGAGTCTGCAGGAAGGGAATAGGGAGATCACAGTAGTACAATGATATTTGGGATGAGTCAAAGGACAGATATTGAGGGAGAATTTAGTAGGGTTATTTGTGAGATCATAGTAGTAAACTGAGGTTCGGATGTGCCGGAGGGGTAGAGGAAGGAAGAGTTTAGGAAGGGTTATTTTGGAGATCAGAGTAGTAGAATGGGTTTGGGATGGAGACAGAAGATAGATTGATAGAGGTATAGGGTGATGGTGAGTTAGAGAAAAGCTTTTTGAGAGAGTAGTGTTTTGTTTTTGTTTCTTTCCCCTTTTTTTCTCTTATTTTATAACATTATTTTATCTTTCCTCAATATTTTAATAGTGAAATGCCTGTAGATAAAATAGTTTAGATAATATTTACATATTGTGCTAGATAAAATAAAAACAAACACTCATAAGCATCTAATCAAACAACTTATATAGAAACTATGAAATGACCTATGAACATGTAAAGCATAGATTAATATATATATATATATATATATACATATATATATATATATATACATATATATACATATATATACACATACATACACATACATATATATATATATACACACATACACACACACATACATATATTCATTTAACTGTAAGTAATACATACATTTGTTAAACAAGCCTCAAGAGTATATTTATATTTTAAGATAAAATCATTATTATACACATTTGAACGAAGAAATACACATAACTAGATATATACATATAATCTAACTTTAAATGTTTACATACACAGGGATATGCAGTTCATTGCTGTTTGAGTATGGTGGTTATTTAGGAAACAGACAACTCTTGAGTAGTCTTCTGTAGATACAATAGTTATCCGTGGATCTTATATCTGGGGGTACTGATTTTTATAATTTTGCCATTTTGAACACCACCGATTGTCTTTTTCTTGTATGGTGGGGTTTTGAGATGGGGTGCCAATCCTGAGCGGAGGTTTCTTTGTAAAATGTATTTGGTGATTTTATTCCTTATGAAAAAAAATGGAATGAAAAAAATGGAATGTAAAAAAAGGTAAAAATTATTTTGTAACACGTTGAGATCAGATTATTTCCTCTTGCTACAGTTTCTGCAGCCTTTTGCAAAAATATGAAATATTTATTTATTAAAGGAATGTGCCTTTTTTTCTGCCAGAGATAGTCAGGATGCCGTCAAGAATCCCACAATATGTCAAAAGTGGTGCACTACCATGAAAGTAAAGGCCAGAATATTAACAGAAATTCTAACAATGTATAGAAATGTATCTATATTATGTCAGAGACAGACAGAATGAATATAATTTGGCAGATTTGGTCAGTGCTTGATTTGTAAAAGAAAGAGTGCCGGTGCCAGAAGCTCTCCTCTGAAGCCTGCAACCATCGCTTTGACTCTGCTCAATAGCCTGCGTTTTCTTTCTGCCATAAATAAGTTCCAATGTCCCCCACCAGCAACCACCAACCTAAATTAATCACTAGAGGTGGGCTACTGTTATGCCAGGGAGATCCAGGGTGTTGTTAAAAATATCCACAATGTGTCAGGAATGGACCTCTATTGAACCAGGGATCGACCCAATACTGTAAGTGTGGATGATGTAAAACAAGGATAAACCACTATTCTGTCAGTAATGGTAAGAATGTCAATAAGAACTTAACCCCTATTTTTCTAAAACTTAACATAGGAATCCAATATCTACAGTATGTCACGGATGGGTCACAATTGTGCCAGTAACACCCGGAAGGTCTCTAGATTGCATACAATCTACTACATACTAAGGATGACATCTATTTTTCATGATATACAGAATGCTTGCAAGAAAGCCCACGGTAAGTTGAAAATGGGTTTTCTTTTATGTCAGAGATAGTCAGAGTGTCATTGAGAATGCTCACAGTAAATCTGGGATTATACACAGGAGATAAAGCTACCTACTTGACCTCAATCTTCATTGTCCCCTGCACGCCTACATGCATTCTAGGCATGGGTGAGATTTAAATTACACTGATGTAATTTGCATAAATTCATGAACTTCACATTACACTTGTTATGCCAAATTCTGGAAATTCGACCAAATTATGTGAGATATTACTGGGAGGTAATTTGCGGCACAACTTTATTGCAAGTGCAAGGGAGCAACAGAACGCAAGCTGCTTTTGTTCATGATGCTCTTGTTTAAATGTATCCTTGCACCAAAAATTGATAGGAGGATCTCTTTCACACTAAAATGTGGTACAAAATGATGGATTTGCATTTTGCATAAATTTGCACGGAAGCAAATTATGCAACATTTCGCACACAGTCAATGCATTCAGACCCCACATATAAGCAAACATAACTACATAGGCTTTTCCATCCCTTTCCTGAGTCAGTCCATTGATCTTCCTGTTCTCCTCCTCTGGCTCCGTAATCAGGCCCACTGTCAATATGAAGTGTGCAGCAACAAGCATAAGTGGTATTTGTCATGATTGCCAGCTTTCTTGTCTCCTGTTCAGGTTCCTTTCTCCTCTGTCAGTCAACAGAGGGAGGGAGGGATTGGGCTTTTATTGAGTTTCTACTTAATATTCCTCCTACCTGTAGTGGTCATATACAAGAAATTAAGAATTATTAGCTAAGCTGACGGCCAGTCTTTAGACCCTCAGCATAGCTAATGATTCATTACGTAGATGCTGAATAGTGGTAAGCGCCACCCACCACATCCAGTGGGCCAATGAACCCTTGTCTTCTTAAGATTCACAAAGTTGTAAAGCTTTCCAGAGACCTTCCTCGAGCTCCCTAAAAGTAAACTTTGTAACTTATCACACTCCAGTGCAGAAGGACCATCATTTTACTGTGCATGAGTTCTTTGCATGATTTCAGTGGTGTGGCCATCTTGAAGTCATGAAAGTATAGCTGACCATTTTCAATCAAATGTTAATTTATTCACTAACTGTCCATTTGTGCTGCGCTGAAGCACTGTGCACTGGCCTGTGAATGTATGATGGAACAACAAATATTGGATCCATGCATACCTGAACAACGAGGTCGGAAAAACGACTGCTTTGTTACCACAAATGCCTTTATCGCGCATGCCTTTACAGTGATTTTTCATTGTAAAAGCATGCCAAGTAATTGCATGTTGGGAACAGCCTGCATGGTTCTAGCATGCGACCCCTCACCTGCCCTAAGGCCCAGAAGTACCCCACCCCTCATAATAAAACTACCCCAACCCCCACCTTGAAAACAAAACTACCCTGGATACCTCCCACCCATTGTGCCTAGAACTCAAGCTGCATCTCAATAAGGAGACCCAACATGGCAGTCTTACGTTGTTTATGGAATGGTTTTGATGGACCTGCCAATTTGGATTGGACTGTCCATGTTAAGAAGCAAAGCAGTATATAGCTTGTCCGTGTCAGCATTAAGAGTGGCTGAGATTAATTCAACCATTGTACTCATCAACAGTTTTGTTTTTCTCAATGGTAATTTGTACTGCAACATTTCAGATTCAAAGTGGGGTTCTTGTGTGCTGTGAAAATCATTTTGCATTCATCTATACTTCAGAGAACTTTAGGTTTGAACCAGTGGACTGGGCAGATAAAGTGAAAACTGAAACAAAGTAAATTAAACAGGCATGCCTGTGTGTGAGTGGTGGAATGGTTAAAAACCCTGATTTAGAAGTGCCTGTTTTTATGTAACACACCACGCTTTATTAATTAGCAATGTTTTTTGTTTGGTTCATTAGCAAGTCGTCAAGAATAGCACCATGTGACCTTTAATTTAGTTGCTTTAGATGCTTTGCTACTATGCATTATTCATAAGTTTCATGCAACAGCAACATGGAGAATATTCTAAAACGAGACAAAACATCTTAACAAGGGTGTGTGTTCTGTTTTCTGAATAGCTAAACCAAAACAGGGGGAGGGAAGATTTAAATGGAAGGTCACCTTAAAAACCTCAACAATTACATAATTAACTGAGATGAAGCTTTCTTTTGAAAGGTTTTATGGAACATCTTCCTCAGAAAATAGTCCTCAGGTTTTTGAAAGGTATGCTTCATGATTGTACACCTGGTACAACTAATATTACCGGGTGGGCTCACACCAACTGAGGAGGGATCTCTTTGATGTTAATGTTAATGTGTCAGACCTTAATAAGTTTACTTACAAGGGGATGCGAATGGGTTGATGAACCTTTTGACTCGCAATTAAGAAGTTCTTACCATAGCTCCAGTACATAATCAATAATCAATATACAAAAATCAATAATCATTAGAAATCAATAAAATCAATAATCAATGGAGTCAGTAATTTTCACACACCATGATCTTTCAGCCAATAATAACCACACCTTTAATAAACGTTTAATAAGTTTATTTCTCCATATTAACAATACTAAAGTCATGTAGATTAATCTCAAAATCAAATGAAACACTCATAAAAACAACACTGGTTGTCCAAAGCGGCGGAAGAACCGCAATCTAATCAAAGCTTGAACCATGACACATTCTAGAGTTACAGTGCAAATCGATAGCAGAGTCAGCATTACTACATTAATCTAGTACATATTCAATATTTCATACGTATTAATCATTAATTAGTACATTTTGCGAACACTGGTGGCCATTCTTCGAGGTCACATTTTCAAATACTTGCATTATTTTCTACAATATTTCATTTTCTACACAAATTCATTATTCAAAATACATAAACACTCATTAATAACTCTAATTGAAACACCTGCACTAGCAGTAATGACAAGTAGCAGGAAGGGACGGATATGTGGACCAGCTGGTGGACCCTCTGGAGTCTGTGAGATGCGAGGTTCACCACCCATAACATCCTATGGGGCAACCTGAGCCCGACTCTAAAACGGATATACCTGGTACTGTCCAGGCATCCTGAGGTGTTACTCGGCACAACTGAAGGTGAGGTAATTGAGCGTGTGCAAGCGCACAAATCAATTGTGAGATATTCATTACACTTAGATATCCTGATAATCTCAGACACCACATGTTTAAGGGATCAGCTGGGTCATGCTGGAAGCCAAGAGACCCTGTGGACTGGTTGCATGAGCTGAAACACGTTGGCTGAGGGATGTGGGAGTCGATAATCTCCCCCTGTACTATCCGTTTAGTTTTCAACTAGCCAAAGGTGTCCTAAGATTAACAAGCATTTGTAATGCAATAGATCTCACAGTTACTTGAGTTGGAGCCCTTGGCATTGCAAATGCATAACTGGACTTTTTTTGCCACATTAATTGGTCAACCCTGCTGCATATTTTGGTCCTTTCTGCACATAATTCCAGTGGCCCTACATAGAACTGTTATATGGACTGCTGTGGCTGAAACTGACAAAAATATTTTATTCACTCACTATTTGTGTTGGTCTTCATATTTAGTTAATTCCTATAACTTAAAACAATGCACGTGGAGTTTAAAGACTGGCGTATTTTGAAACTGTTACACAAATTATTTGATACTGA